>NW_027185761.1:22902170-22936268 GCF_028583685.1 Petaurus breviceps papuanus
TATGTATGTGAGTATGTGTGTGACTGTGAGTGTGTGTATGTGTGTGTGAGTGAATTTAGGGCTAACCCTCAGGATAACCATAAACTCAGCCAAGGTCTCCTGGGTGAACCCCTCCATTTCCGTTCTCAGGGGCCATCCTCTTGGCCCCTCTTCTTTCTCTCACTTACCAGTCCCCCAGGACCTTGCTCTCAGCTGGCTACCACAATCACCTCCTGAGGCATTGTGGGTTTGCTGGATTTTCTCTTGGGCACATGAACATTTTCACAGGGAATTGTGGAAGGCTGAAAAGCTTTTAAGACCTAATTCAACAATCCAGGAAAACAATGTACAGGATGCTGTGACTGCAACAATGGGAATGGGAAGAGCAAGAACAAAACAATGGAAAATGGAGCTTATGAAATTATAATGACCCAGCTCGCTCCCAATGAAGAGAAAAGAGAAGACACCTCCCCTTGTTCCTTTGAAGAGGCAAAGGTCCACAAGTGTGGAAAGTTATATACGAAACACATTACATGTGCTCTTTGTCTGCCAGATTTTTTCTTTTTTCTTTTTTTTAATTCATTGTAGTAAAAGGATGGTTCTCTGAGAGGGGGAGGGCAGGTGGGTAACGTGAAAACCAAAAGATAGTCATAAAAAGCTATTTTTTAAAAAATGCTTAATTCGATTGAGCAAATATTTATTCATCACCTGCCATACGCAAAGCATTATTCTAGGCCCTAGAGATAACCAAAAAAAAGTAAAATGGCCCCTGCCCTCAACAGGCTTACATGAGATCAGGAGGGAAGAATGCCATGTCTACACAGCTCTGTCATTTAGGAATAATGAACCTAACAGGAAACCAGCTATAATTTCCCAGAACAATGCAAGAAATAGGAAAACAACACACAAAACAACTTCAATGAGGTAAATGGAAAGCAGGGGAAGAAAAAGAAAGTATTACATGATGATAAGGACCAATCTCATCTCTTAGAGTTGAGGATGTAAATCTTCCTGCCTTTTTTGTAGAGGTGGGAACTGTGGATGTGGAGTGTTGCATATACTTGCCAGGCTCAATGGACGTATTGATTGGGTTTTTTCTCTTTCTTTTTTTTATATTCTTTGTTAGTAAAGATGGCTCTTGAGAGAGACAGAGGAGGGGAGTGCTCGTAAATAGAAGTGATATTAAAACAAAAGACATCAAGAAGTCATGTGATTCAACCCCATCATTTTACAGGTCAGAAAACTGAGGTTTAGGAAGACGAGGCAACATTCCCAAGAACATACAGATAGTAAATGGCTGAACAGAGATTTGAACCAATTACTCTGTCTAAAGTCAGTGCAGGTACCACCCAACCTCCATTTGAAAAAAAAATTACTAACAACTTAGGAGATCAAGGAAGAATTAATGGAGAAGGTCCCATATGTGCTAAACTTTAAAGGAAGACAGGGATTCTGAGAGGTAGAGGCAAAAAGAGCATTCCAAGTATAAGAAACAGCTTAGTGCAAACGCAGAGGCTAAGAACCAGAATGTCAAGTTCAGGGACAGCTAGGAGTTCAGTCTGGCTGAAAAGTAGAGTTTGTGAAAGGGAGCAGTATAAAGTAAGGAGCAAGGGAAGATGGGAGCCAGATTGTAGAGGGCCTTGAATGCCAAGCTAAAGAGTTTTATTTTGCCCTCCAGGTGAGTGACTGAACATAGTGATTTAGAAAACCACATATTAGCATTGTCTATGTTGCATTGTACTTTTATTTTGTCTATATTGTATTTTTACCTTGTTTATCTTGCATTTTGTATATTATATGTTGTATTTTATTTATTTTGTTAAATGTTTCACAAATACATTTTAATCTGATTCCAGCCACACTCAGGAGTTTTGGGGGATGAAAAACACCCACAGGCAGTGAGTTTGACATCTCTGCTCTAGTGAAAACCACAGGTTTTTGGGCAGGAGAGTGACCTGGTCAGACTTCTGCCTTGGGAAGATTATTTTGCTTGTTATGTAGAAGGCCGATGGGAGGAGAGAGGTTAGAACCAGGGAGATGAGTTAGCAGGCTGTTACTATAGTCTAGGCAAGAAGAGTTGAGAGACCTAACTAGGTGGTAGCCATGTAACAGGAAAAGGGAATGGGTACAAGGCATGTGGTGACAATAGAAAAGCCAAAACCAGGCAACTGACTGGAGGCAGGAGGAGGGAGAGAGGTCAGGGAGTGGGAAAGGTCCACAAAGATGTCCAGATGAGGAAGCTGGAGGACTGAAAAGAAAATGTTCCTTCCTTTCTCAGCCAAACCACATGAAAAATAATACTGAATTATGCAATAATTCATCTAGACACTTAAATTCAGAAGGATGGAAACATTTATCCTCATGGGGGAAAAAAAGGTTTTGACTTAAGTGACTATTTCTGCATTTCATAGTCCCGAGCCTATTGCTAAGGCCTCTGTGATTCTATAAAATCTTTCATTATCACCAGCTGCCCTCAGCCCAGTAGGACAAGTCTTGGTCTTCTAAAACTTAGACCACTCCATACAGGTTTTTATTTGGGCCAGTTATTCTAAAGGCCTGGCCATGACCCCATGCTGAGTAGCTCACTGATGTCAATAAGCAGTGAGCTCTAATCAGAATCCCCTCATTCCTCTTTGACACTTCCTTAGCTTTATTTAGTAGTTTCTTTCCATGGGGGGATAATTAATCCTTCCACCTTCCAAACTGCATCCCTGGGGAGGAAACACTTTCTATGTTCAATTTAAAATCCTGCTGGCCTTTTCTGTTTATTTTTATTTTATTTTTAAATTGCTGTTATTGTTCAGGCATGTCCAACTCTTTGTGATTCCATTTGGTATTTTGTTGGCAAAGATACTGGAGTGGTTTGCCATTTCCTTATCCAGTTCTTTTTACAGATAAGGAAACCGAGGCAAACAGGGTTAAGTGACTTGCCCAAGATCACATAGCTAGCAAGTATCTGAGTCCACAAGAAGATTTGAAATCAGAAGGATGATTCTTCCTGATACCAGGCCAAGCTCTCCTATATACTGTGCCAAAAATAATTAGCATTTATTTTAATTTTATATTTATTTTAAATATTTCATAAATATTTCAATAGAATATCAACTAAATACATTTAATGCATATTTTAATCATTTAAAAATTAATTTCAATTACTTTTAAGTACATTTTTATGACTGAGAGCTAGATAAGCATTGAGGCAAAGGATGGCCTAGATTACCATCAAAAAAGGTCATCTTCCAGAATGAAGGATGAACTACAAGAACATCTTAATAAATCAAAATGTAATAAACGAATTTAAATAAAATAAATTTAATATAGATAACTAAAGAAATAAAATATAATAAGATTTTGGGTTTTTGACCCAGATCTGTGATTTCATACATTTTAGGAGAAAACTCCCAGTATGGCAATGACCTTGACACACATAGATCAGCAATTCCCTTTTAACAAAAAGTCTTAGGAAGTTGCAATGGCAGGCTCCATGACTTGCTTGTGGTTCCATGATCAGTGTGCATCAGAGAGAGAGGACATGAACCCAGGTTTTTCTGGTCCCAAGACCAGATCCTGTCAGTGGTGCTTTAGAAGGAGTGAGTGGTCTGACAGACCCTAAGGCCTCTGAACTCCCTTCCAATTCTCTGCTACCATGATTCTCTAGGGAGCTTCTGCTGACCAGAGCCCAGTGAATTGGAAGGAGTGATGGGCTTGGAGTCAGAGGACCTGGATTTGAGTCTTGGTTCATTCACCTGCCACCCATGTGACCTTGGGAAAGTTATTTTGCCTTTTAGCCTCAGAGTCCTCATCTCCAAAATGATGGAATTTGATCAGATGACCTCTGAGTTCCCTTCCAAATCATATTTGCAATCCCATACTTCCCTGCTTCTCTTTATGTTTTACGTCCAGGTGTGTTGGAGAGCTGATTGTTAAATTTTCAGTATGAGGATTTACACCCTGGAAATTGGCAAACACTGCAAATCAGAGCTTGAATTATTTGTTTTGTTGATTGTGTAGTCTTAAGAAAACGATAGAGAAAATGTTAATAATTTAGATTAAATTTAAAACTGGGTCCTGTTTTTTTTTAGTTATTCACTAAACATTTACCAACACAACCCCATTTATACCAACATCATTTCCAGACAGCTCTCCTCCCAACACACACGCGCACACACACACACACACATACACACCCCTTTGAAAAATTCTCTTGTAACAAAGAAAAATCAATCAAAACCAATTGACACCTACTCATCGCATATACAACACTCAGCACCTTTAGCCTTCCACCTCTTTTCTAAGATAAAGAGTATGTTTTATCATTTGTTCTCCAGAACAGGGATTATTACAATCAATGAATCCAGCCTCCTGTTAGCATTGTATTCATTCATGTTAGTGTAATCATTGCTTATGATCTCTTAATTGTTTACTTCACTCAGTTTACAGAGATTTTCCCATGTTTCTTTGAGTTCATCATATTCACTATTTCTTATAGCACAGTAACAATTATAATAAATAATATTTACACAGAGCTTACTATTTGCTTGGCTATGTGCTAAATGCTTCACAATTATTACTTCATTTAATACAGCAAGGGGGTGGGGTAGGTTCTATTATTATCCCCATTTTACAAATGAGGAGATTGAGACAAACAGAGGTTAAGTGACTTGTCCAGGGTCACACAAGTATCTGAGGCTGGATTTGAACTCAGGTCCTCCCAGCTCTGTGCACTACACCACCCAGTTTCCTTGAATATTTCGTTGCTTTCATATTCCAGAATATTTTCAATTATTCCACAGATGATAGGCTCCTCCTTTGGAGGATGGCATAAAATGCTGGCATAAAAGGCACTGCTCTGAATAGATTATAAAACTGAGGCATCTCTTTCCATCCTGGATCTTTTTCGGCTATGTGCCCAGGAGTGGGTCAAAAGGATACTAACAATTTAAGAACTTAAACCCAAATTGTTTCCCAAAGTGTTTCCTTGCATCTTTTCTCACCTCTGGGCAGAACAGAATGAGTGGGAACTGGTTTAAAACAGACAGATTTCTCTAATAACAGGGAGCAAGGATCATTCCTCCATGATAAAGGGAGAGAGGAAGTCAGAACTCTGAAGATAAATGTCAAGATGGCTTGAGAGTGAATACTCTTACCCCGAAAAAGAAAAATAAGACCTTCTTGTGGAGTCAGGGGAAAGTATCCTAAACCAAGAAAGAGTTAAATTATCAAAAGGGAACCAGACAAAGGTATCCTGATTGAGGCTGCCACTAAGGACTACGATCTAGTCTGAGCTAAAGCTGAGCCAAACAGGGTTTTAGCCTAGTGGAAAGTACTGGATTTAGATACAGGAAATTCGTCCTGAAAGCCTGGTTCTGATACTTAGTTATGTGATAGGGGCTCGCTTATTTACTGCCTTGTTGTGTGATCAGGGTTAAACTTCTTAACCTCTTTTGCATCTCAGTTTCCTAATCTGTAAAAATTGGGGGAGGGAGGAACAGACTTCACTACCTACCTGCAAAGAAAAAGTTTAGTACACCGAAAATAATTTTAGAAATATTAACTCTTGTTATGTCAAGGATCTTCCAGCTGGTCAGGAAGACCAGCTAAAGCTGTTGCTCTAATTAGATCCAACAGTTTCTAATGGAGGAGGAAAAAAGCCTCTAGCAATTGAAGAAAGCTCCTAAAAGGGCTTTTGATGTTAAACTAACCTGAAGTTCAGAAGACAGAGACAAGCCTTAAGAGGTTATAACTTCAAGAAAGGTACAGGAAGAATAAGAGAGAGTTGTTAGCTAGAAGCTGTTAGGTGATTCTAACTTCTCTACCTTAATCAGTTGCTGTGTCTACTTGCCTCTCTCTGCCTCCCAGCCCACATGTGCCAACTCTCATCTACCCACATGTAACATTGCACCAGGGTCTATAGCAGCTAGCCTCTAGTGTTCTGTCAATAGACATACCCCAACTATGCCTCTAAGGTAGATATGTTCCTCTCTCCTTGTTTTGCTTCAATATAATATTTGCTTATTATAGGGCAGCTAGATGCATTGGACTTGGAACCAAGAAGACCCAAGTTTGAATCCTGCCTCAGACACATAAAAATTTGGCAGGGAATTTAATTGCTCTGTGCCTCTCAGTTTCTCCATCTGTAAGACAGTAGGTAATGAGAACACCTACCTCACTGGGGTGGTTACGAGGATACATTGAGATGTATGTCTTAATTGTATATAAATTGTATATAAAATATATAGAGAGATTTATATATATATTCAGATGTATGTATATAAAGTGCTTTGCAAAACTTTTTAAAGCACTAAGAAATGTTAGTTATTGTTATTATATGGCTTTATTATAATGGTTAATGTTTATACTAGGTTGTTTTAAGGAGTTATATTTTTGCATAAAAATATGGTTAAGTGAGAAAGCAGATTAAGCTTCATATGTTTACATTTATAGGAAGCCAAGCTCTTAGACTATAAAGATGGAACCAGGATATCACCATTCACTTGGTGGCCCTTTATTTTAAGGAACGTGGCCAGGAGGAAATGAACGAGCTTTTGAATGGTAAAATCTTTATAAGGAGATTATAAATGCCACCCTCCCAAAACCTTACTTAGATAAATCCTAACTGGACACAAGGTGACCTTTATGGATAGACCTGCTTTTTACAAGACACTCAATACCAAGTACTGGGAGAGAAAGTGAAGGATCACTTTCCCACATCATTCCTGACTATGGCCATGTCTCTTCTATCGATCTCTTCAGCTGCAAGTAAGTCTAACCCAGTTAATAGGTTGTTCAACAATCTTTGGAAGGAAGCCAGAACATTTCTTAACCCAAAAGGAAAGGCCTACAAACTCATAAAAAAAAACCATCTGGAGTGATAAAAGTTATTTTCATTTTGGCCTCATCTGCCAATTCAACATGCCAATATTCTTTGCATAAATCCAGAGTGGAAGTCAGTTTGGCTGATTCCAATCAGTCTGAAGAAGGTATCTCATCATCCTCACAATATCATTGGTCCTCTTCTTCAAGAACAAAGGATAAACAGCAACATCAACAAGGTATCTGTCCAAGACAATATATTTCAGGGACTGGGGGTGCTGTGGGAACGAGAGGGGAGAAGGGAAAGACAGGTGTGCCTTTTCCTGCAAGGCTCCATGTTTCTCGACCATAATGGCACAGGGAAGCAAATGTCTGCAATTCCATGGGGTTGGGGTGAGGGGGAGGGGGCGATGGTGAGAATGACATTTGAGAGCATGGGGAAACAGCCTGGGGACTTGTGTTTATGGATCCGTGGTTTGGGAGACTGTTTATTCCTGCTCCTCTGACCCCAGGAAGATTATAACAATATGGAGCGATTCATAACGAAAGGATATAGGATCCAATTACATACAGTACAGCTTATCTGAATTGGGAGCTTTCCTTCTCCATTGGGTTTCACTCCAATTGCCCTGGGGAAGAGAACAAAGGGGAACCCAAGGTAGTAGGTGGTATGATATTATGTGTACCTAATTTGATTTATTTTTTTATTTTTATATTTATATTTAATTTTTTATCTTTATATTTTTTTACATTTATTTTTCTCTAATCTATACAGTAATATTCAAGGTATGAAGATCAGGGCTCTTATCATTCCTCACCCCCAAGCCTTCACCATTTGCTAGCTGTATAACCTCAAACAAAGCACTTCTTTCTGAGACACAGTCTTTTCAGCTATAAAATGGGTATAATAAGACCTTCTCTGCTCATCTCATAAAGCATACTATTTATAGAGTAAGCAAGGATCTAGAAGGTAAAGTAGACTAAAAAGAAAGTAAGACTGGAAATCAAGTGACCGGGGTCTATTCCCAACTCTGTCATTTAGTAGTTGAGGAACATTGGGCTAGGCCCTCCCTCTCTTTGGGTCTCAGTTCTTCATCTATCAAAACAAAGCAGTTGGACTGGATGGTCTCTACATCCCTTCCAGAGCTATAGCTTCATGAAATGAAATTCAGGGCAACAGAAAGGCTCCCTGCCTCCCCCATCCCTCACCACACAAAAGAACTTCCCCACTCTATTTATTGTTATCATTGAGTTGTTTTTCAGTTGTGTCTGACTCTTTGAGACCCCATTTGTGGTTTTCTGGGCAAAGATCCTGGCATGGTTTGTCATTTCCTTTTCCAGATCATTTTACAGATAAGGAAACTGAGGCAAACAGGGTTAAGTGACTTGCCCAGGGTCACACAGCTAATAAGTGTCTGAGACCAGATCTGGACTTAGAAAGCTGAGTCTTCCCAACTTCAGGTTTGGTATTCTATCCATTTGGTCACTTAGTT
The DNA here is from genome assembly GCF_028583685.1 of Petaurus breviceps papuanus. Classification (NCBI taxonomy): domain Eukaryota; kingdom Metazoa; phylum Chordata; class Mammalia; order Diprotodontia; family Petauridae; genus Petaurus; species Petaurus breviceps. Next base: position 22,910,456 of record NW_027185761.1, read on the forward strand.
GCCCTAGCCCCACCTTTTAGGCTTTAGCCTAAAATCTTGATCCCTGTTAAAATGGGGTTCAACCACTAACTCTTCGAACTAGTGAATTATAGCCCTAGGAAGTCACTGGTAAAAATTGAATATCACTTCAATGAAGATTTTAGATGACTTCATCTTTAGTATGACTGGATTCTGCCACCCAGAGAAATTTATGACCCATATTTATAACAACTTACATGAAGTAGGATGAAAGGAATTAAAAAGAATGTACATTAAGTCTTTGAAAATCAAACAAAGCTTTTATATTTGGATTTTTTTTTTTGGCTAAAAATCTATGAGTCACAAAAACTAATTGGTCTCAATGATGAAGGCAGGAACATTTTTTTTGTCCACGCTTTCACAATCGGTCCTCCAGCCAGGCTGTTTAAGCAATAATAAGATGTCACTATTATAGGCAAGCTTATTTTTTAAATGATCAGAAGGAAAAGACCACATTTTTCATAGTATTTTCTAGAAAGATAAAGTTGGACTCTAGCTACTCATTTACTTGATCTTAGAAAACTTTATGCACTGAAAGGTCTCAACCTTTGTCAGTCCCAAATCCCAAATACTTTCTTTCCACACTTTTTATTCATCATCCAAGATGTTTCCCATAGTACCAATTTCATGGTAGAAGCTTTTGCTGATTCCTGGAATATGTGTCAGCCCTTGACTACTGAGCAGTCCAGCAGGCTGTCTGAATTGGGGTAGAATGTGGTTGTGCCTCCACCTAAGACCATTCATCATAGCCATCGTGGGTGCAGTTGTGAGAACATTGGAGTTAGAGTCAAAGAACCTGAGCCGGAATCCTGTAATCCTGTCTCTGCAACTCACTACTTATTTGTCCTCTCTCTATACCTCAGCTTCCTTGTCTGAAAATGGAATCTGAAGTAACTTCCAGCTAAATATGCAAGCCCTGCTTTATATTTGCAGCAACATGGTACCATAATGCATAGAACACCAGATCTGAAGTCAGAAAGACTCATTTTCCTGAGTTCAAATATGGGCTCAGATACTCACTAGTTATGCAACCTTTTTAACCCTGTTTGCCTCAGTTTCCTCATCTGTAAAATGAGCTGGAGAAGGGAGTGGCAAAACACTCCAGTATCTCTCTGCCAAGAAAACTCCAAATGGTGTCACAAAGAGTTGGAGAGGTTAAAAAATGACTGAATAACAAAAATAATGGTAAATTACTTGGGATAGGGGAGAGGGATTCACAGCTCCTCCTGGCTGGCCTCCAACTGCAGTTTCTTATAATCTAATACTGGTAGACAGGGGAGAAAAAGGATCTTTGAATGTCATAACACAATTTTATTTTGGTATGGGGGTATAGATTTTTGGTACTCTAAGGACATGTTAATACAAGGCAAATTTGGGCTGGTGAAAGACTGGCTGTCTGTCATCTGAAGACAAGCTTAGCCCAGTTCCTAGAGGCTTATCACCAGGTTGGTCACGTGGTGATGAATTTTTCCATTTTAAAAACTCTCAAAGGCTATCCAAGCCTATAAAAACTTGTTAAACACCTGCAGTGAGTGAGGCATTGGAATTAGAAAGACAAATTAAGACTAGTTACCACCTCAAAAGAGCTTAAGTTCTGCTGGGAGATACTATGTGGAAATAGATGAGTATATACTCAAAGGAGAAAGAATGTTCCCTATTGGAGAATAATAATGAGCTGGGTCTTGAAGGAAGTTGAGGATTCTATGAGTTAAAGGTGAAGAGGGAGTTCATTCCAGGCATGGGAGAATGTCTGTGTAAAGGAATGGAGGTGGGAGATGGCATTGCATTGTAGAATATGTAGTTGATAGCCTCTAGACTCAGTCTCCCAATCCTACTCCACTGACAAACCCAGTGTTGAGAGCTCAATTGACTACTCTTAAAAGTAACTCAGAGGGATGGGCAGGGGGGTTTCGAATACTCTTGCTCATGATCAATCCAGCATGTGACTCCTAATATCATTTTGCCAGCTAATATATCCCCAATATCACCTAATCAGTTGATAACTCATTATCACTTAGACCAGCTGATTTCTCCTAATGAGAAGATATAAAAGTACTAAAATAAGAAAAGCATCCCTCCACCCACCCATAATGCTGTTTGCTTCTGGGTGGTGCATGGGTGATGGATGAACACTCTCCCGGTTGAATACATGGTGTCTCAGCTGTCAAGGACATCCACAGCTGAGCCAAGTCCAGCAGATTATTTCTCAGGGCTGACTCCTCACCAAGTTCAGTTACTGAAGATACATGCACACTCTGTTCTGGCCTCTGGTGATGCCTCTGAGGAGAGAAAAGGCAGTTGATGCTCCCATTGCTTCCTCTTTCTCCATCTGGAGACTTAGAACATGTTGCCTCCATTGCCACCAGGGAGGGCAGAGTTTTTGTCTTTTCAAGCCATTCATATGCCCACCCTTTTCTGGCTCAGCAACCAATCAGAAGACGTTTTTGTCACCAAGCGGTAAGCCAAGCAGAAACATAACATCTCTGATTCTCTGAGGCAGGGCGATGAAGGGCTTTTCCATCACACATTTCCAAAACCAGATTAACCAAGCTTCCACGTGCATTGATACCAGACAAGACATATTGTACATGCTGTTATGGACTGGACCCTCATTGCCTGGTCTTGTCCCAATCCCAGTTCCCTTATAAAGGAAAAACAAGTAAGTTTGGCTGAAGCAGAGTAAGCATGAGGGGGAGTAATGTATAATTGGCCTGGAATGGTAGGCTGGAACCAGATTGTGAAGAGTTTTAAATGCCAAACAGAGGAGTTTTATTTTATATGAAGCAATGAGAATCCATTTAAACTTTCTGAGCAGTGGAATGATGCAGTCAGAGCCTGAGCTTCAGAAAGTTGACATTGGCCAACCATGCAAAGAATAAGCTGGAGACACCGGAAGCAGTAAGCCCTACTGAGACACTGCTACAATATTTTAGATGAGAGAACCTGAAGGAGGGTGGAGCTTACAGACCTGGATGAGTGGAAGGATGCTCTAAACAGAAATAAGGAGGTTTGGGTAGGACATGATTCTAATGGAGAAGATAATGAGTTCTGCTTCTGATATATTGATTTCTCCATCCTGGTGGAGATATCCAATAGCTAGTTGGTGATGTGGATTCAAAGGTCAAGAGAGAAATGCAAGTTGGATATATCATCTTCATAAAGACAAGACTCATCTGGTAGTAATCTTCACAGAGATGACAATTAAACCCAAGAGAGCTGCTAAGATCATCAAGACAGGGATTCTGGAGAAAGAAGAGGTGTAGCCCAGAGTCTTGGGCAGGGGTGGGGAATATCCTCAACATTAGAGGATGATTGGTGAAGGAGACTGAGAAGGAGCCATCAGACAGGTGACGGATCATCTATAACACCATCCCTTAAGTCACTCCAGGGGTAACCTTCTCTGTGAAAGTAGGGCATTGCCCACACCTACAAAATCACAGCCTGACTTGGAGCACTGCAGTCATCCATCCTGTACTCTATTGATTATTCCTTCCTTCAAGAGCAGAGGGCAGGGGAGTTTATATTGTGAAAATAGAATGAAGTTGTTTTGTCTGGTGATATTGATTTCCAGCAGTGTGGTTAGAAAACATTTGCAGACTTTTCACGAAACTTTGCCAAAAGGAGAGAGGCCAGAATCTTCTTCCAACCTCCTGGGTCTCACTGCTGATCTAGGTTCTGAGTCAGTAGCTAATTTGATGGCCTAAAAGGGTGAGGAATATAATCTGAGGGACTACTGAACACCCCAACATATCTCCATCAATAGCTTAAAATGTTTAATAGTAACTACTAGGTATTATCACAACTTAAAGGATTGAAAGTAATTATTAAAATGCAAATGAGTGTTATACTGAGGGATAATCCATACAGACTTTGGGGTAGGTAGGTGGTGAAGAGGATAGAGTTCTGGGCCTGGAGTCAGGAAGACTCACTCATCTGTCTGAGTTCAAATCCAGCTTTAAGCACTTACTGTGTGACTCTGGACAAGTCACTTAACCCTGTTTGCACTTAATTTCCTCATCTGTAAAATAATCTGTAGAAGGAAATGGTGAATCATTTCAGTATCTTTGCCAAGAAAACCCCAAATGGGGTCGCAAAAAAGTCAGAAAAGACTGAAAAATGACTGAACAATAACATTCATAATTTAGCTCAAATGTATTCATCAAACTAATGCCAGTCAAAAAGTATCATCCTGAAGAAAGGGACAGAACACAGAGTCACAAATTTCTTAACCTATCCATTGGAATGTAAACTTTATGAGGGCAGACTGTTATATTTGTCTGTATTCCCAACACTTTGCACATTCCTTGACACATACTAAGTCCTTAATAAATCTTTGTTGACTGATCAACTAAAATGGGGTTACCTGACTAGCTTGTAGCCATATAATAGATATGAAATCACTATGTGAAATAATAAAAAAGTAGAACATTGTAATTATTTTGATGAAGAAGGGGCCTACAGTTAAGCTCTCTGATCAATTCTTCTGTTTAGCTTTCCCTAATCCCACCAGATCACAAAATGAAAGTGTTTTCTTCTTCCATAAATATTCCTAGAGCACTTTGTCTCCATCTATTTTGCCCCATTAGTCCCACTTTTATAACACCCTTTTATAAAAATTAGCTCATTTTCAGCCTAATGGCAGTCTAATGACCTCTCAGGTACACATGGCTCCTTCATCTGCTACTTTAGGAAGTTTATATTAGATGAAAAGTTAGGCACACAATCCCAGTTGCTGAGTCCCCAGTTAGGAAAATTCCTAATAGAGGCAGAGGCTTAATTTTATATCTATACATTGATTGCTACTTCCATTTAATCCCCTACCTCTTTGTGGTTGAGGCAAGATTCGGTTTACTGGAAATGATTAGGTAATGAAGTAGCATAGTATATTATAGTGTCTGCTGATAGGTACTGGGAGGGGAAACTGAGGAAAGAGCTTTCCTAATGCTTCCCTCATTAGTTCTTGAAGAAGTGGGTACAATTGGTGACAGTGGCATCTTCTGCTTCTGTTCATGATCCTTCTTTATCTCTCTTTTATCTGCCATAGTTTAGTCACACTTTTTCTTTTCACTCAGTGTCCCTGGGCTCCTGGATCTCTCCAGCTCAGCTCTGGATGCCTCTATTCCTCTCACTTCCTCTCCACTATCAGACCCTCGAAAACTGTTCTGAACCAGACACTCCAAACTAGTCTATTTTATAGTCAATCCACATGGGATGACCAAGTTTCCTCAACCAATCTGAATGCTCTTCCTATCAACAATCACTCCAAGAACTTTTTAAACTTATTTTAAAGCATTTCATTGATTTGTTGACTTAATTTTCTTACTTAATCAATGTATGAGGGTATAGCGTCTTATCAAGATCAGAGTAACCCATGAACCTCTACCTCTCCTTATGCTTTCATTGTACTTGTTTCTGTACAATCCGTATCTGCCTCCTTCCCCTGCTAAACTGGAAACTTCTTAAGGACACACACTGTGTTGTTTTCATTTTTTTTGTCACCAGCTACTGAGAAGCAGCCTGACATGAATAGAGAGCTGACCTCTGAGCCAGGAAGACCCAAGTTCCTGCCTTACCTGACACGTACTGGCTTTGTCACCCTAAACAGATCATTTAACCTCTCACTGCTCTATTAAGACAATCCTTTTTGTAGAAGGTACTAGCACATATTGGTAAAAAAAAAATGGAGTTTCCTTATCTAGAAGTTTCCAATATGGATGAAATCATAGGTCCAGTGCCTATCCCAGGCTCCTACTACAATACTTTGCACACAGTGTCGTTGAGCTGTTCAGTCGTGTCTGACTCTTCATGGTCTCACACCAGGCTCTTCTGTCTCTCCAAGTCTGCCCAAGTTCATATTCAATGTTTCATGATACTATCTATCCATCTCATCCTCTGCCATTTCCTTCTCCTTCGGCCTTCAATCTTTTCCAAAGTCAACATCTTTTCCAATGAGTCCCACTTTCTCCTTATGGGACCAAAGTATTTAAGCTTCAGTTTCAGTATTTGACACTCCAAGGAATAGCCTGAATTAATTTACTTAAGTATTGACTGATTTGATCTCCTTGCTGTCAAAGGGCCTCTGAAAGTACTTCTCCAGCATCACAATTTGAAAGCATCAATTCTGTGACCCTTAGCTTTTCTTGTAGTCCAACTCTCACAGTCATACCCTAGCTTTGACTCTATGGACCTTTGCCAGCAAGGTGATGTCTCTATGTTTTAGTATACTGTACAGATTTCCACAGATTTTCTTTCAAGATGCAAGCTTCTGTCTGCAGAGATCTTTGAGCCACAAGGCAGTGATTGGTAGGGGAGGGGAAAGAGGGGAGAAGGAATTTGCATATAATAGGTACTTAATAAACATATATTGAATTGAATTGGAAGGTCTGGAATATGAGACTTTTCTAGTTGGTTGACAGTGATGAGGCTTTCAGACACTACAAGGTCAGTATGAGATATTCCACATTAACAAGGTATTGATGGGTGCCAAAAGCAAGACTTTGTCCAATTCCCTAAGTCAGGGCCTCCAGAACCTGACTAATCATTTATTCAATAATGATATAGTGTTTAGTTTTCCCTCCCTCATGGCCATTAGTGCGTAAGGATCCTTCCTGTCCTGACCAGCTCCCCCAGTATACTCAGCATGCACATCAACAGTAGGATGTGTCTGAGATTTGGGAGCTCCAGGATTGAACAATACTAAAAGACAGATATCTGGAGCATTTCCAATTCATTCTGCAAAAGGATCAACGTCACTGCCCATCACATGGTCATTGCCCGGAGCAAAAGGAGCTCAGAGATCCATGGGGAGGATCTAATCTGGAAGCACACACACCATTTCAGGGATGGGAGCTAACATTCACATAGCTCTTTAAGATTCACAAGGCTCTACACACATGAACTCATTTGACCTTCATGACAATCCTGTGAGTAGATGGCTGTTATTATCCCTATTTTATAGATAAGGAAACTGAAACACAAAGAGATTAAGTGCCCAGGGTCACACAGCTAGAAAGTATCAGAGGGTAGGATTTGAACTCACATCCTCTAGATTAAAGTTCAGTGCCTTATAGACCCTAGAATACCTAATTGGCTGTGAGATCACCTAGGCCAAATCCCTCATGATGAAAAGAAAAATTATTTACTCAAGCTCAGAGACAGTTACTGGGAGATCTGAAGCATTTTACTGCTATTGTTTAGTTGATTGATTAGTCATACCGGGCTCTATGTGACCCCATTTGGGATTTTCTTAGCAAAGATACTAGAATGGTTTGCCATTTCCTTCTCCAGTGGAGCCATTTTGTCAGGCAATCAGAGGTTAAGTGACATACCAGGGTCATGTAGCTAGGAAATGTCTGAGGCTGGATTTGAATTCAGGTCTTCCTGACTCCAGGGTCCTGGTGCTCTATCCACGGAGCCACTAGCTATAACTATGAAGATAACCTTCAGTAAATCTCCAGCCTCCTCCTCTAGGCCTCTTTCCTCTGTACAGGCAAACCTCGAAGATATTGCCTTTCCCTTCCAAACTACAACGAAGCAAATACCACAATAAAGGGAGTCATATGAATTTTTTGGTTTCCCAGTGCATATAAAAATTTTGTTTACACTATACTGTAGTCTATTAAAGTGTGCAATAATAGCATTATGTCTAAAAAAAAACCCAATGTATATACCTTAATTAAAAATACTTTCTAGCTAAAACATGCACTTTTAATTTCCTTCAAGAGCTTTTCCTTTGCATTCATAATTTGGCTAATCATTCGGCACAAGAGGCCTTGCTTTCGGCCTATCTCAGCCTTGGTCATGCCTTCCTTACTAAACTTAATCATTTCTACCTTTTGATTTAAAGTGAGAAACCTGCAGCTCTTACTTTTGCTTGAATGCTTAAAGGTCATTGCAGAGCTATTAATTGGCCTAATTTCAATGCTATTGTATCTCAGGAAGTAGGGAGAGGGAGAAAGACAGGGAACTGGTCAGTGGAAGTCAGAATGATGGGGTGCTTGGGTGCCTGTGATTGAACCACAGTTGGTAAAATCACATCCAGTTCCAAAATTACATTTCTCCCTAGCCTCAAAACACTGTCTCTGGCAGTTTCTCTCTAGCTCAAGGGCAGCCTACTCTAGCAAAATACTTCTCTCTCTTCCTGATACAGGGGTCAGCTGCACTTACACAATTCAGTCGTTTGACCCAGCCGTGTGCTGGCTGAAGCAGCTGTGTACTGGGCCATGCCTATCACATATATCTTAGACACAGTCATATGTATACCCCCTAGTTCATTATTCACATCCTGAATCCCTCTTTAGATTGGAATATAAATTTATTCCCAATATCTATTAACAAGACATGGACCGGGATCACCTGAGTTTTCTTAGTCAGCCCTGACCGATAGCTTACTTAGTGACCTTTCAAGCCTAAAACCACACCTCCATGCAGCCCCGCCTTGGGCTATTTCCCAGTGAATTCTGGGCAATGTGCCTGTGCAATATACTTTGAAAATACATGTTCCTTTAGGAACTGACCATCCTTAACTCCTCCCTAATCCCACCCTGACTCACCTAGTTAGCATAACTGATGCAGGTTTTACTATAGATTATTGTATAGAAACTTTAACTGTATCCCTCTAAGGTTGCAGGTTCCCTAAGAGCTCTTGCCTACTGTATAGCGTAGCAATAAATCTTTGCCACCTTGACTTAGAAAATGCTTGAGTTCATGAATTCATTTCAGACTGCTTCCCAGGGACTCTGGTTATTGGGGTCCCTGGACTCCCCGAACTCCCTGACACACAAACCCCTCTTCCACCCCTCCGCCAGGCAAGAACACACACAACATTTTATCAATCAAGTTCACCGTCTTTTATGGGCCCATTGCTTAGTGCCCCCAAAACAACTACAATAGTAACATCAAAGATCATTGATCACAGATCACCGTGACGGCTACAGTAATAATGAAAAAGTTAGAAAGATTGTGATAATTAGCAAAGTGTGATGCAGACATGATGTGAGCACATTCTACTGGAAAAATGAAGCAGAGAGACTTGTTCAATGCAGGGTTGCCACAAACCTTCGATTTGTAAAAAATGCTATATCTGCAAAGTGCAATTAAGCAAGATCATGCCTGCAGTAGGCTGCCTTTCTAGATTAAGTTCCACACTGATTCTACCTCACCTGCCTCCCCTAACAGAGTCTTTTCCCATCTTTCATGAATGCCCATTACAAGGACACCCCATTCTCAGTTACCAAGGGAGAGATCACCTAGTCGGGGGATTATGTAGACCTTGGTTTTACCACCTTTGGTGCAATCTTTGTTTGGAGGAAGCATAGAAAGAAGGTGAAACTCCAAGTCACAGTAATCAGTAGTTAATCTTATGGGAAATTTATTCCCTTCTTTTGTCCTAGTCAATTCAAATTAAGAGACATTTATTAAATGATTACGATATGCTAGGGTCTTGGTACTGGGATTACATTAATGAAAAAGAAAGTAGTCCCTGACCAGAAGGTGTTTGGAAGGAGGGAGAAAGGGGGGGGGGGGGGGGGAGGGCGAGAACGTCTTTAAACAAGTTATATTTTAAATGCATGAAAGACAAGTTGTTGAGAACATAAAAGAGCATAAGGGAAGGTTTTATGGAGGAGATGGACCTTGAAAGAAAGGAAGGGTTTTCAACAGGAAGAGATGGGGAGATGGGAATGTAAATACTCATTTTAACCTAGGGTGGGGGAGTGGGGGGGTGGGGCATGGATCATTTTGCTCCTCCCACCCTTTCTATCCCCGGTGGAGGCCATTCAGAGATTCTTAGGTCAAGCACTGGATGAGTGCCTAAGGGAATAGAAATGGATTCTTTGGCTGGCAGCCTAAAAAGAGTCTGTTTATATAGAAGGCTTTGGGACTTTTGTTAGATTTGTTGCTGCAAACTCAATTGACATCTAGGGACTATCCCCTGAAAATTGCTCAAGCACCACCAGCTTCAGGGATTGGAGGGCATTCCAGAATGCTGAGAGAAAGGTTAAAACTCAACCATTCTGAAATGGGCAAATGGGAAAAGCAAAATCGAGTTTCCTGTGGGTAGCCAACCAAGCCGGCCGTTTAATGAAGAGGGAGAGATTTCTATTCTAAGCTGTTTTTGTAGTTCTCCCATTCTGTCACCTCTAGAAACTTGAATTATTTCCAGGAAGAGAAAATTCTGTCTTTTCCTGGGCTGAAAAGAGTCTCTATGACCCCTTCCTTGTGATCCTATCCTGTCCAGGAGTGTGCTGGAGGCAGCTCAAAATATATGGCTAAATTTTCAGTGTGAGCATTTACCACTTGGAAATAAGCGAAATGATCAAGGTTTGATTAATTATTTTGACTGTCTAGACTTAGGAAAGTGATGGAGAAAACGTTGCAGATTAAACTTAAATATGTCTCACATATATATAAAATAAATACATGTAAATATATAAATAACATAATATATTTATATAATTTATATATTATTTCTTTTTTATAAATATATTTAATTAATTTATATGCAATATAAATGCTACATATTATATAATATAAATAGTGCACTTACATATATACATACACACATATGTATATGTGTATATTGGGGGGGGTGTTTGTGGGTGTGCATGGAGACCCAGTTGCTAAACATTTACCAATAGACCACTGTCTGTTTCCCACTTCTACAGGGATTTGCTCTCAGCAGATTACCAACTAACCCTCACTGAGATAGTAGCTGACTGGTTTACAGTATTCTTCCTTTGGAGGAAGCGGAAGGGGGAGAAGGCTCTGAAATATAAAATTACCTTCACAAAACAAAAGAAATGACACTTTAATGGTGGAATTTTGGGCACTGTGACAAGTGATAAGGGAGTAACATTTAAATATTTTCCCCCCTTATTATCCTCGTAAAAGTTCCTTTTTAGAAATTTTTGAGAAAATGTTCACTTTTCTCAAATGAACAAAGAAAATTTGTGATAAAGCAGAAAGAGCATAAGACTGAGGGTCCTGAGATGCTGGTTTGACTCCAGCTATGCTACTAACCACCTATGTGACCCAGAGCCATTCACTTCAACTCTTTGGTTTCCGTATCTTTGTAAAGAAGAGGATTATTCCATTAGCTGACCTGTTAAGTCTCTTCCAGCTCTAGCAATGTATGACTGTTAAGGAGACCCTGGGTTGAAGTCCAATTGTTCAGAAGCTCCATTCTTGCTCTCACACTTTGCATGCTCAAATTACATCCTTGGCTGCTGCCCATAACCTCTTTCCTGTAGAAATCAAGGCTGTTGAGGCTTTGATAATGATAGAGGCTCAGATTTTCACTGTAACAGGTTGTGGGTGACCTTCCTGACATCCCTTCAGTCACAATGCCCACAAATCTCCCTGTGACCCTATCTGGGTACTGCAGAGAAGTTGTTTTGGTTGATGAGATGTCGGCTTTATTCCTTAAAGCCAAGTAGGCTGAGAGAAGCTGATATCTATTCCCATTCAGAGGAGAAAAAGGGAAGGGAAGCGAATATTGAACTTCACTTTGTGGCCAGCTTAATGCAGAGCTCCAGACTCTGGTTTTCAGTCCTCAAAAAATAGGCTAGCAAAAAATAGCAATTAGAAACCCTTTCTGGGAAAAGAAAGAATTAGAATTTTTTCCAGTCTGAAAGGGAATCTTAATTTTAACACTGTTGCCTGTGTACCAAGGAGGTCACAGCATTTTATCTTGAAGGCTATGTACACTCATTTATCACATAGAACTCCTTAATCCCAATGCCTTTTATAGGAGTGAAAATCTTATCCTGCCTCAGCTGTTTGCAAACTATTCATCTAATAATAGAAGCTTACATTTATCTAGTCCTTTAAGATTTGCAAATTGATTTACATACATTATGTCACTTGATCCTCCCCAAAACCTAGGAGGTATATAATATAGGTATTATTATCCCCAGGACTTAGAAATATTAAAGGACTATTCAGGATCATACAGCTGTCAAGTGTCTGGGCAGAATTCTAACCCGGGTCTCTCTTCATACCAAATCCAACCATCTGTCCACTGTACCTTACCACCTCTTTCTCAGATTTGTAGGTGATATGATATCGGTAAGAAGATTCAGAAGAGATAATTTCCATACTAGTAGAAGGCCACCTCTCTCTGCATTCCGAGGAGCAGCCTGGGTTTTCTAGACAACCATGTGTGAAGAAGCCTGAAGCCCAGGTATAATGTGCAGAGAAAGATAAAGCCCCAGTGACTGACTGGCCCAAAGTCACATAACTAATAGCACAGCTGTTGTTAAAATACAGTTTTCTCCACAGTCTTTACTGAGTCAACCTCTATTTATGAAAAGATAAAATTCACCTTGCCTCCTAATGCAATATGTTGTTCTTTCCTTCTCTACCTAAATACTGTGGAGTGGCAAATATTTTGAATTGTTAGAACTAATGAGACTGATTTTGAATTGTTAGAAATCACAGAATATCAGCTCCTTGAGGGCAGGGACTATTTTGTTTTTGTCTCTGTATCCTCAGTGCCCAATACAGTCCCTAGCACACAGTAGGTGCTTAATATTTGCTTGCTGACCAGTTGATTAGATTCTACAGCCCCTGATTACAGCAGGAGAACATCTCCACATTTCTTAGAGTTATTTGAGGGACATATCTCCCTCTGCAGGGCTCTCCTCATCTGTGAGGTCTATGGGACAGAAAAAGATTTGTTAGAAAAAAGAACCAAATGCTTATTACCATATGCACAAATGTATTTTAGCACTGTGGGCTTCTGTTATAACAAAATAGTGAGTGATTCATCTCCAAGACAAGTACCTTCCCCATGTCTAATCATTCGAGTTCATAATGATCTCTCTGTTCCTAAAATATAAGCCTCAAGAAGGCAGCAACCATTTCTTATCTAAATTATCTCCCCCTGTGCCTAGTATAGTGTCCTACACAGTATGTCCTTCAAACCTGTTTGTTGCATTGAACTAAATCAAATTGCATTTTGATTGGGGGCAGCTAGGTGGAGCAGTGAATGGAGAACCAGCCCTGGAGTCAAGAGGACCTGAGTTCAAATTCAGCTTCAGACACATAACACTAACTAGCTATGTGACCTTGGACAAGTCACTTGACCCCAACTGACCTGCCCTCAAAAAAAAGGCAAAAAAAATTGCATTATGATGAATTGAATTAGATGTAGCTGAGGGAGAAGAAGAATATATATGGCAAAAGCTGTTACTAGCAGTTCCACACAATCCCTACCAGTTTTACTCAAAAGGTGATTTTCAAGGACCCAAGTTAACAGGAGCATGATGGGGGTTGAAAGGAACGTCTTGTCTCCATAACAGCTTTTCTCACTTCTTTGCAGTTTTCCCAAGTGGAGGCCTAGTATGAGTTTCCATGGACCCAAATTAGCAAGCAGGTAAATGATAGGACTTAAAAGGAATTCTCTGACCATAACTCATATACAGTAGAGTCTAAGAGAACTTTCAGTAGAGAAAAGGGCAGTTTAAAAGGCAAAACTGAAACACTTAAGGCCAGTGTGTGTTAGGTATAGAATAAGTGCTGATTGACTGACTGACTAAGAATCTGGTTTGAGTCTGAAATTTTGAATGGAAATAGCTCTGTGCTAAGAACTCAATGGACGGGATCTCCTGTTGCTGCAGTTCAGAGAAGACACCAGCAGAGGGCAGCAGGGCAGGCGACAGATCAGCATCTCCAGTCCCATGGAGAGAGCAGCACCAAGAAGCATCAGTGTCTTGGTCTGGGATAGTAGCAGCAGCCGCTGCAGAAAAAGAGAAGCATTATCTGGAGATGCCCACTTGGGAACATGAGGGGGTCTTGTTACTTTCTGGCCCCCTCCACATGTGTCCTCTTGGCCATACGTGTTCCCTGCCTTCGTCCCCTATCCCAACAGTGACATGGTGACATGCGAACCTTGGGTACCTTCAGGGAACCTACAATGGAGGTGAAGGGAAAGAGTCACACATGGATTATTGAGCTGGAAGGAACATTAGTTCAACCGCCTCACTTTACACTGAGGCCCAGAGAGGTTCATTAACATGCCCATGCGAGGAGTACTAACTTGCTGGAAGACAGAGCCTTGGGCTCCAGACCCTCTATGTGAAGAGGGAGCTCAGCCCAGTTTTTTCCCCCATTTCCCATGAACTACATTGCTTCTGGACTTCTTTGGAACTCTCCACCATGCCCCCTCATGGGGTACCTTCTCTGCCTCCCCCAACTTTTCTGTATACTGTCTACCCCATTAGATTGTAAACTCTCTGAGGGCAGGGACTGACTGTCTGGTTTTATTTGTATAACCATTGCTTAGCACCTTGCCTGGCACTTAGTAGACACTTAATAATATTTATTGACTGACCCAAGTTCACACAGTTAACTAATGGCAGAGTCATTGATAAGAGGTACTTGTAAAATGAAGGTTTGGACTAGGTTGTCTCAAAGGTCCCTTCCAGACCTAATGCTCTGTGATTCTACATGCTGCACAGAAAAGCTGCCCCCAGTGAGGTGATACTGCTTTCATTAGAGGTAGAAGAGTACATCACAATTAATAATAACAATCTCTGATACTAACATAGAATTGTCAAGTGTACAAAGTGCTTTACACCAGCCGTGTCAAGCTCAATGTGAATGGGTCCACTAAACCACATGTGGTGAAAGGATGTCCCCACATAAAGCATGGGAGTGTCATTGAGTGGCTCCAAGGAAGGCAGAATAGACATCTCTATTCTTCTCCCACCCTCCTCCAAGAGAGACTTTAATTCCTGCCAGGAGGGGAAGTAGGATTTTGGGACCAGAGGCCACTACTGCTTTCCTCAGAGAGAGGGGGTAATAGGCTAGAATTCTATCTACTCCCTTAAATACTGTTTAAGTATTAAGGGATCTGATTTTCAGTCAAGTTAACTTCTTAAATTGGGGGAAGAGGAGGACTCCAAGCCTTATATCCAAGGCTTGACTACCTTCCCACCAAATACCAATTCCACAATGAACACACATACAAACTATCAAAGATATTTCTACAGCAAAACAGAAATCAGAGGAAGTATACATAGAATATTTGCTAGAAATTGCAAAGTGAAGGAGCTTTCATCCATTGGAAATAAGGTAATAGTTCAACTGAGAGAGAATTCCAGATCTCACCCACAGGAAAATTCCACCAAATCTCTAGTTTAGCAAGTTATGCCTCCGGGCATAATGGGGACTACCAGCTCCTCTAATGTCAGCTCAGTCTTCCCTCCGCAACTTGAAGTTGGGTTGGCCTCACCCATCTCATCTCTAGAAGTTAGAAACCCAAAGGGCCCAACTAAGACACTCAGAACTCAAAAAAGAAACTCAAAGAAGAAGGACGAGCTCTCCTCTATAGCCTCACCAACTCCACCTGCCCCTCCTAAAGTTGCAAGGCATTCATCTCTACCAATGAGGAAAGAGTCTCAAACCAAAGGGCTTTGACACTGGAGCCACTCTTACTAAAAATCTCTGCAGGTCACACATTGACTTAGAAAACCACATATTAACATTATCTCCATTTTCCAGTATTTTCATTTATTTAGTAAGATATTTACTAATTCCATTTTAACCTGGTTGCAACACTTGGAAATATTGTGAGTGTAATGGGGCTCTCCAGCAGCATGTTTGACACCTCTGCTTTACCCACATCATCTTATTTGAGTTTCATGACTGCAATGTCAGGTGGGACCTACAGTTATTATTTTCTCCATTTTACAAATGAGAAAACAGGCTCAGAGACTTTGAGGGACTTGCCAACATCCAGGAAGCTCACAAAGTCAGATCTGAACCCATCTTCCTGATTATGAGTCCAGCACTCTATCCCTTATACCATGCAGTAGGTGACCCTTGGATAACATTTTGCTTCTATCACTCCTAACTCCCTATTAGAATCTATCATCTTTTCTCACTTTATACACTCACAACATCCCTAAGAGAGCCAGCATGTATGATGGTTTAAAAAAAAAAACCTGACTGTGACTGTATCACTTTCTGTATTGCCTGGGCCAATAGCTTCCTTTTTCTGGGTTTCCGCTTCCTTCTATTTAATATGAGAAAGTTGATGACATCTAAGATTCTTTCCAGCTTTAATATTCTGTGCTCACAAGTGGCACCCAAATGAAAAATCCCCAGCCCCCTGCCTACCTCACCCCCACTGCCACCATTGCACCAATATAGAGACAGAAACACCTTCAAGACCTAAAGAAATGGCTATAAAGGCAGAATTTTAGGCACTGTGCAAAGTGGTAGGCAAATGATACTTTTTCTTTTATTTAAGGTTACTCTGTATCTAATTTGTAACTATCTTGTATTTATGTATGTGTGTAAGTATATATGTACATATATATGTATAAAAATTCTTGTTTTGAATGCATCTAAGATGTTACTAATGTTACTGCAGCCTTAAGAGTTCAGAACGTGAAAAGGGCTTGATGTGAAGTACTTACCAAGGAGTCAAGGAAAAGGTATTTGTTTTACCTGTGATCATCAAGATCTATGAAAACTCTTTGGAAAGGACAGAAAGTGAGGATGGATTTCTTTCTTGTGAGAACTGTCTTAAGGACTGTCCTCATTTTAGGAGGGAATCTTGTTGAGAATTCACAAAAAGAATTCTATAAAGAGCTAGAAAGGACCTGAAAAATTCTTTCTTATTATCAATGGTGAGAAGCTGAAGAAGGAAAATAGGAGGGAAATGAGGAGAAACTTTGTCTTTTTTGGAACTATTTTAACTAGGGTATCTTTTTTTATAAAGTTATGAAGAGAATGAAGAAGAGTCTTGAAATGACTCAGACAAACAATTGACCATAGCCAAAATATCATAAGTAATTATGTCTTTATCATAGCAATTTTGATATTTAGTTAAATATAGAAAAAATAAATACTATTGGGAAAGGTGTCTCTAGTACCTTAATAATAAAAATTGAATGAACTGTAATGTCTAATGTGAAAGTATTTACAGATCCTATACTTGACTGTAGGCCACCATGGTGGGGGGAGGAGGGGAAGGAAGAGAGGGAAACAGAATGTGAAACTCAAGGAACTGTGGAATTGAATCTTGTAAACTAAAAGTAAGCAAACAAATTAATAAAAAAATAATTGGATGAACTGGAGTATGGGTTTAACCTAATTAACTACCTAATGAGAAAATAATTATAAGTTTATAAATAAGAAATTAATTATTCAACCAGTCAGTCAACAAACATTTATTAAGCTCTTACTTTTAATCCACTCCTCCCACTTCATCTATATCAGTTTTGGGTAGAGGTTCTGAAATCTATCCATGTGGTCACCAGATTAAGAATCTCTGCCCTACAAAGAGTTGGAAACTGAGGGAATGCCCATCAGCTAAGGAATGGCGGAACAAGTTGAGGTATGTGATTGTGATAGAAAGCTATTGTGCTATAAGAAATGATGAAGAGGATGGTTTCAGAAAAACCTGGTGTGATTTATATGAACTGATGCAAAGTGAAGTGAGCAGAACCAGGATAGCATTGTACACAATAACAACAATCATGTAATGATAATTGACTGTGAAAGACTTAGGGACTCTGATCAGGACAATGATCTACGACAACTCCAAAAGATGCATGATGAGAAATGATATCCGCTTCTAGAGAGAACTGATGAATTCTGAGCGCAGATTGAATCATACTTTTTCTTTTACTTTTTATTGCTTTCCCCTCACTATCTGGCTAATGTGGAAATGTGTTTTGTATTATTACTTCATATGTATAATGGGTATTGTATGTCTTGCCTTATCAACATGTGGAAGAGAGGTGGAGGGAGGAAGAAAACTTGGAAGTAAAAATTAAAAATTAAAAACATTTTTAAAAACCTCTGCCCTCGATTAATGTAGACGGGGGGAAGGAATGGAATTAAAAGAAAATATATTTCAATGAGTCAGTAAACTTAAAGTTTCTTTTTTGTTTGGGAGTTTGGGGCTTTTGGCTTCTTTTTATATCCCTAGTGCTTAGCACAGTGACTGGTACATAGTGGGCTCAAAATAAATGTTTATTGATTGATTTGATGCTGAGATTGGGTGATTGCCAAGTGAATGAAATGTGAAGACCACAGATTCTTCTAGCCTGTTCCAGATGAGATGGTCCTTACAGGCTTCTTATATATGTACATGTTGTTTCCCTTGATGGAATGTAAGCTCCTTGAGGGTAGGATGGTTTCATTTTTGTCTTTTATTCCTAGCCCCTAGCACAGTGCCTGGTGCAAGTAGGCATTTATATCATAATTGATTGATTGGTTGGTTTTCATTTTGCTTTGCTTTACCTTCATTTTCACAGTAAATTCTGACCAATATCAGCCTTAGGGTCTTTACTGTGGGGTATATGGTATTGTTTCTGACTTTGGCCATGAAATGTGAATCTCTGTATTTATGTGCATCTATGTTTAAATACATGAGAATAACAAGATGGTGGTTCTTGAACTACATAATCAGACTTTCCCATCTAATTCCTTTCTGGCCTAATGGCATTTTGTTTTATAATCCCATTACTTCACTTCAGTTCTCAGCTTGGTCCCAATACAGTAGAATTCAGTCTTAAAATATGTGATTTGGGAGTTTTTTGCATGTGTTGGTCGTGGGTTTTTTTTTCTTTTTAACACTGCAGATGATTCACCAGGTTTCCTGAACACTTCTCTGCTTCTCCAAATACATTCATTAAAATCACTCTCCATCTCAGGAAGCTTTCCAATCCATTTCCTCCTCTCCAAGATATTCCTAGTGAAGCCTCAAGGGTGAGGAGATGAGCATAGATTGTAGGATTCTTGGGGGTCACTTTTATTTGGTTCATTGATTCACCGAATATTTATAGAGCGTCTTCCCTATGCCAGCCCTGTGAGAAGCACTGTGAGGGGTGTTCGCTACAGGGTATCCCACAATTCTCGGTGAAGTTGTAAGCTTTAGTAGCATTAAATTACACTAAGGCTTGTGCAGCACCTGTTGTTGTTTGTCCTTTGTTTTCTAAGAGGACCCATGATACGGCAGAGTAATGTCTTGACTCATGTGTCATTTAAGCAAGACAGAATGGTACAAAGTCGTCAGCCTCTCTCTTCCACAGTCATCAAAGTCCAATGGCAAGACAAAAATCAGGATGACTGGTGATGACCTGGGATGCAGTGATGACCTTGGCATCTTCGATGTCTGACCCTGTGTAATGATAACAGCTATAACTCACTATTCCATGGGGCCTTGTAAAGGTTTATGAAAGCACTTTCCTCACAAGTACTTACCTGTGAGTAAGTACTACAAGTATTATTATCCTAGGTAAGGGAACTGAGGGTCTGAGAAGGGAAAGGACTTGCTGAGTCACATGAGTCAATCAAATGACAAACTTTTATTAAATGACTACTATGTGCCAGGTGTTGGGATAAAATGAATGAATAGATAGATAGATAGATAGATAGATAGATAGATAGATAGATAGATAGATAGATAGGTGATAGATAGATAGATGATAGATAGATAGATAGATAGATAGATAGATAGATAGATAGATAGATGATAGATAAAAAGGAAACAGTTCCCTGCTCTAAAAAAAATTATATTCACTGGGGTAATCAACATGTACATATAGGAATGTAGTCTCAAAAAGTCTCAGAGCCAGTACTCAAGGACAGCATTCTGGACTGTGCTATTCTGGTCCCTGCCCTCAGGCAGCTTATACTCTTAACAGGAACTAATATGTATACTTAGCACATTTATTCAGTTAGGATTCTAAAACACTCATGGAACTGACACCTAATCCATCCTTTCCCCTCTACCTGGGTATTCTGCAATTGCTTTATTTGTCCTGTCCCCAGATCCCAGGAAGTCATTCCATTTAGGATCCAAAGAGGAAAATTAATGGTTGCAGAAAGAAGTGCACAAAACCAGGAGAATAATTCATTCCATGACTATAACATTGCAAAGGAAAACAACAGTGGAAGATTTAAGAATCTTAATCAATGTGGTAACCGCTCGTGACCTCCAAAGACTGATGATGCATCATGTTTGCCACATCTTGACAGAGGACTCAGAGTGCAGAATGCAATATGTACAGTCTCAGTGTAGCTTTAAGCTACTAAAGCTTAATGTTAACTTTTATTAATATTAATGTTACATCTCAAAATTAATCAATTAAGAAATATTAATAAAACTCAACATTAAGCTTTAATAGCTTAACTAATAACTAATTAATAGCTTTAGTAGTTTAAATATGTTAAGACTTTTGGGATATCCTCTATTTTCTGAAAGGGCCAACTTATGGATTTGTCTTACTTGACTGTATGTGCTTGCTATAAGGAAGGACTTCTATGTTTTATTTGTGTAGATGAAGTTATGGGAGATGGGAGTGATCAAAAAAACAAAAAATGAAGAGAAGAAAGAAAAATCCATAAGGAGGTTCAGAAGGGGCACAGATAAGCAGTATTAGAACTGCATGAATGTAATATGTATATACTTTTAAAAATTATAGTGTATGTAACAAAGATGAACATATTATATATAATTCTCTTTTTCAGTTCTTGGCATAAAAAATTATTGGTGTTGGTTGATGCTTGTCAAGTTAAGAAGAAGAAGAAAATTTAAGAGGTAAAGGGCAAGAGAGAAGGCTACATCCCTCAAACCACCATTCAAAGGAAGCAGTGGGGACAATGTGGGGGAGGGGATTGAGATATGTAATTGTATAGCTATGTCCTGTTGCTTGCAAAAGATCATAAACTATTATTGTAAAAAGCATGTGGTTTTTGGAATTCACCCCCAGCAAGCACTGATCATGACTCATCAATCTGAGATAGGGAAGTGGGTTGAACTAGTAGCAGATATCACAAAAATATGTCTAATTTCCAATGTCTCTGTGGTACATTTGTCAGCTTAGCTCTGCTGATGAGTGTGGATGGATCCAGCAATGACAAAGATTCAGAACAAAAAGATTAATCTGGGAAAAGGCCAATCTAGAAACAAGATGAGAGGGCCTGGGTTTGGAGGGGCCAGCTAGGCAAGGGTCCCAATGCTCACAGAATTTAATAAGGGGAAAAATCAATTTCACCATCAAGGGCCAAGCCAGCCAAAAAGGATCTAGCTAACAGAATTTGCTTCATGCTGACCAGGAAAGAATAGAGAGGGCAAGCAGGGGTGTATAATGATCATTCACATTTATAGAACACATTCTCATTCCTCACAGCAGCTCTGTGAAATAATGAGCCCAAATATCATCACTTCTGTGCTCCATAACTGAGGAGCTTGGTGCTAATACATAGATATAACAACGGTAAAAAATTTAGAATGAAGTATGGGCGCCCATGTGGATTTTGTGTGTGTGTGGTTGTTTTTGCTTTCCCATTTGTCTTGAGTGATCCAGAAGGTGCTGGTACTTCAGGAAAAGCAAAGGGCTATACAACTCTTACAGAGTTTCTTTATGGAAACTTACCCATTCCCCTCAAAAAGGGCTTGAAGCTACCATATCTCTATAAGGGATTAAATAGAACTGCAAGAGATTTCTAACCCTAAATTGAATAAAGGATGGATACTTCCCCTGGTAAGTCAGTAAAAAAAGGAGGGTTCAAAATAATAAAATTCCTACATGCTTTCCTTAGCTGACTAACTACTCAAAAGAGCTTTAGCTCTAGAGGCGAGACTCCCCTTATGGAGAGAGGAGCCACATGCACACCTGGGACCGTGGAATTGAAAGATTCCTCTCATAAGAGAGAGACAGAAACTAGATGCTTCCTAGTCTGAGGACTGGATGTGAAAGGACTGCCTATTTCCCTAAGAGAGCTGAGGCTAAGTCTCTGAGATCTAAGATTGAAAGACAGACAGCAGAGTCCTGTCCTATCACACCAGCCAACACCCAAGACTGAGAGTACCATCAGGCGGAGGCTACAGGTTAGCAGGATTTTCTGGTGGTGTTAACTATATTGTTCCTTGTGTACATGCTTCCTGCTGGTATGGTGCAGCCTGCAGCCCCTGCCGGATCTCGGATGTTGGCCGGTGTAATAGGATAGAACTCTGCCATCTTTCTTTTAATTTTGGATCCCAGAAACTTAAACCTCAGATCTAAAAAGCTAGCAGGAAGCATGCCTAGAAGGAGCAAGGAGGTAACGTCACCAGAAAATACAGACAGTGGAAGAATAAATTGTCCCTCGACGGATTTGTCCTGGCCTCACTTTACCTCTGTGTGTAACTCTGCACACTCTTGTCACAAGGGCTGCTTACACAGGACCACTCTTCCCACTGATGGTGTTTGTGCTGATTGGAAAGCATACCTTAGGATTATGAGGAAAATGCTCCATTGGCACTCCTCATCATGATGTTACTTTATTAAAAGTTCTGGTTTGAGTTATTCACGTCTTCTGGATGACTAATAAAAGGAAACAAATTTATGTGGCCTTGTGAGTTATGTTTTACTTTAATAGATGTAGACTCACAGAGTACCTTGAACCTGGAGTAGTTTTTCTGGGGTCTTCACCTTTGAGATTGGAGTTACCCCAAATACCACAATGATTTCACAGCAGGAGACTGGGCCTCTGAGAGGGTCACTTTACAGAGTTCAGAATCTCGGAATTTTGGAGTTGGAATCAGTGAATAAGCATTTACTAAGCTCCAGGTACCGTACAGAGAATGAAACAAGCCTCACTCCTAACCTTACATCCTGGTGGGGAAGACAAGTGTGTATATATACATATGCATATATGTGTGTGTGTATATGTACGTAGGTATGTATATGTGTATATATACATATATGGAGAGAGAGAATACATGTGAAGATAATAAACACAAGTAAATGCAATGTAGTTTAACACAAGGAGGGCCAGAGGACACTAACATTTGGGTGGAGATCAAGAAAGGTTTCATGTAGAAGGTCTTGAGCCCTGTTTTATAGGAAGAGAGGGATTTCAAGAAAGGGATCTGAGTGGCCATCTTATCTAACCTATTCCCAAAAAGGAATCCATACCATACCCAGTAAGTACCCTCTACCTAAAGAGGACCAAGGAAAGGGACCTCACTAACTCCCAAAGCCCTATTCCACTTTAGTGGAATTATACCACCAAGATAAGTGAATTTATCCACATCATTCAACATTTCTTCATTTGCTGTAACCAATGGTTCCACATATGGATGGTGCAGTGCTGGCTGGTGAGAGAACTTCTTTTCTTAGTATCGATTATCTGGCCAAAATTAGCACAAGTGGCAGAGCATCAATCCATATTCTACCACACCTCAGTCTCAGGGGTTGCACTGAGTGCACAATCATCTGTGAACAAAAAAATTGCATACCAACTCTCCCTTCACTTTAGTCTTAGCTTGTAGCTTTTTCGAGTTAAATCATTTACTATCAGTTCAGTAGCTGACCTTGATACAGTTTTCATCTTTGTTGAAGGCATCTGACAATATCCCTGAAAACATCATGTTTTCCATGGATGTCCACATAGATGATGAGGTTGAAACATGCATTGCCAGGGCTACCTCAGCATTTGGGAGGCTCCAAAAGAAAGTGTGGGATAGGAGAGGTATTAGGTGGCATACCAAACTGAAGGTCTACAGAGCTGTTGTGCTGACTTTATTGTTGTATGCCTATGAAACCTGGACAATCTACCAGTGCCATGCCAGAAAATTGAACCACTTCTATTTGAATTGTCTTAGGAAGATTCTGAAGATTAACTGCCAAGATAAGGTACTAGACACTGAGGTCCTCTCTCAAGTCGAACTGCCAAAATTCAAACTCTGCGTCAGAGAGTGCAATTCTGATTGGCTAGCCACACAGCTAGACTTCCAAATGCACATTTACCTAAAAGACTATTTTATGGAGGACTAGTACAAAGCAGGCATTCATACAGAGGTCAGAAAGAAGGGGTAAAAGGACACTCTCAAGGTCTCTCTAAACAACATTAGTATCAATTGTGAGACATGGTAGATGCTGGCATAGGACCATCTAGCATAGCATGCCTGCATCAAAGTAGGTGCTGTGCTCTATGGGCAAAGCAGAATAGTAGCACAAAGGAAGTGTGAGAGGCACAAATTTGGAGACATCTCCATTCTAGATGTTCAAATGGACTATTTGTGCCCGATCTGTGGTAGAGCCTTCCAAGTTCATATTGAACTAATCAGCCATAGTGGACACACTGTGACCCCCAACATGATGATGTCATTGGTCCTCTTTGACTATGTAGCACCACCACCAACAACATTCCACTTTAGTATAACTCTAAATATAAGGAATTTCTTCCTTATCAACTTTAAATTCACCTCTTTGTTACCCAACCATTACTCTCGGTTCGGCATTCTTGGGCCAAATAAAGCAAATTTACTCCTTCCTCTATGTGACAGGATTCCTTCGAATACTTGAACACAGTTGTCATATTCCCTCTGATGTTTCTCTTTGTCAAATTAAGTATTCCCTCCCAATCTCCTCCCCCATTCCTATAACCAGTACAGAGAAGACATGAATGAATTCAAAGAACTTTTACATTCTTGGTTCCTTCCTCTAGATGTTTTTCAACTTATCAATGTCATTCATAAACCATTGTATCTAGAACTCACTATGATATTCCAAATTCAAGTTGACCAGGAAATAATATGGATTGTCATTTCCTAATGCCTGGAAACTATGCTTCTCTTAATGAAGTCTAGAGTCACACTATAGTGTCAGACACATAGTTGGTATTTAATAAATGATAGTTGATTAACTGACTAGTTGACTGATTATCATCCCCTGAAATCTCAATATCTTTTTTTCACACAAACTGCTCTTCAGTCATGCATCCTTTATCCTATACTATGATTACTTGAACCCAAGCTTACAACATTTACATTTATCTTTATTGAATTTCATTTTATCAAAGTCTGCCCAATGTTCTAGCTTATCGAAATTGTTTTCAATTCTGACTGTCATCCAGTACATTCTCCATCCCACCTATCTTTGTCTCATCTGCACAACTGATGAATTTTTCATTCATGTCCATCTCCAAATCACAGGTCCAAGCACAAATCCCTAGGACACTCACTGGAGGCCTGCTAGAGAGTTGACATTAAGCCATAAATGACACTTTTTGAATCCTACCAATCAGTCCTGAAACTAATTGCATTATAGTGTAGACCTCATCTCTCCACCTTTTTTATTTTTACAAAAATAGTACTTTAGCAAATGTTTTATTAAAATGTTGATTAAACTATATCTATAGCATTCCCCTAATTTACTTTACTTAGTAACTGTCCAAAAAAAGAAAAAAGAAAAGAAAGTTAGTCTGGTATGACTTGTTCTTGATGAAGTCAGGGAAGTTCTTTATAGCCTTTTCTTTTCTAGCTGTTCGCCAACTGTCTCCTTAATGATTTGCTCTAGAATTTCTCCAGCAATCAAAGTGAAGTTCACTGAGATATAACTTGCAGAATCTCTTTACTTTTGTGAAAATCAAACCAATATTTGCCCTTATCCAGTCTTACAGTATCTCTCACAACTGCCATAATCTGTCAAATGTCACTGGTAGTGGTTTAGTTTAGTAATTACATTCACCAATTCTTTCAGTACCCAAAGTAGAGTTCACTAGGGCCAGATGACCTGAATCTATCAAGGGCAACTCTCTTACTATCTCCTTATTTATCTTTGATGCTCTCTGTCAGCCACTTCCAGTGAAAAGGTCATTTTCTCTGACTGAGAAAAGAGAAACTAAAGAAAAATTGAACAGTTCTGCTTTCTCCCTAGTGTCAGTTTTCATAGTCCTGTCCACCTCAAGAAGCAGTCCTTTCTCTTCTTTGGTCCTCTTTGAGAAAAAGGAAGGAATGGAGGAAAGAAGGAAGGAAGGAAGGAAGGAAGGAAGGAAGGAAGGAAGG
>NW_027185761.1:22936368-22977670 GCF_028583685.1 Petaurus breviceps papuanus
AGGAAGGAAGGAAGGAAGGAAGGAAGGGAGGGAGGGAGGGAGGGAGGAAGGAAGGGAGAGAGGGAGGGAGGGAGGGAAGGAGGAAGTTCCTTTTTATCGTTCCAATTGTCTTAGACCTTACAG
The DNA here is from genome assembly GCF_028583685.1 of Petaurus breviceps papuanus. Classification (NCBI taxonomy): domain Eukaryota; kingdom Metazoa; phylum Chordata; class Mammalia; order Diprotodontia; family Petauridae; genus Petaurus; species Petaurus breviceps. The sequence goes on from NW_027185761.1 coordinate 22,936,492, forward strand.
ACCCCCTGCCTTCTTCAATCCAGTGACACCAACCTTTTTGCTGTTCCTCAAACACAACAACCCTCCCCCTCCCAGCTCCAAGCATTTCCACTGACTGTCCCCCATGGCTGGAATTCTCTCCTTCCTCGTCTGTCTCTAGAAAGTCTCAGCCAAAGTCCAGCCTTCTGCAAGAAGCTTTTCCCAGTCCTCCTAAATCTTAATGCCTCAGCTGTCAGAGTACCCCCAGTTCTTCTTGTAGATGTCTTCTTTGCTATTTTCACATTATCTCCCCCATTAGACTTTGGGTTCATTGAGAGCAAGGATTCTTTTGCCTTTCTATTCCCAGCATTTAGCACACTGCCTGGAACATAGTGCTTACAGAATCCATATTAGTTGACTGTCTAGGACAATTCGGAATGGCAACTCTAGGCTGAATCTGAAAACTGTTTTCTTCATCACTTATTCCCCCACTTCTTGTTCATGCTGTGTGGGCTCTGGAGTGGCACGAACCAAAACTCAGCCCAACACAGACACCTGTGATTTGTGGAATGTGAACACACCCTACTCATCACAATAGCGATTCAAGGAAAGAGACAATCAGACCCCCAATACTGAGATGGTTTCAGCTACAGCTGTGATTTGGAATTCTAGTTAGGCAGCCAAATTCATCTGAAGGGGGAGGAGGCAGACCATCTGCACAAGTCGTGTGCAGGTCCTGCCTCCCAGAATTCCTGCTTCTGTCTCTGACAAGGAACCATGCCTCCTTCCCCATGCCCCTTAAGGGTAGTAGTATGGGGCTAGAGGAGGGGATAGGGCTCAGCTGAGCACAGCAGAAATTCACAAGGTAAAGGAAGAGCTGACTGGAGGACCACTGTGCAGAAGAATCATACCCCTAGTTACCTACCCTACTCAGTGGGGGCGGGGAACCTGCCTGGGCCCTAGAGGAAAAGCATCGATTACATTGCCCTACTTATAGGGGCTAGGTGGGGCCATAGAGCACAGAGCGCTGGGCCTGGAATCGGGAAGACTCTCATCTTCAGTTGAGTTCAAATCTAGCCTCAGATACTTAGTAATTGGGCAACTCTGTCCAAGTGCCTTCATTCTGTTTGCCTCAGTTTCCTCGTCTGTAAAATGAGCTAGAGAAGGAAATGGCAAACCCTCCAGTGTCTCTGCCAAGAAAACAAAGAGGCAGGCATAAGTAAGCAACAACAGAAGCTACAACAACAGAATCTCTCTCTCTCTCTCTCTCTCTCTCTCTCCTCTCTCTCTCTCTCTCTCTCTCCCTCTCTCTCTCTCTCTCTCTCTCTCTCTCTTTCTCTCTCTCTCTCTCTCCCTTTCCCCCATCTCTCCCTTTCTCTCTCTCTCCCCCCTTATCTCTTTCTCTGTCCCTTTCTTTCTTTCTCTCTCCCCCCTCTCTCTTTATCTCTCTGTCTCTGTCTCTCTCTCTATTTATCTATCTGTTTGTCCCTCTCTCCACCTATCTCACAGCTTTGAACTACTCCATTTAGGACCTTGGCCAGTTCATTTCCTCCTTAAGCAGTCCGATAGGTCCCCCCATTCTCAGGAGCTCACCACAGTGGTGCCAGATTTAGTACAAATATCTGATTGGCTTAGTCTGCTGTAATTCAGAGTGCCCCAATCCAAGTGATTAGCCAGCCTCAACCTCCCTAGAAGCAGGAATTACAGGCAAGGTTCACCATGGACAGGACCAAAGACTCCCTCCTTCTAGGCCCTGCAGAGACCCATTTCTACTGGGTTCTACTTTCTGCTTCCCACTTGGTTCACCAGCTCTCCACTACAATCAAGCTAGCCCTAGACCCACAATGCTGCCCTCCAGCCATCTTCCTGCCCAGCCCCACATGATCCTGGCTTCCCACTGCAACCGCTCTGGCTTTCTATTCTAGTTCTAGGAATAATAATTCAACTCTACCATTTCTAGAAAGAATGGGTTAATTAATTAACTGGCTTCATAGTTCTATTGATTTAGAACTGGAAGAGATCACAGAAATCATCAATTTTGATCCCCTTATTTCACACAGGAGTAAGCTGGGGGCCACATTGGTTAAGTGATTTGATTTTGATCAGACCACTACCAAGTAGTAGAGGGGAAGGGTATCCAGAACCTAGCAGATGTTTCCACTGAACCTGTTTTTAGACTGTCCACTGTAAAAGAAGCTATACCTTAGGAAGGGCATACAATGCCAGACCTTGGGCGAGTCATTTCACCATAAGACAAACTGCCTTACTCTTTAGGACTAGCTCAGGCTTTGTGAGCACTTCTGAGTGACTCCTGGTTTTCTGACTTTTGGCTTTCATCCCAGTTCTTCTGTTATTATTGCATTTGCATTCTGGCCCCCCTGTTCCTGTCTGTTCCCTTGGTTTTGGTCTCTTGTCTTCTCTCAGCCCTGGAAAAGGAGGCCTCTAATAATAATGACATTTATATAGAGGTTTATAGTCTACCATACATCATCTTCTTTGTTTCTTCCAACAGCCCTGTGAGCTAGGTGCCATTATTTTTTTTGTTGTTGTTGTTTTGTTTTGTTTTGTTTTTAAAGCAAATCGGGGTTAAGTAACTTGCTCAAGGTTACACGGCTAGTTATTTCTGGGTGTGGTGCTAAGTATCTGAGCCTGGATTTGAACCCCAGGTCATCCCGACACTGGAGCCGGTGCTCTTACTTGCTGAGCTACCTGGCTGCCCCTACTAGGTGCCATTATTATCCCCATTTGACAGTTGAAGAAACTGAGGCTAAGTTATTGGCTCAAAGTCAAAGAGCTAGCAAATGTTGGCAGGAGGATTCAGACCCAGATCTCTCCTGAATCCAAATCAGCAAGCTTTTTATTACTCCTGAACTTTTAGAAAGATATTAGCCAGTTGGACTACATCTGCTCGATTTCAGTGGGGGGACAACCAAAATGATCTCCCCCAAAACCTGGAATCTGGACACTGACTTGTGAAAGATGTTGAATAAGAGATTCCTGCTCAGGTACAAGATGGGACGAGAAGGCCCCCGGAGGTCCCTCCTGACTCTTGAATTTGGTGGTTCTATTTTCATCATCCTCTCTTTGACACTGAAAGCCCCTCACAATCTGGCTTCAATATATATTTCAAGACTGAATTCGTATTACTCCCCCTCACACAATCTACATTTTAGTCAAACTGCAATTTTTTTATACATAACATTCCACTCTCCCCTCACCTCCTACATATTTTTTTGCACAGTCTGTACCATATACCTAGAATGCTTTCCCACCTGCTTCTAGGTAGCTAGGTGATGCAGTAGAGAGAACGCTGGGCTTAGAGTTAGGAGGATCAAAGTCCAAATCCAACTTTAGGAACTTTTTTTTTTTTTGCTTTTTGGAGGGGGGAAGGTAGGGCAATTGGGGTTAAGTGATTTGCCCAAGGTCACATGGCTAGTTTTTTTTGTGTGTATTAAGTCTCTGAGGCCAGATTTGAACTCAGGATCTCCTAACTCCAGAGCCGGTGTTCTATTCACTGCACCACCTAGCTGCCCCTAACTTTAGGAACTTACTAGCTCTGTGATCCTGGGCAAGTCACTTAACCTCTATTTGCCTCAGTTTCCTCAACTGTAAAATGGGGACAATAATAGCATCGACCGCTGGGCTTTACAAATAAGATTTCTTTTAGTCCTCAAAATAACATTGCACAACAGTGACATTCATAGAGACATTATATATAAAAATAAAATACTATTTAGTCCTCACAACAACACTGAAATACTATTTGTACAGCCAGATACACAGCAGGTACTTAATAAGTGCTCGTTCCCTTCCCTTCCCCTCCTGGAATCTCTAGCTCCCTTCAAAGCTGAGCTCCTTCCTATATGAGCTCTGTCCTAATCCCCTCTGGTTGTTGGTCCTCTCCCTTCTGAAATTTCTTTGTAAAAATACTGTATTTGTCAGTCAATGGACAAACATTTATTAGGCCTTTACTAAGGGGAGCTAGGTGGCACAGTGGATAGAGAGCCAGCTCTCAAGTCTGTTCAAATCTGGTCTCAGACACTTACTAGCTGTGTGACCCTGGGCAAATCACCTAACCCTGTTTTTGTCAGTCTGTTCCCTCATCTGTCAAATCAGCTGGAGAAGGAAATGACACAAGCACTCCAGTATCTTTGCCAAGAAAACCCTAAATGATATACAAAGAGTCAGACATGACTAAAATGACTAAGCAACAACCAAAAGGTACTTTCTAGGATCCTAGGTAATGCCAGGGGCTATGCTAAGTCCTAGAGATATAAAGAAACTCAAAAAAAATAACCCTGCCCTCAAGGAACTCACAGTCTAATGGGGGAAGAAAACAAGCAAACAGATACGCACAAACAACCTAGATACAGGATAAACAGGAAATAATAGAGAAAAGCTACTAGAATTAAGAGGAACTGGGAAAGACTTCCTCTAGAAGGTGTGATTTTAGGTGGGACTTGTTGGCCTACATGGTTTTTCCTCCCAGGAGAATACAGGCTTTTTGAGGACACTGTTGTCTCTGTATGCCTAGTACCTAAAAGAGTGTCTGGTGCACAGTTGGCATTTAATAAATGCTTACTGAATTATTGTTAAAACACAGTGAATAGAAAATACCAGACACACTGATATAGTAATCAACAAAAATGCTAGAGGAACAAGCTTCTGTGTAATCAATGTGCGTATGACTAATTGGTATTTTCCACTAACTTTCTTTTTTTTTTTGCTTGATTAGAATAATTCTTTAACTTCTTGAGGCTTCAGTTTCCTCATCACCAAAACAAAAGGTTTTATTATGATCGCAAAGGTCCCTTCTAGAGCCAACCAAAATCTATTTTTCCTTTGCTGCATTGCTTCTTCTATATGCAAGGTGTCCTTGTTACATTGCCTGCTTGGGGCTGGCCATTAACTTCTTCTGTGGCACAGAAAAACAGTGGATCTCAACCCTTTCCAACTCTTGTTCCCATCTCACAAATGTTTATACTTACACTTCCTTAAAAACCACCCAACAACCACAGCAACAAAAGCAACCCTCCAGATTGTTAGGACACCATTATTTCAGAATGCGCAGGAAAAAGAGGGCCGCATATCATAGTGGAAAGAACACTGATCCTTAAGTTAGAAAACCTGACTTGAAAATCTTACCTCTAGTGTTGACTACCCAATGAGACCTTGGGCAAGTCACTTAACCGCCACAAAGACCTCAGTGTCCTCATCTGGAAAATGAAAGGGTTGGATTAAATAACCTCTGAGGTTCCTTCCAGCTCTAAATGTAGGATCTCATGATCCTAAGAGTGAGGGATGGAGGTGGAAGACACTGCATCCCTTTTAGTGGAGAGCTGGCACCAGAGAGCCTGGGAGACAGAATGCATGATTTATATCCCTAAAAAACAGTGACCTGTGGAAACTTTTGGTGCTTCCAAGCCTATCTTATCAATCAACTCATGTCACAGCCTTGTCAGACAGAGGGACTGAGGGTTAGGATGACTGATAGGAGCAGATCTGGAACAGGTAGATCAGCAATTGCTGGACAGTTTGGAAGCAGTGTATAGAAAGGCCAGGTCTTTGATGGGGGCCATGGCTGTCAAGGCAATTTTTAGCCATTTTCTCCTCCATGCGGTTGGTGGATTACTAATATTTCCCAGTGACAAAGAATCATGCCAAGTATTAAATGTAATGGGGACACAGCTTTAGTTATCCAAAATAACATTTTAAGAATAAGAAATCTTAAAAGAGGATGAAAGGAACCCGTGGATTTCCAGAAAGTCAGTAAAGGTTAATTACAATCAAGCACTGAGCTCCTGATTCTCCTCTCTTAGGTAAAGCTATGTTGTGACCCGATTACTGAATGCCAGCAGTAACAGGAGACTCATATCAGGAGTCCAGAGACTTTTCCTCTCTAGCCTCTGTTCTTCTCCCCCTTACAATAATAGAGCTGCAAGAGACCACCAAGGTCAATTGGGTTCACCAAGGGTCAGATTCATATCTGAGCAAGAATCCTCTCTATAACATGGCACATGGTCAGTGTACAGACAATAAATACCAAAGGACATTGGCAAAGAGAATGATAAACAATGGACTGGCATCCTCAGAATGGAGATGGGATTTGAGGTGGACCTTGAGGGATTTGTAGGATTTGGATAAACAGAGAAAAGAGAGAAGGCTTTCTCAGACTAGAATAGCAAGAGAAAGAAGCAGGTCAATGAACAGAGAGTAGGCTCATATTAATGGAGATGAGGTTTGGGAGCTTTGGAGCCAAGGCTGAACTTGGGGTGAGGTATCTTAGGTGACTGATTGAATGGGAGGGAGGGAGATTCCTGACTTTTCCCTATCAGTGAGAAGACCAATGACAGGTGAGCGTTGGCAGGCCTTAGTAATGTCTGAGAGTATGAGAGCATACCTTACCCACAAGTACTAGGGCCTTCTAGGCCCTGCTCAGAGGCAGCTCTACAGGGATGCAATGCTGGAGAATTATGGGAAGGTAATCTCACTAGGACTCCCTGGGTCCAAATCTAAAGTGACCTTCTGATGGAAGCAAGGGGAAGAATGAGTACTAAACATTTGGAGAGCTCTGAGGAAAGAGACCCTGAGAGGATTAGATTTCAAAATAGGAAATAGAAACAAGATGTTGACTCCGAAGCAATAAATCAATGAAGAAATGAAATCGTGGGGAACTGGGTTGGAAAAATTCACAGGAGATATTCTCCAGGGACTGGAGTTTGGAGAAGCCAATGAACATGAGAGTAGAACATTGAGACATCAAGGAAATGCCAGTGAAAGTGGTTTACAAGGAAATCCCAACAGGGGAGAAAGGCCAGAAATGTAATAAGTTCCAGAGAAGATTCAGTCCAGGCCCAACATCAGTTTGGGTATTTGAGTGTTACCCAAGAAGAGAGATCTCGTCAGATAAATGAGGCAAATGCTTCAGACAGAATTGAGAGATAATGAAGAATCAGATAATCCATATAGGATATAGACCTTCCAAAGGTATTAAACATGAGAAAACCTTCAGGCAGAGTTCTGTCCTTGTTGCACTTCAGAGAATTCACACTGAACAGAAACCATATGGTGATAAAGCACATGGGAAAACTTTGAGTTTTAGCTCAGACCTTACTGAACATCAAACGGTTTTTTATGGAGAGAAAGCCTATGTGTGTACAACGAATGTGGGAAATCTTTCCATCTCAGCTCAGGCTTTATTAGATATTTTCAAAAAAAATCTAATTTATAGAAAAACTTCATAAATGTGATGAATGTGGAAAAACTTGAATTCATAGTGAGCCAATCTTTCACATCTTGTGCAACATCAGAGAATTCATACCAGGGGAAAATCTATGAATGTAGTGACTGTAGGAAAAACTTCAGCCAGAATTCACATCTTACTGAACGCCAGAGAATTCACACTGGGAAAGGATATAATGAATTGGAAAATATTGGAAAAATTTCATTTGATTTGCTGAGTTTATTCAATGTCAGAGAATTCATACTGGGGAGAAACCCAATAAATGGAATGAATGTGGGAAAGTCTTCAGTCTTAGGTCTGCCTTTTAAACATTGAAGAATTAATAGAGGAGAGAATCATTTGGAGCCAAGTATAATGTAAGCCAGCCCAGTGATTTGGGGTTGAGAAATTAAAATGCAAGAAGAACTTGTGGACCATAAAAATATAATGCAAACACATCCTGATTGTCTTCACAGCATGTTTTCTGCTCTGCAGCCCTCATTCTCATCTCTCTCCCAACAGGACCTTGGATTCTACCCTGAGTTCTCTGGCTCTCATGGTTGAGTCTTATCTTGCTAGGGTCCAGAACTCCAAGCCACCTCCCAGTCATTGACCCACCATACTACTGTGTGCACACCTCCGCCTTTCTAGTATCTCTTTTATGCACTGTCTTCACTGCTTAGAAGGTGAGTTTATCCTGTTTTCTTTATAAGCAGTTAACTTGGGCCCAATGCTTTATAAGAGACAGACACTTGGACCTGGATAATTTTGTTTAACTTCACACAAAAGGAACTGTTTCTTTCTCTCCTTGGTGTCCTCTTTCCCAATAGACTATAAAAAGGCCCTTGTGGGGGGGTGGGGAGGAAAAACCAGGGGATGACAGGATCTGCCCAGAAGAGACAGGGGTGGGGATGGAGAGGACTTATTCCATACCCCATGTCTTCCTTACCTTATTCTTAAGTTATGATCTGCTTTGAGAGATGAGTTCATATGTATCTTTGTAAACACAAAACACTTTTCCCCATCTAATTTTCTGTTAAAGGTAAAAGAATGCAATAGAGTTATATTTTATTGATTTTGAGACCAAAAATAGAATGTATGTTCTTTGAGGACAGGGACTGTTTTGCTATCAATCAATCAATCTATCTATCTGTCTGTCTATCCATCTATCTATCCTTCTATCTGCTTATATATCTATCTAGTCTTCTATCTGATTATCCATCCATCCATCTATCCATCTATCTACCCATCTATCTAGCTCTCTATCTATTTTTTCTCTCTGGTGTAAACTTTCCGTAGGGGGCCCTTGAAAAGCAATCCCAAAAGTTAAGCCTGATCTTGTAAGCAACAAGAAGCCACAATGAGGGGAGTTGAAGGGGGGAGTTTAGAGAGAAAGTAACAAAGTATTGGGGTTTTTTTTGTTTTTTCTTTTTGGAGGGGGGAAGGTAGGGCAATTGGGGTTAAATGACTTGACCAAGGTCACACAGCTAGTAAGTGTTAAGTGTCTGAGGCCGAATTTGAACTCAGGTCCTCCTGACTCCAGGACTGGTGCTTTATTCACTGCACTACCTAGCCACCCCCCAAATATTGTTTAAGGAAGATAAATTCTGCATCCTCATCCAGGAAGGATTGTGAGTAGGAAAGTTGGGCAAACTAGGTAGGAAGCAGTCCAAGAATGTGGACCCCAGGAAAATTGTGAATAGAACCAAACTGGGGGGAAGGGGAACTTTGTTGTTTAAAAGTGTTTGGGGAGGTATGTGCTGCAAAAAGTTTAAACTTAACTAGGACTGATGCAAAAATGTAAACTCTCCTATTAATTTGTGTCTGTGAACTAAGCTTGTCCCCCATGCATCCATCCCTGACCCTGTCTGCCCTGCAGCTGTGGGCCTGTTTCCTAAAATGGCCACTGCACTCATCTACAAGCCTTTATACAGGCTGAAATTCATGCATGGAATTCACTCTTCCCCTCCACCTCACTTCCAGGCTCAGCTCATATCTCACTTCCTACGTGGTCTTTCCTGATTCCCCTATTTATTTGTGCTTTCTCCTTCCACAAATTATCCTTTTTTTAACATTCATTTTTAAAATTTTGAATCCCAAATTCTCTCCCTCCCTCCAGCCCCTACCCCAGCCACTGAGAAGGCAAGCCATATGATACCCATCATCCGTCCTCCATAAATTATCTCCTACAGACATCTGTTTACATGTTGTATTCCTCCTGCCTCTCCCAGTAACATGTCAGCTGCTTGAGGGTAGAAATTGTTTTTAATTTGTCTTCATGGACCTCCAGCACCTGGCACATTGCTTTGTAAACAGTAGGTGTTTAATAGAATAGCTAGCAGGCACTGTGAGTAAAACACAGGCTTTAGAATCAGGAAGACTTGAATGTGAATCCTGCCTTAGATGATAACTAGCTGTAAAAAAGACTATAGAACGGTCTTTTTATTCAAAAGGCTTACACATCCTGCCCTCAGCTGGTACTAATGCCCAGTTGGGCCTGCCCACCTCCTAATGACTCAGCAACCCCTGCCAAGTTGTGGGCCCCTCCACTGAGAGAAAGGAATGAATGAAGTAAGTCAAGAAGTGAATGCTATCAGCAAAGTTAGGTCTGGGAACTTGGGTGACTTAGAACTAGGAAGATGGAACCATAAAATGTAGACAATCAGGATGACTGAGTGCATAGCAGTTGCTCCATCCTCTCTCTGACCCTGCTTTCCAGTTGGAGGTGCCTTCTGAAGAAGGTATGACTTTTTTTACCTTTCTTTGTGTCCCCAGCACTTCACACAGGGCCAGCACACAGTAGGTGCTTATTAAGCTAGTTGACCCACTAACTGGATAACTTTTCTGAAGCTATAGAGCCTGGAGAGTCATGGCTGCAAGATCAGCTACTCCCTGGAGGGATTTGTAGGCACGTAGCAAATGAATGGATCCGGATGGGTACTTGAGGGTTCTGGCAAATGAGGAGGGAAATGATGGGAGAAAAGTATTGTAATGGAAAGATCAGTGCTCCTGAAGACATCTACAACCACTTACTAGTCGTGTGATTCTAGGCAAATCATTCACCCTCTTAGTACTTCCATTTCCTCACCTGTAAAATGGGACAGCATTGTAGAGACAAAACACTTTGTAAGCTTTGAAGAGCTTTAGAAATGGGAATTGTTTAAAAGGTGAGGGAGGATTTCCCGGGTTTAGCCTGGTGTTAAGTCATGGAGCCACAGATGGGAGAGGCTGGTGACCTAGCCACTCTGACCTGGTCTTACAGTTCTTGCTGGGTGTGTGCTGAGATTGGAAGAGAGAAGAAGGTTGGAGTAGAAATAGGAAGAGGAAAAGATAGAGACAAAGACTGATGGGGAGAGATTGGAGACACAAAGAGGGGAGAGAAAGAGAAGCAGAGAGGGAGACAGACAAATGGAGATAGGGAGAGACAGAAAGAATACATGTCTCAAAAATTCAACAAACATTTATTAGCATTTACTATGTCAGGCACTATGTCAAGTGCTATATATTCAAAGAAAGGTCCAGTCTTTGCCTTCAAGGAATTTACATTCCACCGGGGAAGACTACATGTAAATAATTATACATACAAGATAAATCCAGAATAAAGGGAAGGCATCTAAGAGAAAGTTTTTCTTTTCCTTCAAGCCCAGGTTCAGGAGCTATCTCTTCCATGGGGTTTTCTGTGATCTCCCCTTGTTGAAAGTGATGGCTCTATCCTCACATTTCCTTGGAATATTTTTTTTGGATTCTTCCTCATCTGCCCTAATCCGTTAGCTTGCATGATACTTACCTGTACAGGTACATGTCATATCTAGATCCCACTCCCCCACTAGACTGCAAACTGCTTGAGGGCAGACATGAGGTCATTTTTCATCTTTCCATCCCCCAGTACCACGGATAGCACCATGCACTTAATAGGTGTTTAATAAATGTTTGCTGGTTTGAATTAAATTGAGAAAACTGCAGGAGCGCTAACTTGATTTTTTACCAATTAGACAAGGGAAAAGGTCTCTAGGAGAAGATACATGAGCTCATTAACTGGAGCTCTAGACCATGGGAGACAGAAAGAGAATCCAGACACTAAATTCGGTTAGTAGATATAATGCCAGGAAGAAATGCCAAATAAAACTGGCATTTGGATGATGGATGATCAGATTCCAGCAAAACTTTATAATGTACTAAGAGAAGCCATCTAAAAGTGTTCTGAGCTAATGCTCATCCATCACGGACCATGTCAACCTTAAAGCAAAGGGAAAAAAAATGTTCTTCCTCCCAAAGTCCTAGGTGCTAATTGGCCCCAACGAGGCGAAGAGAAATAGATGGTGGTTATCTCCCCTGGATCTTCAGGGATCTCCTTTATCACCAGCTCTGATGGAAGTGAAAGAGATATACACATGTTAGTATATGGTCAGTCTCAGTTTCCTGCATCTCCTAGCAGATCCAGGAATAAATCTTCAGGGTCTGGGCCCTGGGGAGAAGGAAGCCTTTGTGATTTTTCAGGTTCTGGTATCTTATCAGTACCCTAATGCAATTTTGCTTCTACTGTGGAGATTTTGAAAGACAGATCTCTATTCCAAATGAGTTTGCTTGGAAACAGAGCTCCAGGGGTAACTGTTTAATTTCTTCATTTAAAAAAATTTTTTCTGGTCAAGACACTGGCAGCGTTTTCATCCAAAAAGCACAGCTAATTATAACTGGCATTTAAAATGGTTCTTTAAAGTTTATAAAATTCTTGACATGCAGTATTTTATTGGAATCTCAGAGCAATTTAGTATGGTGAGTACTATACATGTTGCAATCTCCATTTTACTGAAGTTCAGTGATTGGACTGTGGTTGTATAACTATATCAGAACTGAGACTTGAGCCCACAATTTCCCAATTTCAGGGTCAACAACACTCTATTCTTGTTGGTATCATTTCCAACTTCAGCTCTATTGCTTCCTCAGAACTCTCTGTACTCCACTATGACCTAATCGCCAACCTCATCCTTACCCCATCCCACCTCCATTTGTTCTCTGATACTTGAAATTCCATGAACAGAAAATGAGGCCTTTCATTCTGCAGTGAGTGAGCATGTTTAATGGCAGGTACTGCTTGGAGAGGTGAAGGTGGTGGGGTCTGGTGGGAAAGGCACTGCATTTAGAACAAGATGACCTGAGCTCAGCACTTGGAAATACTATTCACTCTCCGTGGGACCATGGGTAAATTGCCACGGTGGCCTTGGGATCCTCAGCTGTTTTAGTTCTAAGCCAATAATTCTATGATCCTCACAATTCACTTCCATTGATAACTTAGTGTGTCTGTCTAATATCAGAACATTTCCTTAGGAAGGTATTAATAAGTGAAAAGAGAAAGAGAGCATGGAAAGAGAGGGGGTGGGTGATAAAGAGAGCATGGAAAGAGAGGGGATGGGTGATAAAGAGAGCATGGAAAGAGAGGGGATGGATGATAAAGAGAGCATGGAAAGAGAGGGGATGGGTGATAAAGAGAGCAGAAAATGGGGAGAATCAGGGTGCCTGGCATCACCCAGCTCATGATTTTAGATCAGTCTGGGTCAGAAAAATCCATTTTCTCTCCCTACCATTATGTTTTGAGTCATATCTTCTTCATTCAGGACAAGTAACAGGGCTGTAGGTTCTGACATGCAACTATAGCCATATTCCAATCAATTATGGGAATGGGATAGAGAAGGCCAAAGCTGAACCACCTTGAGAGCCATGCCTCTGATAGAAACCAGATTGGCTCAGTCCATACCCCCAGTTATAGCCTCCCTCATAAAATTTGTTTGAATTCTCAAGATAATCTAAGAACAAAGCTGGAGTCCCTCGTGCTATTGTTTCTTAGCACCAGTTTAACAGGAGGAATCAGAGGAAACCCTTGATCTGCTCCACTGGGGTACCTCCCATGGAGGTAGACATGCTCTCTGGCTAGACTCAGTTTGCTAAAGGACATGAATTTTGGGTTGTTGTTTGTTGTTCAGTCATGTCAACTCTTTACTACCTCATTTGGAGTTTTCTTAGCAAAGATTCACAGTGGTTTGCCATTTCTTTCTCCAACTCATTTTGCCAATGAGTAAATTGAGGCAAACAGTGAAGAGACTTGCCCAGGTCACACAGCTAGTAAATGTCTGAGGCTGGATTTGAATTCAGGTCTTCCTGACCCTAGGCCAGGTGTTCAATCCACTACACCACCTAACTGCCCTATATATTTTGGAAAGACACAGCAATTTCTTATTAGTCCCCATAACTGGGGGATTGTATGTAGAAAATTATTAATAACTAAGCTAGGTCCCATCCCTTCCTCCCTTGGGGTAGCTCCAGTCGCAACTTTACCTTCAACTTCAGTAAGATGGGTAAAAGGAAGTTTTATGCTATGCCCTTCCCCTCCCCCTGTCCAGCAGCAATGGAAGCATCAACTCAAGCACATCCCAGGAAGCACATGTGCTTGCCTAAGTAAACCCAACAGTGGACCTCAAGTCCCTGGCTACCTCTTCCAATTTATTCTTTTTAGAGTAACCTCTTATTGATATCTGTTATAGATATTTGTTTTTTGACATCTGCAACATTTCTCCCATTTTCCCCTTCCCTCTTCCCAGAGGGCCATCCTTGGCTGCAACATACCACATCACATTTTTGAAAGAACAAAGAAAGTAGAGAAAAATCGGCATAAAAAAGATCTGAGCATACAGGCACCATATGGAACCCTGGTGGACCTCATACCCTCACAAAGGGGAGAGGGAGAGGCTTTTCTTAGATTTTTAGAAGCTTGCTTTCTCTTTGCCATTCTGCAGTGTTTACTTTCAGATGTTTTGTGGCGGTTGTCCTTTCCGTTTATATTGCTGCAGTCACTGTGTATATTGTTTTCTTGGCTCTGGTTACTTCATCTTGCCTGATTTGTGTTTAGTTCCTTGAGTCCAGGTTACTAAACAATGATTCTGAGAAATAGACATTTCCAGCCATCCTGGTATCCTCATGAGCTCAAGAGGATGAAATTCCTGAATTACTACCATCCATATAATGCCTACTTTACCCATGCCAATTTTTGAAGACCATGATGACCTAAAGGGAACCAGAGTGAGGGTCTGGCTCCATGGGAAGTGCCCCAGTTCAGCAGATCAGAAAATTTCCTAACAACCCCAATTACAATAGAGATCATCAGCCATATCCAGAGAAAGAACTACAGAGTCTGAATGCAGATTGAAGCAAATTACTTGCTCTCTTTTGTGTTTTGTTTTGTCCCTTCTTTCTCACTGTTCACTGCATTGGTTATAATCCTTCTTTACAACTTGACTAATGTTCAGTGTGAAAGTATTTGTAGATCCTATATTTGATTGCATTTAGCCGTGGGGGGACAACCTGTACGACGCTCTTCCGATCTGCGTACAGGATAATTTGAAACTAAAGGGATTGTGGAACTGAATATTGTAAACTAAATGCAAATAAATACATAAAAATTAAAAAAAAAACAATAAGGATCATCAAATTTAACTCCCCAGTGTCACAGTTGTGGAAACTGAGGCACAGGGTGGGAAAGTGATTTGCCCAAAGTCCCACAGTGAGTTCATGGTAGAGCCATAAACAAAACCCAAGTCTGCTGACACTCCCAATGCAGGACTCTCTGAGAAATATTGTGCTGTCTCTCATTCATGGTCTTCTTAATACCATGTAATGACCACAGAATCAGGACACCACAGAGAACAGGTTCACAGGGACAGAAGTTATTCTTCTAAGCCATCATGGGAGGTATAAAATAACTATTCTTCAAACATTCAAAACAACTCTTAGGTACCATATCACACCTATCAGATTGGCTAACATGACAAAAGGGAAAATTATAAATGCTGGAGAAGATGTGGGAAAATTGAAACACTAATGCATTGTTGGTGGAGTTGTAAGCTGATCCAACCATTTTGGAGAGCAATTTAAAATGCCCAAAGGGCTATAAAAATGTGCATACCCTTCGACCCAGCAATACTACTTCTAGGGCTGTATCCCAAAGAGATCATAAAAATGAGAAAAGGACTCCCCTGTTCAAAAATATTTATAGTTGGGGTGGCTAGGTGGTGCAGTGAGTAAAGCGCTGGTCCCAGGTCAGGAGGACCTGAGTTCGGTTCCAGCCTCAGACACTTAACACCCACACACACACACACACACACACACACACACACACAAAACTAGCCATGTAACCTTGGGCAATTGCCCTCCAAAAGGCAAATATATATGTGTGTGTGTGTGTGTATAAATATACATATATATGTGTGTATATATGTATGTATATATATATTTATAGTTGCTCTTTTTGTGGTGGCCAAGAACTGGAAATTGAGGGAATGCCCATCCATTGGGGAATATCTGAATTAGTTGTGGTATATGAATGTAATGGAATACTATTGTGCTGTAAGAAATGATGAGCAGGCAGATTTCAGAAAAACTTGGAAAGATTTATATGAATTGATGCTAAGTGAGGAGAGCAGAACCAGGACAGCATTATTCACAGTCACAGCCACATTGTGCAATTACTAACTTTGATAGACTTAGCTATTCTCAACAATTCTAAGACAACTCCAAAAGACTCATGATAGAAAATACTGTCTACATCCAGAGAAAAAAACCATGAATGCAGATTGAAACATATTATTTGCTCTCTTTTTTTGTTTTATTTTGTTTTCTTTCTTGTGGTCCCTTCCATTTGTTCTAATTCTTCTATATAATATGACTAATTGAAAATATGTTATTAATAGAAATGTATATGTAAAGCTTATATCAGATTGCACACCATCTTGGGGAGAGAGGAGGGAAGGGAGGCAGAGAAAATTTAAAACTTATGGAAGTGAATGTTGAAAACTAAAAATAATCAATTAATAATAATTTTTAAAAAGTTCACATACCCCAGGTAAAGAACCCCTGGGCCAGATGATCTCTAACATCCCTTGTAATTCTAAATTCTATTACTTTAGTAAGTGCTTTCTCACATTAAGTCAGAATCTGCCTCCCTGTAACATTGGCCTATTGTCCTGGTTCTGCTCTCTAAAACCATACTCCTAATCACTCTTCAAATAGAGAGCTAACAGAAAATTGAACAATTGACCAGTCAACATTATGGTGGTAAATAAACAGAGAAATAATTGCCTGATGGGGCAGGGTGGAAGGAAGTGTTGGGAACAAGTGGGAGCCTATTTCAAGTCATAAGTCCTACCTATTTCATTCATAATTCAAAAAGTATTGGTTTAGTACCCGCTCTGCAAAATGTTATTCTCTTGGTAATTCCCCTCTGAATTTTGTAAATATTCTTTTGTAAGGCTTGGCATGAAGATGACCCTGAGGTCTTACAGTTTATGACAGTGGGCTATAATCTCCAGCAGATCCTACCAAGCCAAAACTTCCAGGATGGCCATGTGCCTGTTGTCTAAGGATGACCCCTTAGGCCAAGTTTAGAAAGGATCACCACCTAGTGGGCCACAGGGTAATGAAATTTTTCATTCTCAGAAACTCTCAAAGACCATCTACAAGAGGCTTTTCCCCCTGAGATGTGGGAGGAACACCTGTAACAGACCCAATTCTAGATCCCCATAGTATGTGCCCAGCCCTAGACCCTTTGGGGGAAATACAACAGGAATCAGCTCTTTCATGGTTTAGTTGGTGGAACAAAACATAACAGACAAGACTCATTTAAATGATAATGAATCATAATCACTGAATTTTCAAGCTAGAAGGAACCTTGGAGAGTTCAGAATCCAACCCTCTTACTTTAGAGCTAGGGAGACTAAGGCTTGGACCAGTGAAGTGACATTCATTTAAGATAAAATTTTGATGGAAAACCAGTCAATGGGAGGTGATCACTGAGAACAGGATCCCTGAAGCTAAATGTGAAAAGCATCAATTTTCAAACCCAACTATGAAACAGCAGGGTTCATTTTTTTTTTTAAGATTGAAACAGAAAAGAAAATTCTTCAGAGGAAGAAGATGAGAGGTCATCTACCAGCTAAGCTCTCAGGATTGATTGTTTGCTTCTGTGGTCACAATTCTCTGCTGTTAAGCACTCTGGCTTTTCCTGTGGTGTGTTTCCTACTTTATGATTTCAATATAAATAATTTACTGGGGGAAGTCAATCCCCCAATTGCTCATGTTGCCATGGCAACCAGATTACCAACGCCATGGTTCAGTTAAACAGGCAACGTGGAAGAATTGCTGGAAGGAGCCAGAAATAATGAGTTGTGCACTCCCTCAGAGATTACAGGTCTGTACACCCCTTGTTTGGCACCTAACACATGCTGCTGCGTGTAGGAAGCATTCTTTTCACCTGTCTACAAGGTGCTAGCTCAAAGTATCAAGCTTGCTATTTTAACAAATGTTATCAGAATCTTAACAAATTATCAGAATTTGTGCATCCAAATGCAGATGGTCCCTTGAAGTAGCACACTCAGGGGATTGCTGTTTATTCTAGGCATGGTTCCCAAGCTCCTACCTTGGACATTGTATTTATTGTGGTACATTATTATCATTATTAAAATCCTTTCAGGGATGCAGACCTCCATTCTTTGGGCGGGGAAGGGGTATGAAACCTGACTTTTTTAGAAACAGCTCAATGCCCCACCAATTATTCACTCTGTTTTGGGGTTTGTTTTTTTTTTTTGCTTTCTTTTTTTTTTAGAGGGGGGAAGGCAGGGCAATTGCTATTAAGTGACTTGCCCAAGGGCACACGGCTAGTAAGTGTTAAGTGTCTGAGGTCACATTTGAACTCAGGTCCTCCTGACTCCAGGGCCAGTGCTCTATTTACTGTGCCACCCCACAATCATTCATTCTGTACTGAATGGATCTACAATCTGTCCAGGGGGAGCAATTCCTTCACCAGAATAGATCACAGCCCTTCCATACCTTCTCACCCTGGGAATCCCACAAACTCTTTGAGGATAGGAACTGCTTTGTTTTGTCTCTATATCTTCAGCTCTTAGCATAGTGCCTGGAAAATAGAAGGTGCATAATAACTGCTTCCTCAGCTGATTAAATTGAATTCTGGGACACCTTTTCATAAGTCTGCCACAGAGGAGATTATGTATGTATATATACGTATGCATATATGTGTATGTATGTATATATACGTATAATCTCCTCTGTGGCAAATTTATGAAAAGATGGACCAGAATTCTATTTAATTGAGGAAACATTTATTATACAATACATATTCATATGACATACATATATAATACACACGTATAATAACACATACGTGATACAAATGTGTAGATAGACAGATGGACAGACAGATAGATACATAGATTCAATGAGCTAGATACATGTCTCTGGATCTTTGATCCTTATAGGGATGCTGGTGAACCACTTGGCCTAGCCATCTGCCATTCATACTCTCACTACATGACAAGCCCACTTCTTTTCTAGCCATACCTTTTGCAGACGATATCTTTCATACCACTTCCCAAGCACAAGTAATTATTGGCAGTATGACTACTGAGTCATGAACACTGTGTTGTGTAGCTTCTAAACTGACTCTGAAAGCAATTCCCAAAGAGAAACTGCCACTGTGTTTGAGGCAAAGGCAACTGGAATAAGAATCTAGGCATCCCAAGGGGACTACTTTGAAGGACATAAGCCATAGTTATTTACTTCAAGCAGGAAGGGACCTGAGAGGCTGTTTGGTCTAACCCTCATTTTACAGATGAGAGAACTGAGGCCCAGTGAGATTAAACGGCTTGTTCAATTAGGATTTATAAATCCTAACGTGTTTATTTTCATTGAAGTCTTACTACAGCACCTCATCATGGCATGGAGGTGGCCCTATATTATTGATAAGCTCTAAGAAACTCCCTCAGGCTATTTGTTGGAGAGTGCAATTCTGTACCGATAGAAGAAATTCCTTCACTTAGGAATTCCCAATAGCAATGAAAGTGCAAGTCTAGTCACCTAAGACTTTTAATTCGTTCAGACTGATCTCCCCATAAGTAGGGTGGATTAGTTAGGCTTGACTATCTAAAAAGCCTAAAATAAGAAAATCCAGTGCAATCACGAGGAAAGCAGCAGGACTGGGCAAGCAGAGGTGGAAAAATCAGGAGGAAGAAAGACAGAAAAGCAGCATGCTTTTGATGAGAAAGAGGAAGGCAGAGAGAAAAATGAGTTGAAGAGGGGGAAAAAAACAGGAAAGAGAGTGGGAGGGAGTCAGATAGTAAAAAAAAAAAGCAACAGTAAAGAGGCAGAGGGGAAGAAGCAAGGGAAAGAAAGAGGAGGAAGAAGAAAATGAAAGAATAACTTAATAAGGGGTAATGGAAGGAATGGGCATAGGGAGGACTAAACTGGGAGTCTGTACCACATATATCAATTAGTCAAAATTAAATGTTAAAAAATAAAACCATACCAATTGCTTTTTGTCATGGCGTTTTTCCTCTGAATGAAGGAATAGAAGGCAAGAGGGTAAAACTAGAGGGATAGAGAGAGGGAATAGATACAGAAAAATAAAATTCATTGTGTCCCCATTGAGCCTCAAACCAGCAAATATGAAAAATAAATATTTCATATAAAGAAATATGCTAGACAAGAATATATAGGTTCCAGAGCTCTGGGGCCTATGATACTCTGTCCCCAAGCTACAGAGCCCACCAGTCTATGGATACCTTGGTTTTGTATTATCTATCACCTCCCACCTGCCAGCCTCCGAAGGATTTATCTTCCCAGCCTTCAGAAAAAAAATCCTTATTTCTAGAGATTAATTCCTATGTTGTTCAAAAGCAAGTCTGACTTTTCTTTAGCTGCTATCTCAACTCTAAAGGATTTAATCCAGAATGACTAGTATTCTGTGATTATAGGGATTTTTGATCAAATTCAGACTCAGTGGAGAGCACCAAAGGAAAAAAAGAATGTGGAGAAATTTAGATAAAACAAGAAATTAAAAAAAAAACCCATTACACTTTTTAAAAATCACTTGACAACATGAATCACAGGTGCATCTTAGCAAAGGGGAGATGGATTGGCTGTCTAATCTAGGATAGATCCCTATGCCACCTCTTCCATGCAGCCCAAGGGGAATATCCCCACTCTCAACTCCCATGCCTAAAATGAACTCTCTTCTTCCTCTTCTCTGTCTCTTGGAAATCTTAGGTCCTTTCAAGGGTCAGCTGAGGTGCCATTTCTGACATGAAGCCTTCCCTCATTTATCCCATATTTATTGCTCAACAATTCTCTCTCCAAATTACCATGTATTTGCTTTGAGCATACCCATATAAGCAGTTAGATGGCACAGTAGATAAAAGATTGGATTGGGTAAAGGAAGACCTGAGTTCATAAGCCAGCCTCGGATACTTAGTAGCTGTGTGGCCCTGAGAAAGTCATTTACCTTCTGTTTCCCTCAGTTTCCTCAACTGTAAAATGTGAATAATAATAGCACCTACCTCCTAGGGTTGTTGTGAGACTCAAATGAGATAATAATTGTAAAGCACTTATCACAGTGCCTGGAACATTAGCAAGTACTATATAAATGCTTATGCCTTTTTCCTGCCCTATCATTTGTGGTATATGCCATATTTACCCAGTAGAATGTATATTCCCTTAAGACAGGGACCATTTGATTTTTGTCTTTGCATCTCTAGCATGTGGTACATTTTTTTTATTCATACCTGTGATTTCATTAGCATAGGGTATTGTTCCTATTAAAGAAATGTCCTCTACCAATGCAGGTTGGCAACTATTCTATGACATCATCTTACAAAGTGTTCTGGAGAAATGAGAGATTAAGTGTCTTGCCCAGAGTCATTCAGACAGTAGGTATGAAAAGTAAGATTTGAATTCAGTGTCTCCCTACTCTAAAACCAGATCTTCATCTACCAGTCCATATTTACTAACACAGAGTAGGCTCTTACTAAATACTTGTTAAATGGAATGAAATGGAACATGATAGTTCTTCAAATATCTGAAGACATCTATCAAATTCCTACCAAGTCTTCTCTTCACATTAGATATTTCTAGGTCTTTCCATCTATCTTCAAGAAGCATGATCTCAAGGCCCCTAATCAGTTCCCTCTAGATGCTCACCAGCCTCCCCATGTCTTTCCTAAAATGTGGAACCAGAATGAGAAAAAATATCTCACAAAAATTGGGTGCACAAAGAGGAATTTAAGCAATAAGGATGGGGCAGTAGAAGCAAACAGGTAACACTTGAATTTCACTCTCATCTGAACTGGCTAAAGGAGAGAACAATGCACATATGCACAGTTAGGCACAAAAAATACATAGTTTACACAACAGGGAAATAGGAAGGAAAGATCTTAAAGTAAAGAGAGAGGGGGTAAATAATGGAAAAGGCATGTTAAAGGAGGTGTTAGAAGTAAAATAGACTCTTAAAGAGGGAGAAGGGAAAAAAGAATAAAAAGTATAAGAGAATAGAATGGAGAAAAATTCACAGTTAGCAATCATAACTGTGAATGTAAATGGAATGAACTCACCTATAAAACAAAAGAAGATAGCAGAATGAAATAAAAACCTAAAATGTGGCACTGAAAATTGAATACAAAAATCCAGATGTCATTTAAGCAGGACAAAATATAACTGGAAGATCACATCCCTTTTGAAGGGCATAGGGTCTCCAAATGAAACCTAGCTGCATTACTTTTTTTAGCTACCCCAACAAACCTTATATACACTTAACTTGTAATACACTAAAAGTCTTTTTCAGATTAACTGCTTTATAGCTATGCTGACTCCAACTTGAACTTGTAAAGCTGAATTTTATAAATCAAGTATAAGATTTTACATGTATCCTATACATATCCATATTATGTATTTGAATCTTTATCTATGGTCCACATTTATTATTTCATCCCTATAGGGAACTTGTAGTACAGAAAGTCCTACCACCAACTTAGCAACTTGTCTAAAGTTTATAGTCTCAGAAACTTTTCTGAGTCACTAGTCAAGTCAACAAACACATAGTAAGTTCTTACTATATGTCAAGCACTGAACTAAACACTGGGGATAGAAATAGAAGCAAAAAGACAATCCTTGTCTTCAAGGACAACACATAAAAGGAAGGTGAAAAAAGGCAGAGGTAGAGAAAAAGTCCATAGAATAGGAAACAGAGGACTAGAAGAGAATTAAGGCAGTATGTGCCCTTCCCTAAAATGGAGATTTCGGGAAGAATTGGTCAATCAGAGGAAAGGTCCACAGAGGCACTAAACAGGTCAAACTGACACTAAAAAGTTAGTCAACTTGCCACAAATCACTCTGCCAGCAGTGTCAGAGGCAGAATTTCAATCCAGTCTCTCTGATTCTAAAATACTAACATTCTATCCCTTATATCATGCTGCCTCTCCCTTACATATATAAATATGAACATATGTGTATAGTACACCTATATACACATACACAATATATAGCACTTACTTTCTATATATATTTTCATTTTACATTTGTATATATGTGTATACATACACACAATATGTTCTTTCACTACATGCCCTAAGATCTCCTATTTGTAGATGTTACCTTCAATAGCACAGCTACAATATATCCATACCCTCTCATCCTGAGTCACTCTTATTCATGTGGTCCTGGGAATTCTGCATAGAGAGTCCATTCGACATACTGGGAACCTTCCTTTAGATTTCTTGTCATTGCATGGTTACCAATGGAGCACACTGCCATCATTTATCCCTTGCTCTCAGAATATGCCCAGTATATCCACTTTTCCTGGTTTGCCCCCTTTCTAATAACATATTTTATGCCTTCTTTCTCATTCAATTCTTCTTTGGTAATATACTTTAGCATCCTTATCCCCACCTTGTGTTTCTCCATTTCTAGCTGAGTAACCCACATTCTTTTGAGACTGTGATATTATTGAATGAAACATAGTCATACAGTATCACTAGGAAATATTGATTTTTTAAAAATATATTGTTTCAGAGAGATGAGTTTGCATTCATTATAAACACTGAAGTTTCCCCAAAATAATCCAGTACCATCTCCTCCTGTTCAGTTTTGAGCCCAGAACATGATCCATCGATATTGTCTGTTCAAGATACATGTAATGTGGAATCAGCTTTGTGGACTGTCCCTTCAACTTTATGATGTAGTCTGAAGGATGACATTCTTCATCCATGTGGTTTTTCCTGTGTAGATAGGCTGAGTTCTTTTGAATGAGTATTAGATATTTCATTTAGGCAGCTCTACAGTATTCCAGGGTGTGAGGCAATGAGCACCTGGAGAGCCTCACTGTCTATAGAGAATGCTTCTTTCATTTCAACTCTTCACAGGCATTCCGTCTGACCTCTATTACAAGCACTGTGTTCTATGTTTCATTTGATATGAATAAACAGAAAGTTAGATCAATGGAGTAGACAAAATACACAACATATAGAAGTAAATGAATACAGTAACCCAAAGATCCAAGCTATTGAGGCAAGAACTCATTATTTGACAAAAATCACTGGGAAAATTGGAAAGCAGTGTGGCAGAAACTAGGCATAGACCAATATCTCACACCGTATACAAAGAGATGCTCAATATGAGTGGGTGATTTAGACATAAAGGATGATATCATAAGCAAATCAGGGGAACATAGAAAAATTACTTCTCAGGTCTATGGATAAGGAAAGAGCTCAGGCACGAGCATGATTTAGATTTCACAGTATTAGCCAGACAGGCTATGCTAACTCACATAGTAAGATGCGGCAGTAAGAAACTTCAAAGGTAACAGTGAGCAGTAAGAAGAAAATGGAGATGGGGAGAAAATGAGAAATGACCACATGGCAGAGGTACCCTGTGGATCCCATTTGATATGACCAAGATGTTATAGTTACTGAGCTTTTCTATTCCTGTTGATAATAAAATTCAAGGTTGAACATGGCAGCCAGGTAGCACAGTGGACAGAGTGATGGGCCTGATGTCAGGAAGGTCTGAATTCAAATCCAACTGAAAACAGTTCCTAGCTGTTTGACCCTGGGCAAGCTGTCTGCCTCAGTTTCCTCAACTGCAAAATGTGCAGTTAACTCAGAGGGTTGTTATAAGGATCAAGTAATATGATATTTGTAAAGCACTTAGTACAAGGGGCGGCTAGGTGGCACAGTGAATAGAGCACTGGCCCTGGAGTCAGGAGGACCTGAGTTCAAATCCAGCCTCAGACACTTAACACAAAAAACTAGCCACATGACCTTGGGCAAGTCACTTAACCCCAATTGCCCTCCAAAAAGCAAAAACAACAACCAAAAAAAAAAGCACTTAGTACAGCACTTGGTACATAGTAGGTACTACATAAGCTTGCTCCCTTCTACTACTCCCAATTATGGTCCTAGATCCAGAAGATTTTTCCCAGTCTTGCTATCACTATACCTGAAGAAGAATCACATAGTAATGAGAGATATCACCCACCTACTCACTAAAATATAGCTCCTTTAGTGGTCACTTGTGACAAAGACCTACCACACCCATCCCTAATACCAAAGAACAGGTCAATTGCAGACACCTGGCCAAAGACACAGAACTTATAACTTTAACCACCTGAGGTCCAAGAGTTGATATTGAAGACAGAACTATAACTACGGGACAGCTGGGTCACAGATGATAACATGCTGAGCCTGGAGCCAGGAAGACTTATCGCCCTGAGTTTAAATCTGACCTCAGACACGTATTTGCTGTGTGACCCTGTGCAAGTCATTTGACCCTATTTACCTCAGTTTCCTCATCTGTAAAATGAGCTGGAGAATGAAATGTCCAACCACTTTGGTGTCTTTGCCAAGGAAACCCCAAATGAGGTCATGAGAAGTCCAACAAAACTGAAGAGCAAACCTGAGATTTTGTCCCGAGGCGCTAAAACAGACTGTAAACATCTTAAATCTCAATTTTAAAATATTGTTCAAGTTTTTTATTTGTTACATTTCTATTTTGACAGCACTTTTCACTTTCACTCCTTCAGAAGTACAAAAACAACCAAACTTAGCACCTAGTTAGCAAGAATAATTAGTTAAAATAGGAAGCTGCCAGATGGTATCTTTCCCCTGGCAGCTGCAACCCAGGTGAATGCCTCCAAGAGGCTGGGTCCCCTTCTCCTTCCTGCCTCCCCAGAAGTGCTCTCTGGGTTATTCTGGGGTCTCTGTCTCCATGCCATCACGTGATATCTAGGTATTTTCCTTACTAAGTTTTGTCATTACCACACCATGAATTTCAAAGTTGAGGTGAGGGCAACATTAGTGCTACCTGCCCTAGGGAAGTAGGTTTGCTGTTTATTCAAGCCACCAAAACTGCTAGTGATGGCCTCGATGTGGGATGAGGCTGCTTGGGATTTTAACATATTTTATACTATCTGATGTTCTCTTGCTATCTATTTTAAGTGAATTCTCATTCTTGCTATGAGGTATGATGTAATATATTCTATGTGATGTGTGATATATTCTAACTAGTCTGATGGGAGAATCACTGGATTGGGACTCAGAGCATCATTGTAGGTAGAGTACTGACCATCAAATTGGATAAATTCCCAAAGCTATCGATAGTTTGGGATTCTGTTGAACATATGTGGTTTTCTTTCTTAAATTCATGGGAGATATCTAGTTGCACAGGGGCCTATAAGGCAGTACTTTGCTTTACTGATTCCAACTTCCAACTGCTTTTTTAGTCAATAAACAATAAAAATAATGAGGTCTTGCAAATTAGTTTTATGCCCTCAGAGGCAGACTTGGCACATATTGTATGCATAGTAGGCTCCAAAGAATGGAGGGGTACAAGAAGAAGATGAAGGAGGAAGGCTTTGGCCCTAACATCATAATCTTTGAAGGAGAAACACCTGTGTCTATGTTGGGGAAGGGGCAGGGTGGTATCAACCAAGAAAAGGTAGCAGGTCAATAATTGAGAGTTGCCCTGACCTCAATTCATCACAGAACCAAGAGAAGTCAATCCAAGTGTTGCTGACCTCTAAAAACTTTTATAGCAGACCAAGTCAGTATCTCTCTCTGGTTTGCCACCTTTTTTTCTCTTAGGTTATTTCAGGAAACCTTCTTTGCTTTCCTAATATAGACTGTAACTAATTCTGACCTTGGGGTTTCCAGGTCCAGGTTGGAAGTTCCACATGACTTGCTGGGCTTAGACTCACAGACACCTTTTTCTCTTTTTTATTTTGTTTTCAAAAAAATTATTATTTATTTTTAACATTCTTTTCTTTTTAAATTTTAATTCCAAATTCTCTCCCTTGCTCCCACATCCTCGCCCACCCGCCTAGAGGGCAAGCAATATGATATCAATTATACATGTGAAATCATGCAAAACGCATTTCTATATTAGTTATATTTTTTAAAAGCAAGAAAAATAAAGAAAGTGAGAAAATGATACTTCAATTTGCACTCAGAGTTCAACAGTTCTTTCTTTGGAGGTGGATAGCATTTTTTCATCATGGAAACTGGAATTGACAGATGCCTCTTCTGATCCCTACTTTCATCAGTGGAATTTAGATGTGAATGAACGAGGCTTTAGGCTGCTTGTGAAGGATTCTTCCATAGGAAGAAATCCATTTGGTCAAGAATGCCAGTTCCTTGAGAGCAGGGACTGCCTTATCTCTGTCTCCAGCCCCCATCATAATTCCTGGCACATAGTGGGTACTTAATTCAAGCTTGATTAAGAACAGCAAAACATTGCCTCTGACCTTATTTCTCCTCTCTAAAGAGTATGGGCCAGGGTATCCCCTCTCTAACTATGTAATGCGAGCTTTGAGCAGGCCCAGATCATTGGAAACAGAGGCTCACTTCTTCTCTGCATTCTCCCACCATGTGGATGGGAGTAGCCTCCTTTTGCTGGCTGCATGGCCAGAGCAGACTCTTATCTTTAAAACTACCAGACTAAAATGTTCTCATTCTTTTGCTTGTTCTCCTGCTGCCTCACCCATAGAAAAGGTGCCATGAATTCAACAGTGATGGGGAAGGGGGGGGAGGAGCAACTTACTCTGTGGTTCTGAGAGAGGCCTGGGGTATTTGTCCTGTTTCATTTAATTTCTTATTTTCATTTTCTAGGTACCCAAGATGAGCTATGTTGACCTTGTAGTCAGAATTCCAGGCAGGATGTTTCAGCCTGACAGGAAAGCTCTGAGAAACCATGGGTGCCTGTAACTTGAGTACAAACCAGGTTTGGGATTTTGAAGCAGTTCTGTGCTATATAGGAAGAGAACTAAGATGTGAAACTAATCTCCTAACCCTCCCCAAAGACTGGGGTGGGGAATAATATATTTCCCATGTATTGGAGAACATGTTTGTATACCTTTGAAGTAAATATTCTTGTGTGAAAGCTAATCTGACTATTAGTAGCTAAATGGAGCATGGATTCCCACACATACTTGAGAGATGATCATTGGTGGGAGCTGAAGCCATCGGCAGAGAGCCTAGACCACTCCCCCAGCCCCTTAAGAGTACCAGAGAACCCTGGTGAAGGGGTAAATTATAACACACCTTCAGGTGTGTGGCCTTCAGGCAGAAGGGGCAAAATCAATCAGTGTTACTACTGTGTTCTAGTTAAACCACATAAGGAATAGTGTTGTCTATACATGATAGGAACTAAGTGCTTATTGAATTGAATCAATAAATCCTTATATACCATTCTTTCAAGTTTCTTCACCATCTTAGTTTCTCATTTGGATGTGCCATAGTTTGTAATATTTTTCTTAAAAGGTGGCCTCATAACTGGATGCAATTTCAATTTTAATTTTTATTCTCCTAGATGACCAAGAAGTTGCATCAGGGAGCCAGGACCAATCAGTTATCTCTATTTTCTTTTAAGTAAAACCTCCCTTTGTTGTGGGTGAATGGAAAGAAGTTGTTTCAGAGAAACACTGGACCTATCACAGAGAAGAATTGAACCTTCATAGGGACATAGATTTAGAAATGGAAAGAACTTTAGCAGTCATATGATCCAACCCCCTAATTTTCCAGATAGGGAAACTGAGGCCCAGAATCATTAAATGACTTCCTTTGTGTGAGGTTAAGGTAGCAGCCAGGATTCAAACCCAAGCATTTTGATTCCAAAGCCATCACTCTCTTCAGTGAGCCATACTGCCTCCTTCCATCAGGAAGTCTCTAATGACTTAGCTGAACAATGTCCTTCTTAAGATTCTAGCTATAGTTCCATAGTTATAAATAAAGAGCAGGAAAAGAAAAAACCCTTGCAATTATCTGTACAATAGACAAATGTTCAATAATTATAGGATGCTTTTCAATTTCCTATTCAAGCTGTTGACATTAGAGTTTAGGGCTAAGGCTATTTGCTGCCTGGTTAGTTTCTTAAAGGACCAAGTGAAAGAGATCCTTGAATTCTTCTGTCAATACCCCTACTTTGCATATTGATCTACAAGAAGTCCATCCTAAGCAGTCTGGGGCAATGTGAAAATCAGTGGAGTAGCTATTATAATAACCAAGGTCTAGGTAATGAGGACCTACACTAGAGGGGTGGCATTGTCAGAGGAGAGAAGGGGGCTTATCCAAGAGATGTTACAAAGGAGAAATTGATAGTCCATGGCAACAGCTTGGATGGGGAGGGGAGGGATTAAAGATAATGAGGAATGCAGGATCACTCCTAGGTTGTGAGCCTGAGATACTGGGAGGATGGTGTTGCCTCTATAATACCAGGGATGGAGGAGGGAGGGGAGGGTTTAAAGGGAATGACAGAATTCAGTTTTGGTCATATTGAGTTTAAGATGATACTGGACATCTAGTATGAGATGTCTGAAAGGCAATTGGAGATATAAGACTGGTCAGCAAAGAGGTTAGGAAAGAATAGGTAGATTTAGGAATTATCAACATAGTGATGATAATTAAATCTATTGAAGCTGATGAGATCCCAAGTGAAGTCATATAGAGGAGAAGATGACCCATGACACAGTCCTTTGAAACACTTATGGTTAGAGGGCGTGACCTGGATGAAGACCTAGCCAAGGAGACTGAGGAGTGATCTGAGAGGGAGGAGTATGACTTCGGGAGAGAGGGGGGTTCCTCAAAGTCTAAAATGAAGAGAACATCAAAGAGAAGAGGGTGATCAACTGTGTCAAAGGGTGCAGAAGAACGAGAACAGAGAAAAGGTGATTAAGACACCATTGATAACTTTGGAAAGAGCAGTTTCAGTGGAAAAATGAGATTGGAAACCAGTTTGTATGGAGTAAAAAGGAGAATGAGAGGAGAAAAGTGAAGGCACCTATTGCAGACGGCCTTCTCGAGGAGGTTAGCCACAGAGGGTAGAAGACATTTGGGATGATCATTAGCAGTGATAGAAGAATCAAGTGAGGACTTTTTGAGGATGGGAGAGGCAATGGCATGTTTCAGTCAACAGGGAGAGATTGAGGATAAGTGATAGAATTGGGATGATAAAAGGAGATGGGATGGAAAGGGATCACTTATGAGGTAAAAGGGGTCTGCCTTAGCAAGAAGTAGGGCCACCTCTTTGTGTGAAATAAGGGTGAAAGAGGAGATTGTAGTATCTAAGTGATATGAGATGAGGAAGAGGGGAAACAAGGGAGGGAGCTCGCAGCAAAAGGCCTCGATTTTTCTTTGTAAAATATTCTCAGCAGAGAGGATGGGGGGAGGCAGAGCCATGAGAAGTTCGAGGAGGAATAAAAAGGTTTGGAAGAGCCACTGTAGAAAGGGGGATAGCAAGTTGATAAGGGAGGCATAGAAAGATTACCTAGCAGCAGTGAGGGCCCAGTTGAGGCTGTATAAAATAAATTTGTAGTGGACTCAATCAGAACAGTTGTGTGATTTTCTCCACTTTCATTTAGCATCACCCAAGTAGGAGTTAAGGAGGTGAATGGTGGAAGTGATCCAAGACTAAAGCTTGGCTAGGCACAATTGGCAAGGGATTCAAGAGAAGAGGACAAAGTAGCATTGAACTGGTTCACCAAGGGGTCAAGATGGGGAAAAAAGAGAGAGTCCCTAGTGGAGGAGTGATGGCCCATGAGATAACTGAGGTATCAAGGGACTGGAGAACATTGTGTAAAAGAAGCAGATCTTGCTATAAGGGAAGGCAGAGGGAGATGTTGAAAGCCAGGAAAATATTTATAATATCATCATCTAATTCAAAATCGAATGTCTTGTCAAATGAGATAATGAATGTGTTTCAAGGATGAATTAAACTACAGGGACCATCCCATGGTGCCTGCCCAACATTTCCATTTCTGGTTCTGATCAACCATATAGCATCTGTGGGGCTTACTTCTCATTGTGTCTGACTCAGAGCTAAAGGACTCTGAGATGAAAAAGAGTCCCCTTATTGTCTGCTGACCCAGGAAATCTGCTGTTGTTCATTCTTCATTCTGAAAGAGGACCAATGATATCAGGAGGGTGACGTCTTGACTTGCAAGTGAATTGGATTTAAGTGAGGCAGAACTATACAAAGTCATCAGCCACACTATCTCCTCCAGAATTATCAGAGTCCAGTGACAAGACATAGGTCAAGACAACTAGGGATGACCCAGGATGCAGTGGGAGACCTTGGTCTTTTTAAGCTGAGGTCTTTCCTAGGCCTCAGTTTGTTTGAGACTGCCCATTCAGTAATTAAAGGCTAAGTAAAAACTGAGGCAAAAGATGACCTAGTTTGCTTCCATAAAAGAATCAGTCTGGGAGGGGAAGACCCTCAGAGTTTCTGACCAGAACAGAAACAATTGCTATTTATACTCCCCCAGGAAAGCTGATGATTCAGTGGAGGTATAAAAAGAAGCAACCACCCCCTCAAGGCTCTGTCTTTCTTTCCAGTCTAAATTGTGTCCAGAACGTTTTGAGATGTTTCACAAGAGGGCAATAGGAGAAGGGCCAGGTTACTCCCAACCCCACTGTGGACTCCATGTGACCATGAGTTAAGCGGCATCTAAAGTACATGACCTGCCTAGGCAAGCCTGGGCCTGAGTTTCAGCTGGCTATTCTGTGTTTGTCCTTTCTTGATCTCAGATTAATGAGATGGAAGAGTCCAGGATTGTAGGTAGACATCGAGAGGTCCAAAGGTCTTGGATTCCATGAGGTTAGAGATGAATGGTGAAAGGGAAATAGTGCATGGCAACTATTCCAGAGCTCTTGGGGAGGATGGCTACCAACCAGAACACTAGCCCAAACCTATCCATTTTCCCAGTAAACATGAACTGGGATGTTTAGACAGCATAAAATGGGGGTAAAAATGTAAAATACTAGCAAATGCTTTATGTTCTGATTAAATTTAAGTCTCAGCCCCCCCCCCCGAAAATTATAACAGCAGTTATGTTAACTGGACCCCATTTTAATTCATTTTCTTAACACACAATGTGAAACTTTTATTTTAACACTGCTTTTGTGTATAGGAATAAATTGTCTGTCTCATGCCTTATTTATAGTGTATACTGAGTACCTATTTATTCCTCCCATTTGAAGCAAATCCTAGACATGGCCATAATCTAATCTCTATGTAAAATTGTCCCCATGGCACCGGCTTCAGGACTTAATGAAGTGGAGAGTGTGAAAAAAGGGGTTCTAACCCTTCTCATTAGAGTTCAGGCTCCCCTAGGACTGACCCCATTCCAAACGACATTCCTGGATACAGAAAAGGGAGTGAGTGGGCACAGCACCCTAGCCCCATGGGGGGTAGAAGCAGTTCCTCAAGGTTAGATATGCAAAGTGTTTTCCAAGCTTTGAAGTGCTATGTAAACGTCAGTTATCATTGTTATTATTGGTGCAAAATCGCTACATGCGATCCTGCTGATTTAATTCTCCATTATTTCAGGAGTTATGCTGCAACGGCTATGGCTCTCATACATTTTTCTGATCTGAAAGTCTGCTCAGAACCAATATAAAAGAAAGTCTTTGAGATTTTTATTGCTTGAAATTTGTCATGAGGTGCCCAAATTCCTCTTTCTGGTTGAAAATTATTTGATGCTGTCAAGCAAGAGTGAATAGCCCAAATTAGAGTTTATTGGTTTGAGATCCTTGAAATGATTCCATTCAGAGATAAGTCATTTCCAGTCAGGTCTTATGTCTTGTCAAATTGTCTCAGTGTTCTTTGCCATCTAGAGATGCCCCAGGATCCCTCCCCCTGCCCAACCTCCAGTCTGGACCACCTTCCAAGGTAAAGGGGAAAAGGCAATATTCCCAGACATTCACCTCATTGGATTCTTCTCAAATGTCAGACATCCCACTTAAAATGCAACTATGGGCTCCCATCCAAGCACCAAGAGCACCCCTATTCAGCATTCCAGACATGTGCCAGGAGCTAGATGAACAATGTGCCCTCAGAATTTCTAGAAAATACATGTAATATATTTTTACCTTGCCTGCAAGTCAAGAGCAGAGCATTTGCAGCAATGCAGAAAGGCTGTTTGATACATTAAGTTCTGTTATCCAGCTCTCTCAATCAACTTGGTCTCGAAGACTCCTCTCAGCTGGAACATTCTCTGATTTTTTTGTGCACGAGTGTGACTACGAAGTATCTTCTGAATCACCACAGAGTGACTGAACTCTTTGATGGGGTCGGCTCTAACATAAGGCAGCCTTTGCTGCTTTCATATGAAGGAAAGGACATTAGAAGGCAGAAGACCTAGGTTTCTGTGAGAGGCAGTCAATCCACCATCATGGGTAGAATGCTAGGTCTGAATCCTGAAAGAACTGAGTTCAAATCCTGCCTCAGACACTCACTAGCTGTATGACCTTTGAGAAGTAACAACCTCTGTTTGCCTCAGTTTCTTCATCTGTAAAACAGGGATAATAACAGCACCTACCTTCCAGAATTGTTGTGAGGATCAAATGACAAGATATTTGGAAAGCCCTCAGTGTAGTGCCTGGCACACAGTAGGCATAATATAAATGTTGTTACTGTCTGTGCCTCAGTTTCCTTATCTGTGTAACAGCTGTTTGACAGATGCCAACAGGTAGAATCTTATGGAGGAAGTAGTTTAGATCCCCCTGGGGCTTATCTTGATAGCCAAGAAGTCCAAAGCAAGCAGTCACAACTCTGAAGACTACTCCAATCTGGATCTCAGGACTCACACCTGAGACCCATCCTGGGGAGGATTTTGTGGCTAGAGAGTTGAGCCAAAACTACAAAACCCAGCATGCTCTTGGAGGGCATAAACTATTTTTCTCCATGAGGTCTTCAGCATAGTAACTCCCTTCCCCCTTGTGAGGGGGCTCTGTCAAATTGCTGTTACATCTGCTAAATGAGGGCATTGGATTTCATGCCTTTCCATCATGATATCTATGATCCTATGACTCTTGCCTCAGTCTGATCCAAAGCAATCAATCCCTTCATCTCTCTGAACCTGTTTCTTCATTTATTACATGGGAGTGATAATACTACCTACCCCAGAGTTAAGAAACTCCAGTGATACAATATAACTCAAGTAATTTACAAACTGTAAAGCCCTATGGAAATGTCACCTCTTCCTTTTTGTAGTGACCTTGGCTGCCAAAGTCATTTCCATTCCTTAGGCTTGGATTGCACTCTCTTTCTTGCTCTCTCTCTCTCTTCTCTGTCCTCTCTCTCTCTCTTTCTCTCTCTCTCTCTCTCTCTCTCTCTCTCTCTCTCTCTCTCTCTCTCTCTCTCTCTCTCATGCTCCCTCCTACATCCCTTCCTTTATAACTTTCAGGTCAATATAATTTATATTTATCTAGAACTTTCCACTGAACAGACCTGTCAGGTAGGTATTACATGTGGGTTTTGTTTTGTTTTGTATAAGTCTGGATCAGGAATTTTATCAGTGGAGGGCTTCTAGATGAGGAAATTCTCTTCTTAGATATACATCTACAGTTTGCCTGTAACTTATAGTCTTAGAGAGTTAACTGGGGCATTGAGAGGCTAAATAACTTGATTATAGTCACATAGTTAGGATGTCCCAGATGAAGGACTTAAATCTAGGTCTTTCTAACTCCAAAGCTTGCCCTCCATTTAATACATCATGATGCTTCTCATTACAAGTGGAATTATCCCCATTTTACAGATAGGAAACTAAAGTTCAAAAACCAAATAACTAGTAAGTGTCAGGGCTGACATTTGAATTCAGGTTTCTCCTGCCTCCCGGTCCAGGACCCTTTCCACTCTATCATGCTGCCTCTCTAATCCCATGCAATTACAGGACCATTTTTGCCAGGAAACACAAGACAAATGGCTGGGTAAAGACTTTGCTGAGCTGCGAGTTTGTAGACAGGCAACTGATCATTTGCTTCAATAGATGTCTGTGTGGTTAGTCATGAGACAACCTCCTATGACCAGAATGTATGAGTCACTTGCTTTCAGTTGTGTCATGAAAATACAGCCTAAAGTCAAATTGGAGCACTGGGATGCTCCCTGAACATAATAATTATTATCTTCAGTAAAGTTAGAGAGTTAAAGAACAATAGCTCACATTTCTATAGAGCTTTGAGGTTTACAAAGCACTTTCACTCCAACAGCCCTATGAAGTAGAGAGTACAAATATGATTCCTCCATTTGACAGATCCCAGAATCTCAGAATTGGAAGGAACCCCAAAGGTCAACTAGTTTAACATCTTGAACCAGAATCTCCTCTCCAATATTCCTAACAGTCAGTCAGAAGATGGAGATAATAATAGGTAGTGTATATATAGTACTTCAAAGTCTACAAAGCATTTTATATAGTCTAATTCATTTGAGCCTTAGGACAGCCCTGGGGGGTAGGTACTGTCATCCCCAGTTTACAAAAGAGAAAACTGAGAATGAAAGGGTAAATGACTTGCCCAGGGTCACACAACTATAATGTATCTGAGTCAGGATTTGAATTCAGGTCTTCCCAACTCTAATTCCTACAATTTTCCACTTCACCATCTAACTACCTAAATATATCTCCACTGAGGGAACCCATGCTTTCCTGAGATAGCCATTCCATTTTTAAATAGTTTTAATTATTAGAGGTGCCTCCTGATATCAAGTTTAAATTTGCCTCTTTGCAATCTTCACTTATCATTCCTAGTTCTGTCTTCTGAGGCCAAGCAGAATTCCAAATACTTGAAGAGAGTTAACATAATCCCTTATTCTTCTCTTACCCAAACTAACTACCCTCCATGACAAATGGTCTCTAGTTGCTTTACATCTACAGTCATCCTTCTCTGGACTTACTCCATCCTTTCAATATTCTTCCATGATGCCCAGGCCTGAAATCAATACCCCAAAGGACATCTGACCAGAAAAGAATACAGTACCCTCTTATTCTGGACACTATGTATCTTCTAATGCAATCTAAGATTGCATTAGCATTTTGGGCTCCCACGTCATGCTGTTATATTGAGCTTGCAGTCTATTAAAAATGCCTAGATTTTTTCCATATAAAGTGTCTTATAAGAATACCTCCCCTACCTTCTACTTAGATAGTTATTGATTTTTTCAAAAATCCAACTATAGTACTTGTTCTCTATCCTTAATAAATTTCATCTTGATAGTATGGCATAGTACGTAGTGAGCCAACCTCAGACTCAGGAAGACCCATCCTTTCAAATACTTGAATAGTAAGATCTGAGTTCAAGCCCTGCCTCTGATAGACACTGGCTGTGTACCCTAAGCAAGTCCCTCAACCTCTCAGTG
This sequence comes from Petaurus breviceps papuanus, assembly GCF_028583685.1. Taxonomy (NCBI): domain Eukaryota; kingdom Metazoa; phylum Chordata; class Mammalia; order Diprotodontia; family Petauridae; genus Petaurus; species Petaurus breviceps. The sequence continues at coordinate 22,972,181 of NW_027185761.1, forward strand.
AGCCTCAGGCATCTAGGTATAAATTATATAGCTTGTACTAATCTATACTAGCAGAATGAGTTTCCTCATTGGGAGTGCCTTCTACCTATCAGATCATAGGTCCAGTCCAACAAAATCATCTTATTGATCTTGACCCATGATTCTAGCTTTCTGAGGTCTTTAAAAACATTGATTCTGTCATTCTGAGCATTAAGTATCCCTCCTAGATTTGTCCTATATTCAGATTTGCTGTGAACGCTAGCTGTGTCTTAATTCAAGTTATTGATAAATATGATGGACACTTCTGGGCCAACCAAGGACAGCTCCATGGGGCACTTTGCTAGAAACTCTTCTTCCAGTTGATAACAATCCATTAATAATAACTTTTCATCTTTTGATCTACACCCTTTGTCCAGAGATCTGGGTTCCAGGTCCAAGGAAATCAAGTATAGAAAGGAAGATTTTATATATACACCAAAATATTCCTAGCAGCATTTTTAGTGCTAACAAAGAATTAGAAACAAAGTAAATGCTCAATGACTGGAGACCTGCTTTATCTAATTGTGTTATAGGAATATAATGGTATATCACTGTGCCATAAGAAATGGACAAATACGAAGAAATCAGAGAAGCATGGGATGACTTCAATGAACCAAAACAGAGTAAAACAAGCAGAACCAGGCAGACAATATACACAATAATTACAATAATGTAAAAGGGAAAGAACAAAAAAAAGTAAAACTGAATGTTAGACTTCACCCTAGAAAAGAAATGAAAAAAAAATATATCTCCCTCCCTTCTTTCAAAAGGTAGGGACTAGAGCTAATGGAATGTTACATACATTTTCAGACATAGTTTATGTGTTGGTTGGTTTTGTTGAATTGATTTTTTTTCTTTTTTTTTCTTTGTTCTTCGTTACAAGAGATGACTACCAGGGGAGGGAAAATATATTCAGAAATAGAGAATACATAAAAGCAAAAGGCATGAAATGAGATAATATATATGTATATACATATATATAATAGCTAACCTTTACATACTTCTTCAAAGTTTACAAAGTGCTTTCATTACAATAACCCTATAAAGACAGTATAAGTATCATCCCCATTTTACAGGCAAAGAAACTTAGGCTCTTCAAGGTAAAGCTGTTAGAAAAGGGACACAGGACTAGTCAGGATCTGAAGTGAGGTGTGAACTGAGCTCTTCTGACATTAAGTCAAACAGCCTTTCCCCTATGTTACAATATAATTTAATTTATCATCATATTGTTATGGGGAAAAAACATGTGGTAGATAACTGAGACCAAAATATGTTTAACACAATGCAGATATTAGAGAGATAAAAACCCAGTTTTTATTTATTACTCTCAAGCAGAGAAAGCCTGAATAATCATTAGGATTCTAACCAGACTTCTTATAGGCAATATTACATCAGAGTGACAAAGATATAATTCTTTTACATTGCAATCTTTAAAGTTAAAGAAAAGATAGACCCACAATCCCAATGCTTCCTTCAATGTCATAAAACTTTAACAAACTCAAATAGAATCATAATCTCATACATCATTTAAGAAATCTTATTTTTAAAAAATCACTGTATAGGTCAAGTTACAGAGTAAACCACATTTAGAGGGTTCACAAACAGGATGATTAAGGAGAAAGAATTGCATTTCACCAAGGAGTCAGGCACAATTGAGGTTCTTCTTCTGGCTTCTTATCTAAGGAAAGTTTAAGTCTTCTGGGGAAGGGACAGTGGGGGAGGGGGTCGGGCAATCAGTGTTAAGTAACTTACCCAGGGTCACATAGCTGGTATATGGCAAGCGTCTGGGGCCAGATTTGGACTATGGTACTCCTGACTCCAGGGCCAGTGCTCTATCCACTATTCTACCTAGATGCTCCCAGAATATTTAAGTCTTTAAGTAAATTTTCACTTCCCATGGGATAGGTTTTAGTCAACAAACTTCAATTAGGGGAACAGAAGAGAGACTTTTAGTTAACCCTACTTGCAGGAATGATAAAAACAAATCAAAAATTTTTCATTCCCATTACAATATGTAATTCATATAATAAAATCGTAATAATAAGCATTCATCCTTATTTAGTGCTTTAAGGTTTATAAAGCATTTGTATTTATCTCCTCTTGTTAATAACTACTCTTTGGGTTGAGTCATTCACCTGGTTTTGAATCCACTTAATCTCATCTAACCCACATTTTTCCATCATATCCACAAACTGACTGGAGCAGAGAACCAAACAGCTGTTCTAACACTTTCCTCTCCTGGGACTCAAGAGTTGGAAAAGGAAACAAGCGTCCCAACTTCCCTCTGGGGATAGAAAAGCATTGGAGAAGCCTGTTATCAGCTTCGATGGTGGCATCCCTCACCACCCACAGAATGCACCCCTCCATCCCAATCCCCTGTTCTTCCCCCTCACTATTTAATACCGACGTTATATAAAGAAATCAGTGACCATTAACCATTGTTTCAAGTTCTGTGCTCTCTGTGATAAGGGCAAACAGGAAGGAAGGGCCGGCAGAGGAGCACAAGGCACAGGAAGAGAGGCAGGCAGTAAAGAAACAATTTCTTCCCCAGGATTACACAAACCTTTCAGTTACTCTCCTGTATATTCCTTAGCTAGCTCAAAGTGAGAAGCAGGAAAAATAGTAAACAAAGAGAGATTCCCAGGGGTGTGCTGGCACCAAGGCTGGAGAGTTCATTGTAAAATGTTCAGTCTGAGCATTTACGCCTTAGAAATCAGCAAATGCTACAAAGAAAGGCTCAATTTATTGGGTTTTGATTGTCTAGACTTAGGAAGTTCATGGAGAGAATGTTAATCATGCAGATTAAACTTAGAAGTGGGCCATTTGTATCTTTTCCCCAGCAATATGGCTGTTAAATGAGAAAAAAAGGGTTAGTTTGCTATTATATTAATAACCAAAGATCTACATTGTTTTCTCTTTTATTTCTTCATTTAGGGCCCAGCCCCTATAGATCAGTCAGCTGTCTCTGAAGAACATGACTGATTGATGATATTGCCCTAATCCTCAGGGACCATGCTCCTCCATCTTGGACAGGACCCCACCCAACTAGAAGACCCTGCTTCTGTTTAGAGTATAAACAGAATCCAATCTAGGTAAATTCTTGCCCCAAGGAGAACAGCCCTATCCTTGCACCCCTCCATTAGAGTTTAGGTGACCCAGGTCATGAAGGAAAAAACCAACCAGAGTGGTCTGGGTGGAGATGGATTCCTCTGTCTGTATTGCTGGAGGTGGCTGAGACTCAAGTTGAAACCACATTCTCAGCAAGAGAAGCTGAAGACTCCTAGCCAACCTCCTCATTAAATGTCCACCAATCAGGGTTGATTTTCACCTCTCAGGGGCACCCCTTTTCCAAAAGTATATTAAGGCTTTTAGTCTCTCCATGGCGTGGCCTTTGGTTACCGAGAGAAACCATGACCATCAATTTATTGATTATTAGCTAACCTAATTGATAAGTTATTATTAATTGCTTAGAAACTTTACCTCTCAGGTTTTTAATTTGTCACATAAGTATTTACTAGCACACCCCTGGAGAGTTCTGAGGGGAATACTAACAGCCTGGACTAGAAGAAGAGATATTGTATAAGCCTCCTAGGGACAAAAGGGAAGAAAAAGTAACTATGACATTTTTCTGAACAATAAGTAACAGTCAAAAAAAGAAAATGAGAGTGGTTAGTCATAACCTCTTCTTTTAAAAAAATATGTGTGTGTTTATACACACATACATATGCATGTATAAACACACATACATATATGTGTGTGTGTTTTTTTATATCACCTATATTTCTCAATGTATCTCTCTCCCATTCTCCTCCCAGAGATCCATCTTTTATATCAGAGAATTAAAAACGAGGACAAAAAAGTTCACCCAAAAACCAACATATTGAAAAAAAAATCTGACATTATATTATATGCCCTCATAATCCCCTATCTCAGCAAACAAATAAGAAGTAGTGCCTTTTCATATCTCTTTTCTGCTATCAAGCTTGGTCATTACAATTTCACAGTTTTCTGTTTCAATTATTTTTGTTGGTTTTTTCCATTCGCATTATAGGGGTGGCAATGCTACTGTTTTCCCTGGTTCTGCTTACTTTATTTGTATCAGAACATATGTAAGTCTTCTCAAACTTCTCCCTATTCATCCTTTCTTATTGCACAATAAGAAGTCGAACTCCATTACACTCTGTTCCACACCTCAGTTTAGTCATTGTCTAAACAATGGGCATCTCTGTCTCATTTCCAGTCCTTTACTAATGCAAAAAGGCACGGCCTTTCCTAATGAGGAAAAGAAATTCGGAGCTAGAAGGAAACCTGATGTTTATGTGGTCCAGCTCTGGGTCCTGCTGCCCCTCAGCTGCCCCTCTCCTGCTATTCTCTAGATCCCTGACGGGGACTTAGAAATCATATCCACTGCTTCTTTCAGTACTTCAGGATGTCATTCATTTGGTTCTCTGGACAACCTCCTTGAGGCCAATTAGTGCCTCTCCTGCTCTCTCCTCCCTTTTTTTCCAATTCTCTTCTCTCCATTTTTGTTTTCTCCCTTTCAATTTGAATATCATGCTCCGTGGTAGAGAAAAAACTTTTTTAATTCAGCTAATTTCAACATTCTCTCCACCATTTATTACTGTTATATCCCATCCACTTTGAGCGATAATCCTAGCTCTTCTTTGATTCTCCTCTTTACCCTAACATGGCTTTTTTTTTTTAATGTAACATGGGTTTCTCTGGTCCCACACACTGAGGGACAAGTCTCCAGTACTCTGAGGGGGTTGGGGAAGTCTTTATTCTTCTGCCATTGGCTCAAGCCCCCAGTGTGTTCCCCTTTTTCAGAGGCCACTGACTAACAGCCCAGTTCAATTTCACCAGTTAACATATGATTGTTTTACAAAGGAACATTTACTTCAAAGATATAACAAGAACAAACATAGAAAGTTCTTCTCCAATACCTCAAGAAGGTATAAGCCCCCTTATACCTCCTTAATCTCAGGGGAAGGGATGGGGGTTAGGCTCCTAGTTTAACTCTGTTCTTACATAGCACTAGTCCCACCAACTTCAAATAAAAGTCCCCCTGTGCTCCTATCCCAGACTCTGGCTTCTCAGGGTTCGCTTGTTGGGTTAGCTATAATATCCAGCCTGGAATCCCAAGTTCCAAACTCCCCATAGATCAAGCTCCCAGAACACTTACTCCACTCTCTGCACCTAAAACAATAAAGGACAAATAAGATCAGATCAAAATCCCAAGCATGTTTCTTGGTGCCAGATGGTCCCATATACTATGGTGTTACCTGCTGTGTGTGAAGAAATCCTTCCTGCCAGACACTAATGAAAGAAGGCAGAAGACCTGTTTTCTGTCAGGTAGTTTTAAAGACATAGTTCCAGCTACACAACCAAGAAAAAGAGGCTGTTTCCAAACCTCATGGTAGGCCAACACAAGATGTCCATGAATGCACCAGTTCTCCTGTCTCCTGGCGGGGG
>NW_027185761.1:22977770-22983989 GCF_028583685.1 Petaurus breviceps papuanus
GGGGAAGTTCCAAAGCATTTCCCATGTAAGCAATGCTAATTTAGGAGTTAAGGGCATGCCCCTGCCAACCATGGAAACAAATGACCAAAGAGCCTTAGCAGCTCTGCAACTGTGCTTAACTCTAAAAAAAACAAAACCAGAGAGCTCACGTAGGTTAACAAAACCACAGTTAACTCTAAAAACAAAATAAAAGCAAAGAGTTAACAGTAGTTATAATCCAAAAGCCTTCTTTATTCCATTGGAGGAGGGAAACTAAACACATGAACCAGGGCCCCCTCTAGCAGGAGATCCCTCTAGTGTGGGCATATCTCAATGCTTATGCCAATGGCTTTGGTCCTGACAGTGAGGGGGAACAGCAACAAGGAGACAAGTTTGATTCATAGCAGACCTTCCTGACAGGTGCTGCAGGTGCTTGTCTGAGCTGGGACACCACCTAGTGCTGGTGGGAAACAATTCCGGGACCTTGCTGTGACTGAGACCATGCAGAGGATGAGAGCAAAGGATTGTTGTTATGCCAAACTCAGGGCACAGCTTGCTTGCTGGGCCTTAGCTCTGGAAAACAGGGTATTTCTCATAGTAAAAAGAGAGGGGTGGTATTGGCATACAAGCATACATACACACCAAACAGCATTACATTTAAAACCCCTTTCTGTTGTTGTCAGCATTCTTGCCAACTTCAAATCAAACTGAGTTTTAAGTACTCCAGACACTGTTGTTGTAAGACAAACCACTTTTTTGTATTTGTATTACTTGCATTGCTTCTATTTCTTGTGTAGCATCATGGTGTGGTAGATGGAGTGCAAAACTTAGAGGCTGGAGACCTGGGTTCAAATCTTACCTTAGCTATTAATTACTTGGATCTTCATGGGTGAGGCATGTAATTTCTCAGACCCTTACTATCCTGTCTTAAAAATGAGAACCTGGGGGAGGCTAGGTGGCGCACTGAATGGAGCACAGGCCTTGGAGTCAGGAGGACCTGAGTTCAAATTTGGCATCAGACACTTAACAGATACTAGCCATGTGACCTTGGACAAGTCACTTAAACCCAACTGCTCTGCCTTCTCCTTCCAAGCAAAAATAAATATTAAAAGATTTTTTTAATGAGAACTTGAAGACACTCAGACTGGGTTCAATCATTGAGATTTATCAAGAATAATATCACAGCTCATGTCCCCACCCTGATAAAATTGGGGGCATCTGAATTTAGCTTGTTTCGGGAGTATTCACATCAGCTTACCTGCCAGCACCCAAAACAACATATCAACACTTTGAACATATATACGTTATTATAATAAGTGAATGAAATTAATAATTATGACAAACCAGATGAAACCATAAATGGGATTTGATTCCAAATCCAATAGCAAGAAATAACGTCCATAGGAAAAGGACTACACCAGGGATAGAATTCAAGCTTCTCCCACTACCAACTTGTAATTCTTGCCCATCCCTGATTTAGTGGAGACAGCCACACATCCATCTTTTTCTTACCTGACTCATGCCCCCACTTGTTTCTCCTTGAGCATGTTGGGAAATGGAGTCTTTCCCTAACTGTAGTCTGCTACCTAGCTTACAGGCTTGTCGTGAAATAAGTGCTTTTAATACAGAAGCCATGACTTTGGGCAATGAACCTCCCTGAGCCTAAGGATAGCAGAGGGTCATATTAAGGGACCTCTGGAGCCCCCTCCAGCTTAAACCTATGACCTTAACAAACACGATCTATGTTATGTCCTAAAAAAGTTAAGTTGGTTAATGAGTTCTCTGTGAATCCACATTGGTCTCCTTAGACCAGTGATGTCAAACTCAAATAGAAACACTGGTCACTAGACTGTACATAAGAATTCCTATGGGCCACATACTGACTTAGCAACCTATAAATGAACATTATCAATTTTTTATTGTAACATGGGCATGAAATAGAGGTGACACAATGTTGGGGTCAGAAGACCTGAGTTCAAATCCAGCCTCAGACACTTACTAGCTCTGTGATCCTGGGCAGGTCACTTAACCCTGTTTGCCTCAGTCTCATCATTTTTAGAATGAACTGGAGAAGAAAAAGGCAAACCGCTCCAGTATCTTTGCCAAGAAAACCCCAAATGGGATCACAAAGAGTCAGTAACAACTGAAACTACTGAACAACAACAACCATTTTTTAATTGTATTTTAATTATTTTGTTAACTATTTCCTAATTACATTTTAATCTGGTTGGGCTGCATTCATGAATGTTGCAAGCCACAATTCTGCTTCTGGCCAGGTGCTTAACATTTCTACTTTAGACTATTTCTCCTTTCTCTTCATCAAAATCATTTGTATTGTGGAGTCGAGTATGATGTGATTCTAAAAAGTAAAATGATGTAGAAAAAGGTAAAAAGAGTAATTGTCTCATACAAATGATACGCAAGAGGAAGAACTGATACAGAGGAATTAGGGGAGGAGGGCAGATGGTTCTGGAACCCTACTCTTATTGGGCATGGGTTAAAGAGGGAACAATACATATATATCCAGAAGGGTATAAAAGTCTCCTAAATCAGAGAGAAATAAGAGGGTAAGGGGATAGGGTGGAGGGAGAAGATAATGGAGGGATTCTTGGAGGAGGGTAGGTTAAGGAATAGAAGGGCAAGGTAGCAGGTAGAAGTAAAGTAGAGGAGTGAGGAAGGATAGGAATAGGGTGAGAAGGATAGTGAGAAAAATAGGAAGGAGGAAAATATACAAGGAATTATGGTTTAGAATGTGAATGGGATGAATTTACCTATAAAATGGAAACTGAAAGCAGATTAAAAATTTTAATTGACAATAGTGCTTTTAGGAAATGCTATAAAAATGAGAAATAAAACAACCATAAAATAAATGTCAGGAGTAGAATTTATTATGTAAAATAGAAGGGATTGTCCTTGTGATCTCAGACAAAGGGAAAGATAAAATCAGATTTAATCCTAAGAGAAAACACCATATTAATCAATAGTTTTAAATCATATAAAATAACTAGACAATATAAAAAATGAAAGTATACCTGCCAAAATAGAGACTATATGAATATATAGGAACTATATGAATATAAACACAAAACACCTTTCAGATAAACAAAGTTAGATCTAAATAACTGAAGTAATATTTATTGTGCATGGGAAGGTAAAGCTAATATAACTTCTAAAATGATAATTTTACCCAACTAATCTATTTCTGTAATGCCATCCCAATTAAATTAATAAAAAAAATATCTTACTGAGTCAGAAAAAAATAATGAGGTTCATTTGGAAGAGCAGAGGTCAGGAACGTTAAGGAAACCAGGGAGAAAGATGTGAATGAATACATATATACATATATATATATATATACACACACACACACACACCACACACACACACATATATATGTATGTATATATACCTCCATGCTTAATTATATACAGCCTTCTGAGATAGGGGAGGGGGAAAATAAAGTAAAAGGTACACAGCAGAGGACAAAAGAAAACATACAAGAAGCAAAGAAAAGATAGTTTTAAATCAACATGTACTATTCATTATACAGATTTTCTTGAAATGGAAATTCATTATTTATACTGAATCCTCTCTTATGTTCTACTGTGTCCATGGCAATTTTTTTCTTTTCTTGTTTTGTATTTAAGTTTAAAATAAATTTTTAAAACTTTAAAAAAATCATTTGTGTTTATGTTGTTAAAATTTCATTCTTGAGAACCTCCCACTCCTCTTGAGTCAACATCCCTCGTAGAATTTTAATCCATTGGCTTCTACTTATCTTCTCTCTCTTTGAAGTTGAAGAAATTAAAGCCAAATAGTTTAAATGACTTGTCAATGTTTCTAGACCTAGTAGATGTCAGAGCTGGGACACAAAATCATGATCTCATTTACAGGATCACAGGCTCAGATCTAGAAGAGGCCTTAAAAGTCATCTAGTTCACCTCTTCATTTTACAGATGAGGAAACTGAGGCATTGAATGGTTAAAACTCAAGCCTTTAGATTTCAAGATGAGGGCTCTACCTTTCCATCACAGTCACATAAGCCTCTCCTATCCAACCTATCCATCCTTCCTGAACACAAACCCTGGACTTTCAATTCAGATGTGTCATTTCACATTCATCCCTGAAGAATGGACCTAATGTAAAATGATATTAAACTAACTTCTCCTTATGAGACATACTGCCCCACCCCATTCTCCTGTCCAACAGAAGGAGCTGTGAAATTTTACAACATGTCTTAATGGCAATGATGGCAGAGGTTACATTAAAAAAAATTCCCCTCCAGATGCCCATCAGTTGGGGAATGACTGAATAAGTTGTAGTATATGATTGTGATGAAATACAATTGTGCTATAAGAAATGACAAGTAGGATGATTTCAGAAAAACCTGGAAAGACTTACATGAACTGATGCTCAGAGAAGTGAGCAGAACCAGGAGAACACTGTAAAAAGTTACAGCAACATTGTAAGGTGATCAGCTATGAACTTAGTTATTGTCATCAATGCAATGATCCAAGACAACTCTGAAGGACTTATGATGAAAAATGCTGTCCACCTCTTGAGAAAAAATTAGGGGAGCATAAATGCAAATAGAAATATACTTTTTTTACTTTATTTTTCTTGGATTTTTATCTTTTTGGTCTGTGTTTTTGTTTTGTTTTTTTGAGGGGGGAAGGGAAGGCAAGGCAATTGGGGTTAAGTGACTTGCCCAAGGTCACACAGCTAGTAAGTGTCAAATATATGAGGTCAAATTGGAACTCAGTTCTTCCTGACTCCAGGGCCAGTGCTCTATTCACTGCACCACCTAGCTGACCCTGTGTTTTCCTTTACAACAATGGCTAATATGGAAATGGATTTTGTATGATTATACATGTATAATCTATATCGAATTGCTTGCCTTTTCAAGGTGGGACAAGGAAAGAGAGGAAAGGAGAGAATTTGGAGCTCAAAATTTTTATAAAGAAATGTTTTAAATTGTTATTACATGTAATTGGAAAAATAAAATATAAAAAATGTCCCCCCCAAAAATCCCCTTCATGCATCATAGACAGAATGAGTCTGTTCAGGAGAGCCTTAATATTGAAGGAATATTTAGATGTGAGGGTTTTTAAATGGAAAAATAAAAATGTAATTCCTACTCTAGGCACATAGCCTGTCATTTTCAATTTCAGTGGAAATAGAGCTGACTATACTGCAGATGAGGAAAACAGGGATCCTGTGTTAATTCAAACCAAATGCTTTCGTTTCTCTGTATTTTTCAGTGCCTGTAAATATTCACCTTCAGGCCTATTCCATTTCTGAGAGTATTCTGCCCTCGTCTTCATGCCAGTCATGTATTTAATACCTGAACATGATATAAAAGAAACTTGGTAAACGGCTAGTGGTAGATGTTTTTCTGCCAAAGACCTGTAACATGGTACCTACTAAGGTATTATCTGCCTCGTTCTAGAAACAAGAGTGGCATAAAGAAGCTGCATGGTGGACCCCTCCCCACACAGCCAGCCTGGTGACTCACTGCTTAAGAACAGCTCACATTTACATGGCAAGAATGTCCCAAGCATAGGCTCACTTAAGCCCCTCCACAGCTCCATGTGGCAGGCAGTATGGGCAGGTTCCCATGGTTCTGATTATTATCTCTGTGCGGGTGACTTCCAAACCTAGTCATGGATTTCTCCTCCAATAGAATCAAAGCCCCTTGAGAGCGGACACAGAGCAGACTATACTTCTTTGACTCCACAGTGCTAAGCACTCAGCAGGCTTTCCTAATGTTCTTTTGGAATATGCTATACTTTCAATGAGGGGGCTGAACTCCCTGGCCTCTAGGGTCACCTCCAGTCCTAAATGTATGATGAGAGATGTTCCTAAGCTACTTCTCCCATATCAAAATTACAGACTTAGGGATGGATTAGGCCTCAGAGGCATTCAAGCACAACTTCCCCATTTTACAGATGAGAAACTGGGGTTTACTAGCTGTGTGACCTTAGAAAAGTCACTCAATCTTCCTGGTCCTCAGTTTCCTCATCTTTAAAATAAAGGGGGTTAAACTAGATGACCTCAGAGGTACCTTACAATTCCAAATAGATACATGAAAGATATATGTTAGCTAGACAGATTAAATAGATGGATGCATGGATAGAGAGCAGATATAGAGAGATAGATGAATGGATGGATGGATAGATTGCAGATATAGGTAGATGGATGGATGGATGGATGGATGGATGGATGGATGGATGGATGGAT
>NW_027185761.1:22983999-23067164 GCF_028583685.1 Petaurus breviceps papuanus
GATGGATGGATGGATGGATGGATGGATGGATGGATGGATGGATGGATGGATGGACGGACAGATGGATGGATGGATGGATGGATGAATAACATATAGATAGGTAGGTAGAGGGATGGACAGATAATGGGTAGATAGATAGAATCTGAAATATGATAGAATTATGATCCTATGGTCTTATGAAATTAAACTCCAAAGAGGGCAAGTGAATTGTCCAAGTGAATTCCTTGTAGTGAATAGCTAAGTAGGGTTCAAACTCAGGTCCTATGACTCTTAAGTTCAGCATTCTTTCCACTATACCACTCTCCCTCCCAGAGGAATTCCTTCTGCTGATGAAATTCTAGGTGCTTAAAGAACTGGCATATATTACCATCCAAATATATTATTTGTCACAATTAAGAAGGCACATTGAAAGTTTTTTTTACCTCTCCCAAGAAAACAGGGGGCAGGGGGGAAGGTGGAGAGGTTTCCTACTTTGGGGAAGGAGAAGCTCTCTTTGCAGACCCTCAGGCAGGCTATTATTTCCCTGGCAAGTCAGTTTCCTTATGGACACAGCAGGCTGATGAGAGGAATAAATGCATCATGCTTGACAGAGAACAGTCCACATATACTCAATGACGTTCTGTTTATGAAGTCTTTGCAAGTGATGACCCAGAGTTATCAAGGACGACAATTTCCTTCTTTTATCCTGGGAACTGTCAGGTCCTGAAGGGTTCTATAATCCTCATTAAATCTGGCTGCAGAAACCTTCGAATGATGCCTCTTATTGCCTCAGAAACTGGAGAATTCACTAGTTTAATTCAATGGGCATTTTTTCAAGCCCCTCTGATGTGTCAGGGGCCTGGAGAGGCAAGGATAGCAATGAAACAACCCATGCCCCCAAGACACTGACATTCTACTGGTGTGGGGGGCTGGTGGGCAGAAGGGTCACATGTACACAGACAAGAAAATGCAAAATATAAATGCCAACTATGGTTAAAATGGTTTAAGCTCCCTCTTCTTGCAAGGTCCAAGACCTGTTAGGTGCCATTCAAGAACAGGAAATATTGGTGCAGGGGGTCAGGAGTAAATTGCCAGGGACTGTTAAAATAAAGAGGATTTCCCTCTAAACAGATAATAATTCTAACTTTGAGTGGAGGCAGCTTAAAACCAGGAGAGCAGGGGGGTTTTTGGTTTGCTTTGTTTTTACACCAAGCATGGCAGGAATACCAAGGAAAGGCCCCAGAGATAGAGAACTTACTGCATCCTAAAGGGAGCTCCTCTGCCTAGTGATTAAATTATTCCATCTACCCTCCCATCCCCCTCCAGGCCACACAGTGGATGATCCATCAGTTTTTTAACTATCAATAAAAATATGACAGCCAAGATAGAGATAAGGACACAAAGCAAGCCAGCTAAAGATAAAGTGTGGGCAGAGAGTTTCCTAAGTGAGTTAGTGGTGGCCATCAGGACCAGAGGACATTTGCCTGGCAATCTTCTGAGAAGCAGCTGCCAGATCCCCAGGAGCAAAAGATGCTGGCCAGACATGTTCTTCTCTTTCTCCCCATTTATTTAGAAAATGGAGCACAGGTTATAAAGACTCAGGGAAGATCTGAAAATAGTTCACCTTATTCTCTTCTGTGCAGAGATGAGGGGCTACAAGTATGGAATGCTGGTCCTATGTCAGATCTGATATGCTGGTCAATTTTTCTAACAGCTTCTCTCTCCTTTTTTTGTTACAAGGAATGACTCTCTGGTTAGTGGTAGAAGTCAGACTATTCAGAAATGAAGTATATCAATAACATTTTTAAAATGAGAGACAAGTTCAAGAATGATCTCTCCAAAAAAGGTCACTTGGGTTCACTGGCAGCTTCCAGGTACAGATTGGAAGGGGGGGGAAGTGAAACATTTCATATAGTGATCATTATGGCTTGGGTTTTAATTCTGTAATTTCTAATTATGATTCCATTTGCTAAATGTACTCTAATCTATGATGTGAATTTGTGGTCCTTTGGGTCATACAAAATTGGGAAGGAGAAAAGAATCTTCATGGTAAATGACGACAGAGTCATTTTTAAAAAATTATGAACTATTATATGAGAATGATCTTTATATTTTAAACCCTAGGCTAATCAAGCCAAGATGAGAAACAGATGGACAGGAGGAAGATGAGAGCTTTTCCTAGTGAGAGGGCAGCCTACTTTGCAGGCAGTCTACATCTGCATATGGCAGAGTCCTGGTGGAGAAGCTCAAAGTCTAGTCGCCACCTGGTGGCTAATGGAGAGATTGCATTCTGAAGAGTTATTCCAAATAATGAGTAGCATGGTGTGTTCTGCCATCTTTTTTTCCTTCTCCAATGCTCACATAAGGAGAAGCTACTCCAGAAGGCTCATTCCTCGCAGCACTCTCTATACAATGTCACAGAAACTTCTTCATGGCAGTTGACTCCACCCATGGACCATTTCTCAAAATTGAAGTACCCGTCTTTCTCCTGATTGCCTGGCTTTTCCTGGGTTCCACTTTGTGGACAAAGTCCAGGCCAACTACATCTTTATTCCTCTCCATGCTGCACTCTTAACTCTCCAGAATTTCACTCTCATGTCCCCTCCACTGGTTACCATCATCTCCCTGCTACCAAACCCACCTTTTCAACTCCCTTTTATTTTAATGTACTATTTTCTTCCCTTAGAATACAAGTTGGGGGGGTGGGGGGGTGGAGTCAAGATAGTGGAGTAGAAAGAGGACCTCCAGGGCTCGGCTTCCACCTTTCCCAATTCATGTAAAAGGGGACCCTAAACAAACTTTGGAGCTACAGAACCCACAAGATGATACAGAGAAGCTAACCTCCAGCTAAGGACAGCCCGGCAGGCTGCAGGAATCAGCCAGCACAATGCTCTGGGAGTTGAGCCCAGCCCCACTCTGAGGTTTTAGCCTCAGGGCGGGCCTGACAAGCCGCTGACTGGAGGGACTCCAAATCAGCAGCAGCTGTGGCGGTCCAGAATTATCAACACATAGATGCTAAGAACAAAGTGAGAGGTCAGTGCAGTGTGGACTTTGGGACCCAGTAGTTAGGAGTGCCTTGGCTTTTGCCCCCAGGGCAGCTGCCCCCAGGTGGCAGCTTCAGCTCCTGGCCTGCAGAGTGTAGGGGGATCCAAGCGACCAGTCTGAGGGGTAATCGCTTTTGCTTTAAGCTGCTGGGATCTGGATTGTGGTCTAGGGTGGAGGTCCTGGGGTGTGTGACCAGCTTGCCAGAGCATGTGGAGACCTCAGAGAGGGCACCCATCTAATACCTCCGGCAGCTGAGAAAACCCCAGCATTTGGTACAAAGCTCCCCTGTCTAGTAGCAGAGATCTACTGTGGCAAAAAGCCCAAAAGTCAAGTAATTGAGTGGCAACGTGACCAGGCAAATAAAACAAAACAAACAAAATATCCCAATATTAGACTGCTATTTTGGGGACAAAAAGGAGCAAAGCATGGAACAGGAGGAAGACAGTTATATCAGAACTCCTGCACCAAAAGCTTCAAAGGAAAATATGAGCTGGTTACAGGCCATAGAGGACCTTAAGAAGCAGATAAGAGAAGTGGAGGAAAAATTGGGAAGAGAAATGAAAACGATGCAAGAAAATTACAAAATGAGAGTCAACAGCCTGACTAAGAAAAACAACACCTTAAAAAATAGACTAACTCAAATGGCAAAGGAGACTCAAAAAGGCAATGAGGAGAAGAATGCCTTAAAAAGCTGAATTTGCCAGATGGAAAAAGAATCTCAAAAGCTCACTGAGGAGAATCATTCCTTCAGAATTAGATTGGAGCAAATGGAAGCTAATGACTTTATGAGAAATCAAGATGTTGCTAAACAGATACAAACAAATGAAAGAATAGAAGACAATGTGAAATATCTCATTAGAAAAACCACTGACCTGGAAAATAGATCCAGGAGATATAATTTAAAAATTATTGGACTACCGGAAAGCCATGATCAAAGAAATAACCTAGAAATCATCTTCCAAGAAATTCTCAAGGAAAACTGCCCTGATGTTTTAGAACCAGAGGGCAAAATAGATGTTGAAAGAATCCACCGATCACCTCCTGAAAAAGATCCCAAAAAGAAAACTCCTAGGAATATTATAGCCAGGTTCCAGAATTCCCAGATCAAGGAGAGAATATTACAAGCAGCCAGGAAGAAACAATTTGAATATTGTGGAAACACAATCAGGATAACCCAGGATCTGGCACCTTCTACACTGAGGGATAGAAAGGCATGGAATGTCATATTCTAGAGGTCAAAGGAGCTGGGATTAAAACCAAGAATCACCTACCCAGCAAAACTGAGTATCATGTTTCAGGGCAAAATATGGTCATTCAATGGAATAGAGGACTTTCAAGCATTCTTGATGAAAAAACCAGAGTTGAATAGAAAATTTCACATTCAGATACAAGAAGCAAGAGAAGCATGAGAAGGTAAACAGGGAAAAGAAATCATAAAGAACTTATCAAAGTTGAACTATTAACATTCCTACATGGAAAAACAATAATTGTAACTGATAAAACTTTTCTCAATATGAAAATAGTTGAAGGGAATAGAAATATATATATATATATATATATATATATATATATATATATATATGTCTGTATCGGAGGGTATACTGGTGTATGAATACATATGTGAATGTATGTATATGTGTATTTATAGGTATACATAGATAGAGGGCACAGGACAAATTTAATAGGAAGGGATGATACTTAAAAGGTGAAATTAAGAGGTGAGAGGAATATAATGAGAGGAGATGGGGAGAGTCTGAATGGGATAAACTATCTCATATAGAAGAGGCAAGGAGAAATGGTTACAATGGAGGGGAAGAATAGGAAGGCAAAAGGGAATGGGTCAATCTTATTCTCATTGAATTTGGCTTGGGGAGGGAATGAAATACACACTAAATAGGGTATCTCACCCTCCAGGACAGTAGGGCGGAAAGGGGATGAGAGGGGGGATGATGGAAGGGAAGGCAGGCTGGCGGGGAGGGAAGTTGAAAGCACCCACTTTTGAAAAGGTATGGGATCAAAGTAGAGAATAGAACAAGTGGGAGGTGGGATAGGAGGGAGGGAAATATAGTCAGTCTTTTACAATATATCTACTATGTTAATGTTTTGCATTAGCTACACATGTACAACCTATACTGAACTGCTTATTTTCCCAGTAAGGGTGGGTGACAAGGGAGGAAGGGAATGAATCTGGAATTCAAAATTTTAAAATCAAATGTTGAAATACATATATATATATGTGTGTGTATAATAGTGTATATATACTATTATTAATACTATTTTACATGCAATTGGGAAATAAGATATACAGGCACTGGGGCATAGAGATCCACCATGCCCTACTGGAAAAGTCGAAAGGGGTATGGAAGAGAGCAGATTGGAGAAGGGGATATCCTGTGGGACTGCTATTTGGGGGCGGTGGGTAGGGGGAAAATGGGGATACAATTTGTAACTCAAAATCTGGTGGAAATGAATGATGTAAATCGGAAGTTAATAAAGCATTTGAAAAATTAAAAAAACATATAGTTATAAGAGCTCTAAAAAAAAAAAGAAGAATATAAGTCCCTTGAGGGCAGGCATTGTCTTTCAGTCTGTGTGTATATAAACACACACAGAAGGAAAGACAATTCTACGTGCCAGGCACCTACTAAGTGTCTGACTTAACTGAAATCTGTATTAAGAAAGACAGCCTTTACCAGATTTCCATGTAAGGGGATCTGGGTGTGCTCAGATTAGCCCCTGTTACATATACAAAGTAATTTCATTGGGGGGCAAGAGAGATCAATCAGGAAGACTGAGAAAATTCTCATATAGCAGATGCTCCTTGAATTGAACCTCACTGAAGGTGAAGAAGAAAACCGCGACCAAAGCATAGCAGTTACTTCTTGCGTGCGATGGATGCCAGCCTTACGATTATGTCTGCAGTTAAGTGGGCACAGCCTGGACTGTTTTTTTTGTTTGTTTTTGCATGTTCCAGGTTCACTGAAGAAACAAAACTAAACTAAACATGAAGGAAGGTCAGAGGTGAGGATACACAGAAATAGTGGCTTCGGGCTCATGTAGCGGCCCACTGAACCCAACAGAGGAATTTCCTGTTTCACTAGCAGAAAATCTCATCCAACTCATTCCATAAGTGAGTCATTGGAGGGAGGTAGAGGGGGAGCATTGATAGAAGCTTCCTGAAAGAATGACAGTAACGGGCAAAAAAAAGCAGCAGGAAGATGCTAAATGTCACATCCAATTAAGGACACCAGGCTTAGCCCTTTGGACTCCATAAGTGGCTGAATTCTTCTCCATCCTCATACCAGTCAAATCCGGGAGACTGAGTTAAGTACCTCAACTGGGTTTGTTCAGGCTTGGATTGAAAGCCAGTCGGAAAGAATTTCCAACTGGAGGAGGGTGGAAGAAAACTAAGATAACTGCCTTTTCTGAAATACAGGTGTCTGTGGTTAGTGTTTCACTGCCATTGATGCAATATCATTAAACTACTTGTTCAACACACGTGGAGGATTGAGTAATATCATACATGACATGGACAGGGTGAAGGGAAGGAGTTTCCTAAAGTGGTGGGGGATCTTGGGGATCAATCCCCAAGATTGGGGAGATCAGGTGACACCATTAAAAACCCAAGACTAAGGAGAAGAACAATACCATCCACAGAGATAAGAGAAAGAGGTAGACGGTTCTCTGAGAGTCAAAGAGAGTTTGGTAGCTACCCCATTGTGTCTCATCCTCACGTTGGGTGAGATATTGTTTTTGTCAAGTCATTCCGGTCATGTCCTACTCTTCATAACCCCATTTGGGATTTTCTTGGCAGAGATACCAGAGTGGTTTGCCATTTCCTTCTCCAGCTCATTTTACAGATGAGGAAACTGAGGCCAACAAGGTCAAGTGACTTGCCCAGGGTCACACAGCTAGTAAGTATCTGAGGTCAGATTTGAACTCAGGAAGATGAGTCTTCCTGACTCCAGGCCTGGCACTCTTTCCACCAGGTTTCACAGAGAGGAGAATAGGGTGAGAATAGACCCTGACTTCACAGGGTCAAGTACTAGTCAATAGAACTCCCTGGTTGCCATACTTAGAATGCATAATAATAATAATAACAACAATAGCTAGCCTTCTGCAACATTAGTTAAGCATTGCCTTAAGGTCTTTACAATATGTTCTTTTATCTTCACAACAACCCTGGGAAGTAGGTGTTATTACCCCATTTTATGTTTGAGGAAATAAACCAACAGAGATTAAGTGACTTGCTCAGGGTCACACGGTCAGTAAGTGTCTAAGGTCAAATTTGAACTCAGATCTTCCTGACTAGAGGCCCAACACTCTTTCCACTTGTGTGAGGTTACAGGACTATAGGATTTCAAGATGGAAGAAAATTTAGGAGTCCAATGCTCTCATTTCACAAATGGGGAAAATAAGGCCAAGAATGGGGGTAATGACTTCCCAAGGGTAATTAACTATAAAATCATGAGCAAGTCAGTTACTCTCTCATATACTCAATTTCCTCTTCTGTAAAATGGGGGCAATATTACTCAGGTTACCTAATTTGCAGGATTATTATAAGGAAAATACAAATCTTAACTTGCAGAAATGTGAACTTTTTATTAGTTTAGAATTTAACTAATTAATTTAGAATTAATAGAATTATTATTAGTTCCAGAACATTACATTGAGGTGGGTCCCACTTTTATTTCCATCCTCTCATAGTGCTCCAAACTTCCTGAGTCTCATCTTTAAAAATAAGAATAATAATGGCACTACCTATTGTAAGCTTAAACACTATCCTTTCTCCTCTACCTACTCCTCCCTCCCTCTAAGATCTGGTGGAACAGTGTATGGAGTGATGGGGCTGAAGTCAGGAAGATCTGAGTTCAAACCTGGACTCAGACACTACTTAGCTGTGTGACCCTGGGCAAGTCACTTCCCTATTTGCCTCATATTCTCATCTGTAAAATGGTGACACACTGGAGAAGAAAATGACAAACCACTCCAGTATCTTTACCAGGAAAAGTCCATGGTCATAGTCCATAGAGTCACGAAGAGTCAGACACGACTGAATGACTCAGCCACAACAAAAAACCTTCCTTCTGCTTTCCCTGTTCTGAAGGCCCTTTCTTCCCTCCTACCCACTCAGAACTCTCTTCCATAAAATTAAAGCATACATCTTTAATCCTGGGCAATTCTTTGTCTCACAGAACCTCAGTAGAGGATGTGTTAACACCCTGGAGTTCTGCTAACATACATGGATACAATTGTATGATACCACATGAGTTGTTCATCTGTTATATGCTATACGATGACTCCCTGCCTAAACTACCTACTTCTCTGGTCTCTATTTTATAGAAGGCTAAGCTGAGGACGGGTAACGTTGTCATTCGTCCAAGGTTACCCAGGAAACAAATGGCACAGCCAGGATTCTGATCCAGATTCTTGGACTGCAAATTCAGTATTATTTCCACTCTATCACTGCTGTCTGTGAATACCACTAATAACCCAGTGAGGAAAATAAGGGTATTCTGTAAAGAAAAAATATTATCCTGATTTTTTTTTTCAGCAAAATAGAACTAAAATTGGGGAGGATAGCTCTCATTGGTGGTTTTTAGAAAAAGGGTGGGTGGTCACTCACCAAGTATGATGTCAAGGGTGGGGGTTGTCATCTTATGATTCTGTGTTTAACAAGGGTTTCATAAAACATGTAGAGAGATTCCCTACCTGTTTCCTGCTGCCCCTACTTTGATGGACTGGACTGTTCTCAGCAATGCAGGGTTATAAGACAACTCCAAAAGACTCATGATGGAGAGAGATGTCTACATTCAGAGAAAGAACTAGAAAGAACTGAGTTTGAATGCAGATTGAAGCAAACTACCTCTCCCTCTCTTTTTCATGTTTGAGTTTGTATCCTCTTTCCCATTGTTCATTCTACCCGTTACAATCCTTCTTTATAACCTGACTTATATCTAATGTGAAACTATTTGCAAATCCTATACTTGATTACCTGGGGGGCAGGGAAGGAGAGGGAGGGGGAGAAAATTTGAAATTCAAGGGATTGTGGAACTGAGTCTTGTCAACTAAAAGTAAACAAACAAATTAATAAAGTCCAAAAAAGTTTATAAAGAAAAGAAAAAGAAAAAATAACTAAAACTAAAAAGATGCCCATCAATTTGGGAATGTTTTACAAAGCACAGGCTATGAATTAAGAGGATAGTACTTTGCCCAAAGAAATTCTGAAATAGATGGTTTTCAGAGAAACCTGGGAAGAATTCTGTGAACTAACGTAGAGTACAATGAACAGAATCATGAGAACAATTTATGACATTATAAAAACAAACTTTGAAAGACATAAGAACTTGGACCGGCACAATGACCAGTTATGACAGCAGAGGACTGATGAAGGAGAATGTCACCCGTTTCCTGATACAGGGGTGACAGACTTAATAAGCATGTTTTTTGGACAGTCAACAAGTGGGTCAGGCAACCCCAGGACTGAACTGTAGCACCCAGGTCTAGAGCTGAGAAAGGGCTTCTCCATGGAGAAGGGAAACCGTGCCCCCAGAGCCTCAGGAAGGACTGGTTAGATGAAAACAAGAAACCTGTTTGAATGGAGCAGCATCCATCCATCAAAGGGGTATCTAACCTTGGCCATTGAAGGGGGAAGGCTAGCTCCTACCTGGGAGGGGTCCCTGGAGGAGAGAAGAGGTGAACCTGCCATGTGACCTTTGCCAAAGGCTGGCACCAGGAGCCTGGACCTTCTGCCACAGGCTCTTCCATTGCTCTCCACCCCACTCCCCTACCTTCCTAGCCTCCTTGGTCCCAAAGGGATTTTATTTTTGCCTCCTAGTTTTAAAGTAGGGAGCTGTCAGAAGTCCCTTACAACAACAAAATTACAAGCCTCTACCCCCCCTACACACAAAGTAAATTTTTTAATATAGGAGAATCAATTAGTGAGTTAACAAGGATTATTAAAAGTCTAACAGGTACCAAACCCTCAGAGCTTAATGGTGAGGATACAAAAAAAGAACCACAGCCCCTGCTCACCCCAATGTTTACTCCGTAATAAGTTAGCATCTGGACAGGTGTGCAAAGTGCTTTACAGATTTATAAATGTACTTATTTGCTGTTGTTAAGGTTTAATACATTTAATTTTATTTTAAATATTGACTTCAATTAATTTAATTATTCTATACTATATAATTCAAATTAATTTAGGATATAATTTAATTAATTAATTAACGAATTCATTTCATTCTCACGTCCACCCTGGAAGGCCACGACTTTTATTTAGCCCCATTTTACAAATAAAGAAAACAAGGCAGGCAGAGGGTGTGATGCACAAGGTGTGTTTAGAGTTGGATTTGAATTTATAAATATTTTTCTTATTTGCTGTTAATTATTTACAATTAATTTCACACCCACCCTTGATGGGATGACTTAGCTTATCCCCATTTTACAGATGAAGACACTGAGGCTGGCAGAGGGTAAATTAAGTGTCAGCACAATTAATGTTTGTGGTCAGGTCTGAATTTATAAAAATCACTTATATTGTGCATTGTTATTATTTTATGATGTTTGTTGTTGTTCAGTCTGACTCTTCCTTCTCCCTTTTGGGGCTGTCTAGGCAGAGATACTGGAGGGTTTGCCGTTTCCTTCTCCAGCTCATTTTACAGATGAGAAAACTGAGGCAAAGAGGGTTTAGTGAATGACTCACGCAGGTCGGACTTGAAGTGAGGTCCTCCTTCCTCCAGGAGGGCGCTCTCTCCGCGGTGCCAACAAGCGGAACTGGAAGGGGAAGAGGGCGGGGTGAAAGCAGCGGCTGCGCAGGGCCCCGGCCGCCGCGATCCTCCGGCCGCCAGGGGGCGGGAAGGGGGCAATCACCGCCTCTCTTCTCGCTCGCCTCCCCTTCTCTTTCCCCGCCCCACTCCTGGCGGAGGAAGCCAGCGCCGCGCCTGCGCAGTGGCCGCTCCTTCCTCCACCTGCTCGGCCAGTTGTGGCCGCGGCTGAGGCCGGCCGCCTGCCCGTCCCATGTCATGTCGCTTCCGATCTCCGGGGTGACGTTTCGCCAGATCCTGGCCAACTTTCCCGAGAACCTGAGCTTGGCTTTCGCTTACGGCTCCGCGGTGTACCGCCAGGCGGGTCCCAATGGCGGCCGCAAGGTGAGCCGGCCCGGCCTCCGCGGGCTCCTCCCCCCTCCCACCCGTGCCCCCATTGCTCCGAGAGGGAAGAGTGAGTCCGGGAACCAAGCCCCAAGCCCGGCCTCCACGCCCCCTCCACGTGCTCCAGTCCGGCGCCTACCCCGGAAAGGGAAGCCGGGGGTCCCTTAGCCGCAGCGTCGGGGGGCCCCCGAGAGGTCAGGCCGCCGCCGCCACCCAGGTCACCCCGGAAGAAAGAGCCCGGGTGCGGATCCCCACGGTCGTGGCCTGGCCTTGACGCCATAGGGGCAGCCGGACCTTCGATGCACTCTTGACCCCCCGCTGTTGGCCTTTGCCCCCTCCGCTGCCCCACTGCACCCCCTGACCCCCCAGGGTTGGATACATGTCTTCTCCTGGAGCCCCTCCCAGCTTGGGGGAACAAAAGGACCCCCCCATTGCGGTCTGCGGAGGGAAAGTCAGGCAGTGAAGTGGGAGGGCATTTCAGGACGCCCTGGGGGGCCCAGAGACCCGGGGGCTTCTCTGGATTCTGGTTCTGCCTTCTCCGAGTAACATCTTCCCTCCTCGAAAAGAAGGGAGCAAAAGAGCAAAGCAAACCCGTCACTCATGATGAAGGAGCCTGTCCTTACAGACAAGGAAACTGAGGCCCCAGAGGCCGGGTCTGGGGCCGTGCAGCCATCAGGGGTCCGGAGCCAGGCTCTGACCACGCCCCCCTCCGGGCCCGCTGCCCCGAGCCCATCGGGGAGCCAGACTTTGGCCAGCGTCCCCACGGCCGCTGGGCTTTAACACGCTCCCTTCTTTTTCCTCGCACAGAATGTCATGCTGGACTTTGTGTTCACAGTAGATGACCCCATAACGTGGCATTCCAAGAATCTGCAGCAGAACCGCAGCCACTACTCTTTCCTGAAGTTCTGTGGGCCCAAAGTGATCGCCAAAGTACAGAACAACTATGGAGCGGGCATCTACTACAACACCATGATAACTTGTGCTGGGAAGGTGAGTGACCGCCGGGGCCTCCGGTGGGCACGGGGCTCCTTCACTGGCAGGACTCCTGGTGATCAGAAAACTCCTAGATCTGATTTCCAGCTAGAGTACGGGATGATTCCCGTATGCACTAACTGCACTTGTGGTTTGGGTAAGTGACTGAGAAGGAATAGGCCTCTTACCTTGTCTTCCCTACTGTAAGGGTTTTCTCGCTTTAAAAAAAATATTTGTTGAGATGATTGAAAAAAAATGAGGTATCTGTCTTCAAGACAAATCTTTCTTCCTTCCTTCTTCTTTACAGGTAAGATGGACACCACCCAGGGCCTTGTGGTTCACACAAAGCCAAGGGATGCCTGCCTGGTCCTTTGGTATGTCAATGGTCAATCCCTTTGTGAGCACAGGCATCTTTGCTTTTGGACAGCTTGCATTGGACTAGGGGGGTAAATCCTAAAATAAGATCACGTCAGCCAGTGGCAGCACACTGGAGCAGAGATTTAGCACCAGAAAGGACTTTGGTGGCCCCTAATCCAACCCCCTATTATGTAAGCTCCCCTCTTTTAAAGTTGAGGAAACAGGCACAGAAAAGGGGTGATTTGACCAAAGTCTCATTGATAGCAAATGTAGAAGCAGAATTCAAACCCAGGCCCTCTCTCAATCTAGCTCTCTTACCTCCGCTACATTGCTTTGATCCATACCCCATGTGTCCTAAGTGTACATTGCAAGTGTAAGGCTTATGTTTGGAACAGAGGAAGCCATAGCACTATCCTGCCAGGAAAGCTGGTGTCCTGAGGGAGGCAGAGCCTGGGGAACCAGGAGGAGCCAGGGCACACCTAAGCCTTAAGGTTGGGACCCAGCCAATGCCAGACAGATCCAAGGCACACAGGAACTATGGGAGCACAGGATCCAAGGGTCAAGGGGACGTCTTATCAGTAATTGCTGACAACGATATGGCACTTTAAGATTTTCAAAGTCCTTTGAACTTTGTCTCATTTGAGCTTCACAATAACCCTATGAGATAGTTGCTACAAATATCCCCATTTTACAGATGAGGAAAATGAAGTGCAGAGTCACAAAGTAGTATTAGAAGCAGCATACGAAGAAATGGACTGTTGAATGAGTGAAAAAAAAATTTTTTTTAATATTTACTATGTACAAAACATTGGTAATATAAATAGAAAAGCAAGGTGGTCCTTCCCTTCAAGAAGCTCACATTCTAATGGGGGAGACAGCGGATGGATGGATGGATAGATAGATTAGATAGATGGATGGACAGACAGATGGACAGGATGGGACGGATGGAAGGATAGTTTGAGCTACAAGTCAGGGCTCCTTCAGGCCCAGTACTCTGCACTAAATCCACTATTCATATAGAACACACATCTGGGACTGAGAAGTCTCAAGGTTGGGAGGTTGGGGTAGGAACCAAGAGGCCAAGAGCTCAGGCACAGAGCCTGGTCTGTAGGGGGAGGGCCTCAGGCAGGGAGGCTGGAGCTCCTGGGCTCCTTGTGACAACAGGGAGCAGGTACAAGAAGAGAGCTGGGTGCTGAGCTTTGATAGCTTCTTTGTGTGGAGAGACTCACCAGGTACGAAGTTATTTTAGCCCTGTGAAGCAAGTTGTTTAATTGTTATTATCTCTGTTTTACAAATGAGAGAACTAAGCCTCAGAAAGGGTGAATAATTTTACACAGCTAGGCAACCAAACTGGGACTGAAGGCCAGGGCTTCTGAGTCCAAATCCAGGGCTTGGTACATTCTCTTGGCCACCTCAAGGCCACCTTTGAAGGCAGGAATCCTTTCAGGGAAAGATAAGAGGTTTGGGAGTGAGTGAAAGGGCAGAAAGCAGAGTAGTCCCTGGTAACCAAAAGCTTACACCTATTCTCTGTATGAGAAGTAGTTTGTAAGTGGGATTAAAGGTGAGCGACTGCAGATAGATCACATTCTGAAAGCCATTTCAGCGTGAAGAAATATTCTAGGTATCTGGTGTTCTTATAACATGCCATCAGAAGTGATTCCGGAATTTCGGTTTTTTAGTTATCTTACAGCTATTAAAATGTGTCTCTAATGGTAGAATTCTAAGAGGTGGAAGGCATCTTAGGGATAATTTCATCCAACACCTTTATTTTACAGGTAAGAACATAACTTTCCTAAGGGCTGTGCCCGAGGTTATATAGCTAGCTAATGGCAGATCTCAGGGCTCTGTACCATCTGTTCATTGAAAGGTGGGACGACTGGACTGGACACTGTAGGAACCCTTCCAGCCCTAAGTCTGCGATGTGGAAGAGCACTTTTTCATTTTCCAAATGGAGAGGTCAAGTTCAGTTTAGAAGCCTAAGACTTTACTTTTCCATGGAAGCACCAGACTGCAGTTGAAGGGCCTTGAACTTGACTCAGCTTTCACCTCTGCGACTATGGACAAGCCCCTCGGGACATCAGACTTTAGCATCCTCCTTTGTCGAATGGCCTCTCAAGCCCCTTATAGTACTAGACCATCTTGTAGCTGCCATCTTTGTCCTAACAGGTGATGCTTACAGCACTTCGCTTAAAGCCCTCTTCATACATGCATTCACCACCACTTAACTGTTGCTAAAAGTTATGTCTGATTACTCCTGGTTTCTGTTTCCAGTGACCCATTGCAGGAGCCCATCATTCCTTTACATTCCAGGATAATAACATAGAAGTCACTGAGTCACAGTAGATAAACAATGATGGATTCACGAGTGTCTCCAACCTGAGAACCTTTTAAACCCTTGCAGAATGCATTCCCCCCTCCACTCAATGGCGATTTCCAGCTCTAAGCAGAGGCTGCTACAGCTTGGTAAATTATAAACCCAATGAGGCCATTCTCTCCATCACTCTTGGATTATGTATATACCCCTTTCTGCCCTTCACAGTGCCTACAATCTGCTTCTCCCATCATTGCTTGATATTCACATGGAACTCCACAGTCAAGGGGGCCTTGGCCTGGCCAAGAACTCTCGCTGCTCTTCCTTGCACCGCCACGGCTCCCTGGAGCCTGCGGTCCCTGAAGATTCTGTGCTTTGGTAACAGTAGCACTGGATTCGGCTCAGCTCCTGCTACGTTCACCTGTGTGACTTGGAGCAAGCCTCGTTTTCTTCATCTGCAACATGAGCAGTTTTGATTAGATTAGAGATTCTCAGCCTTTTTTGTGTTACCAACCCCTTGGCAGTCTGGGGAAGCCTACGGACCCCTTCTCAGAATCATGCTTTTAAGTACATAGAATTACAAAGAAAAAAAATTATGTTAAAATATAGTTCACGGACTCCAGGTTAAGAATACCAGGGCTAGAATGATCTAAGGTCCCTTCCAACTCTAAATCCTACAGTACGAGAGATTTATGTATATTTGTGTGTGTGCGCGTGCGTGCGTGCGTGCCAGTTTGGATAAAGAAGGAACCTGTCAAGCTTCTGTGTGAGGAAACTCCCTCTACCAAAGCAAGCTGGCACCTTTCTAGATGCCTAGAACACCCAGAGGCTAAGTGACAGGGTTTCATAACCAGTATATGTCACAGATAGAACTGGAGCTCTGAGTTTTCCTGACTTGGAGGCTCCCTCTCTGTCTTCATGACATCAGTGTCTGTGTCCTAACTCCAGCTCTGCCACTGACCGTAATCTTAATAGAAATTATTTTTTTGTACCTCTAATATAGAGCAGGAGATAGTCCTGAAAAGCCAGCTGTAGAACAAAGCATTGCTTTATTTTTCTGAGAGAGGGTTTGACTTCAGAAAAACAGAATCCTATTTTTCTAGTAGTTTTCACATATATGAATTTATGAAAATATATATGAATACAATTTTATAATAGACATACATATGACTAACATACATATTTATATATATAACTATGGCCAGATAACATTACCTCTCAGACCCTGGTTTCCTCATCTGTAAAATAGGGACACTTGTCCTACGTGCCTCCCAAATTTGTTCAAAAGAAAGCTCTATGTAAATGGCAGGGAGCTATGTAAACGTGACTTCTCTGTATTATTTTTACAACATGACATGGTCTCTGAGCCACTGACAAAAGATATATTCCCTGTGCTCTTAGGACAAAGCACGAAGGAGGAGGCCTTTTGGCTGGCTTTTGCTCTCGTTTGATGTGCTGGTCTTGTTCATTTACACCACTCAGCAGGTTAAGGAAGGTCCCTTCCGTAGATTCTGTTTTGCAGAATATCATCTTGCCTTTTAGCCTCCACTCCTCTATGTCCACCTGCCTGCCCACCCACCCAATTGATCTGCAGTGTCCCACTCAACTAGTCATTGAGATTGTAAGAATGCCAGTGTATCCCATCTCCCTAGTAAACGAGCATCCAAGGAGACCCATTTCTCCCTGTGACTTATGTATTTTCTACCTCCCCTAAACTG
Source organism: Petaurus breviceps papuanus (assembly GCF_028583685.1). Classification (NCBI taxonomy): domain Eukaryota; kingdom Metazoa; phylum Chordata; class Mammalia; order Diprotodontia; family Petauridae; genus Petaurus; species Petaurus breviceps. Next base: position 23,000,532 of record NW_027185761.1, read on the forward strand.
GAGCCATTCCTTGTTGGTTTCTCCCCATCCCTCATCCGGTCACCCAGTCAGAGGAAGTCAAACTCTCTGGCTCCTCCTGATTTCCACTTTCAGAGACATCTCTACCCACTTACCCATCTCCAGGCAGCTAGCCTTGTTTTTTTTTGTCCAGGCCCACCCCAGGTGTCTCAGTCCTTCGTTTGCTGCCTAAATCACTGTTTTTCATCAATTGTAGATGTCTTAAAGTACTTCCACCATGTGATGCCCCATCCCAACCCTTCCCTTGTGTAACTTTGGTTAATTTATCTCTGTATCTTCAAGCTTGCATCTGTAATTTCACATTTACATTAGGCACTTATAATAATCACTTAGATAGGTCTTAAAGTACATGAAGCACTTTTCCCATAGCAGCCTTGTCAGGTGGTTTCTGCTTATGACAAAAAAGAGAAGCCAATATTTGGGGAGAAGGGCTATTCACAGCTTATTTCTGTTTTGTTGATGATCTATTTTCAAAATGTTTCTGCACAGGATGACAGTTTGTTTTCATAATTAGTGTTACCCTAAGCTTATCTTCCATTTGGAAACCTTTTCAAATCATTTTACAAGCCCCAATAAGCACATCCATGCTTATATTCCCAGTATGCATAATTAGGGGCCAAAGAAAATAGACTTCCTAATGAAAGGTTTGTGGCTGCTTTTTGGACTTAGGAAGCCCAAGAAGAATGTTTTGGGGTATGAGGGTATGTGTGCAACAGGACAGCCTGTAAGTATTTGTGGCTGAAAATAGGTTATATAAACTAGGAAGAATTACAGCCAAGGTGAAGTTAGCCATAATTGTCAAATGTTTTAGCACTGATAAAGGGGAAATTTTGTTCATTAGAAAAGTATTTAAAAATCCAGGGATTCTGCAGAATGTCAGTGAAAGTTTTAATGTCGTGAAAATTACTATCTGTAGTGTGGTGGACTGGCTTAAGCTAAGAGTCCTGGGTTCTAGGTCCAGCTCTGTGACCATAGCCAAGTTATTGAATCCACCACTCTAAAAAGCCTGACAGATTTGAGGTTGGACTAGGTCACCCCCAGGTTCTAAGGAAAAATTAGCCAGTGCTTCCCGGGGCTGGTCATTTCACTGCTGTGCCTTCAGTGTGGAGATGACTAGAAGGGCAGGCAGGGGCTTGTCTGGACAAGGCACTTGGAGGGTCCCAGAAAAGTAATGGGGATTATTATGCTTGTGCTGTTTGTTTTTCAATGGGCTAATGGTGTGCGTCTCTCTTTTTTCTCCTGCAGCTTATCAAATATGGGGTTATTAGCACTGAGACCCTAATTAGTGATCTGCTTAATTGGAATACCTTGTACGTTGCTGGACGCCTACAGAAGCCGGTGAGTGACTAAGCTACTTTCTCCTGAAAATGCCAATAATTGTAAAACTTAGAAATGAGTCCATGGGTCCAGGTGGCCCCCCAGCTTTGTCATTACCTTTCCAGTGCTCTGTGCTCTCTTTATTTGTTGAGAAAGGCAGACTCTCTAATCAATCAGCAAGCAATTCACAGAACATTTATTAAACACCAACTGTATGCCCAGCACAGCTAAGCTCTGGAGATGAGGACACAGAAGACTCTGCACCTCCTCCCCCTCTTCCCTTCACCAAAATTCATTTGCCAGAGAACCTGTGGCTTCCCCCTCCTCAGATCATTTTGTTTTTGTCTTCGTAGCCTCAGTACCAGGCACCTGCGGGGACATAGTAGGCGCTTGGTAATTGCTTGTTGGACCAGATTGGATGTAGGGGGCAGTGGTAGGAATTGTTATGGCAAGCAAACAGATGATAAAAAGTATAGGGGGTGTTAGGAGCAAAGGAGAGAACATAAGAGCTTATGAAAATGGTAGGGACAGCCCACATTCCAAGTGGGTAGGGGGCCTGGTTGGGAAAGTTGTTAGGATGCTGCTGCACTCCCATGTCTGCCCCGTGTATTCTGTGGAAACACCACACCTATGTCTCAGGGAAATCAGCAGATTTGCCATCATAACTTAGTATTTGTGTCAATTCAGGTTCAGTAATGTGGAAAGCACAGAAAGGACTAGATTAAAAGAACAGCCATGGCCGGAGGAGAAAGGCCATGCTGGGGAGGAGCATCAGGGGTGCCACCCACACTTGGTGGGGAGCCAGCCTCATGACTGCTGGTAGAGCACCCACCAGGCTATTCTTTGGGAGACTCCCAGTGTGTAGGAGGCCGCCAAGCCTTTGAGAAATTGATAGCAGTTCAGTCATAGTGACTGACCTGGGGTTTTCCCTCCTGTCTCATTTGTGACGTGATGCCCCCAGAGAGGCAGTCGAGCTCATTCAGTGTTTCGTGTCCTGGATATCTCCCATGATCCAGTCTGGCCTGTTCTTGTCTCCAGTCAGAACCCAGGATCCATCCAAGAGGGGATTTGAGTATTGACAGGAGGTCCTGCAGATTCAGCCTAAAGCTTCAAAGTCAACTCCACCCCTCAGCTCAGTTTATTTTGGAAGATTGACCGGTGATAGACATCTTCCTATGACAAGCTCTTTGACACCTACAATAAAAATATAAACCCAGACCTGTAGCAGCAACTAGCTTGTATTAATAAAAATGAAGTGGGGGCAGCTAGGTGGTGTAGAGCACAGGTCCTGGAGTCAGGAGGACCTTTGTTCAAATCCGGCCTCAGACACTTAACACAAAACTAGCCATGTGACCTTGGGCAAGTCACTTAACCCCAATTGCTTTGCCTTCCCCCCTCCGGAAAAGAAAAAACTGCAAAAGTAGGTATTCCTTAGTTGTTAGAACTAAATTCATCTCTTTACAAAGAAGAAAATGATAGCGAGCAATCCCCAAGAGTCAGAAAAATGGCTGTGAGTCTCTGAATGCGCGAGTCATGGCCCGAAAACGGAGCTGGAGCTGGCTGGCGACCTCTGCTAAAGCCCGCGTGGCTGATGGGGAAAGGACTCTGAGAACAGGCCGCGAAAAGGAAGGAGTTTGGCTTCAGCTGTTTGGGCTCCAATGTTGGTGTGATTTAGAGCTTGTTGCATAGATGGGAGGCTTGGTAGCTTTGGAAATGGAAAAGATAAAAGGGTGTGCCTGGAAGCATCTGGTTGAACAGAATCAAGTGTTTTGGAAAAGCAAGGTTTGAATTGGACTTTGTTGCTTAAAACACGCTTTGCCCTTTGATTCTCATTTCAGAGATGACTTATTTTTGTTTTTGCTTGGTGTTCCTTTGACAAGTGTTCTTTGTACTAGCCTGAAATTTCTCAGCCTCCTGTCCTTTTTGTCAGGAAAAAAAAATATAAGCAAATTTAAATGTTAAAAAGAATGTGTTGAATTTTTTTTGTAAATCAAACCTTCACCAATGTGAAGAATCATCACCTAATTTACCTGTTGTTTTTTTTTTTAATTTGGAAAATTTGTGGGTTTTTTTCTGTAATGGGAAATGATTTTCCCCCAGATAATGTTTTTTTGATACATTACTTCTGCTGAAATCAATCATGATAAAAAGGGTTTTTTACTCACATGTTCAGATGCTAGATATTTCATAGAATCAAAAATTTGAGCTCCAAGAAGACTTTAGAAATTGGCTAGTCTAATCATTCTAAGATCCAGAGATCTATAGGAACATTCCCATTTAAGACTGCAGTCCAAAAACAACTTCAGTCCAGAGTCATATTTTCCTTCTTCTACCTGATAATATGTAGCTTTTGTGATTTTTCTTATTTAGGTAGAAAATTCTCCCTAATAAGTACAAAGAACATTGTCCCCCACAATGGTGAGAGGTGGGGAATGAAGAGACCAGGGCTCCAGGTCTTAGTTTTGTCCCCAGCCAGCAGTGGGACTTTGACCATATTCCTTCCTCTCTCTCTTAGTCTTCTCATCTACAAGATGAGAATATTGAGCAGGTGATCTTTGAGATCCTGTCTAATCCCAAAATTCTCCCTTAGTAAAGCTTTCATCCTTCACAATTGGAATCTTGAGCAGTTTTGCTCGTGGTCTGAATGGAAAAGTCCTGAGCAGTGAAGCTGTTTGCTTAGTGGTTAAGGATTGGAACATTCACTGGGGCTCCAGCTTTAGTGGTTGCAGTGGCTGCTACATTGTTGCCCTTGTGAGCAGAGCTCTTCACGTAATAAGGTTGAAGAGGAAACCATGTGTTTCTTTTCCCTTTTCCTATGTTCAGAAGTGCACGCCCATCTCTTAGTTCATTTTTTTAAATAACTCCTAGTGGAGTAGTCCCACCCTCCCCCAGAGATGTTCTTTAGGACAGTAGGCCTAGCATTCCCCAGGCAGTTCAGGTCAGGACATCCCTAGCGAGATACAAACAGCTATTCACAAATCAGAGAACTCGGGTTTTTCCCAGGCCTCTTGGGCAGTGCATCAGGAGGTCACTGGCTTTTCACTCTGAACACCACACAGCAGTGTTAGTAAGCCAAGTTCCCATTTCACCTAACATTGAAAAACTAAATCAACACAATGACAGTCATCTAAATTTGGCTCTTTAAGAAGAGATGCTTTCTTTTTCACAATCTTAACCTTTTAAAAAAATTGTGATTATCCCTAATTCAAAGGAAAACTTACAAAACACACTGATGTTTATTCAACAATGTTGAACATCAGCCCCCAAAAAAACCCTCTTCCCAAAATTACTGCCTTGTTTTGGTTATTTAATGTTAATGAACTAAATATCTCAGTATCCTTGAGTTTGTAGAAGAACCAGGCCAAAAAGAACCCAAGAAAGGTAGCATGATGTAGTGGGAAATTAACAGGCTTGCACATCAGGGGCCTGAGTTCTAGTTCCATCCTACTTCTCAGTAGATGTGGCTTAGAGCAAGTCTCCCCAGCATTCTATTTGATTAAGGGGTACTATGTGAGTAGTATAAGGTAAAGTATAAGCTTAGAATCCACCTCGAAGCAGCCTTTCAGCTGTAACTCTGAGAGCCTGACCCTGATTTGGAAACACATGGTGTTATCCTGACTTTTCCAACTGATTCATATGTCCTTAGGCAAATTGCACTATGACTTGGTTTTGCCATTTGTTGAATGGTTGCTTTTAAATTCTTGTAATTGCATAAGTATCTTTTAAGATTGTCTCATTGTGGCCTGGAGGTGACAAATTTTTTGCCAAGAAAACTCAAGTTGCAGCAGGCCCCGCCCAGCTGGGAAAGCTTCCATTATGAACCTGGCAAAGAACTCTAGCTTGTGGCTAGAGTCTAGTTAAAGTTCAGAGAAGTTCGTCGTTAGAAGGTCCTCCTCCAGCCCAAGCTGAAGTTTTTCAAACACGAACTCCTGCAGTCTGTTTACTAAGCTGTTGAGAAGAGTTGTGATTTGAATCGGTGAAGGGTGTATCTGTGTCAGTGGAATCCTAGGTCCCCAAAATTTGAAATAATTACAGAAAAGGCACAAGGGAAGGGCAAGGTAATATCCTAATAACAACAATAGCTAGCATTTCTACTGTCTAGCTTTCTAAGGTTTATAAAGCACTCTACAAATAGCCTCACAACTTTAGGAGGTAGGTGCTGGTATTATCTTCATTTCATACTATGAGGAACCTGAGGCAGACAGAGATTAAATTACTTGCCCAGGGTCACACAGTTATTATTTGAGGCAAGATTAGAACTCAGGACTTCTGGCTCCAGATCCAGCACTTTATTCACTGTGCCACCTAGCAATAGTTTATTATTGTAAAAGAAATTTTTTTCTTTTAAGAAAAACTCTACATATTTTTATTCTAAACTTTGTATCTGTGTTTTCTACCCTCCTGTGACAAGTTCAAATAAAAGTGAAGCCGGACCCTCCTCCCTCCTTATTTATGTAGTCTTGCTTTTATACCCATTTTATGTGAGATTGTGAATCCTACCCTCCCCACCCTGAGTCCCTTCCTTCATTGGCTAGTGAATTCTCTTTCCCCTCAAAGGCCTTTTGTCTCATCTGACTTCCTCTTTGACCCTTATTGGCTTTAGGGTTCTGAGTTGACACTTGTCATAGCTTCCACATTTAAAGTACAGACACTCCATCATCACGTAGTCCCTTCTAATCGCTCAAACATTTTTAACTCTTTTTCTAAACTCCTTTGTTTGCATTTCAGAGTTTCTACTCAACTCTGATCTTTTATCAGAAATGTTTAGAAATCTTCTATTTTAAAGGTTCATATTCCCCTGTAGGATTATCTTCACTTTTGCCAAGTAAGTTATTCTTGGGTTAAGCCTATCTTTTGCCTTGTGGGATATCTTATTCATGACTCCTTTTTTAGTGGTAGCTGCCAAATATTTGTGATTGTGAGTGGCTCCTCAGTACTTTAACTCATTCTAGCTGTTTGTAGTATTTTTTTATTTAATTTTTTTTCTGATTTATATCATTCATTTCCGCCAGATTTTGAGTTACAAATTTTCTCCCAGTTTTTCCCTAGCCACCCCCCCAAAATAGCAGTCCCACAGGATATCCCCTCCTCCAATCTGCTCTCTCCCATATCCCTTTCGACTTTTCCAGTAGGGCATGGTGGATCTCTATGCCCCAGTGCCTGTATGTCTTATTTCCCAATTACATGTAAAATAGTATTATAATAATAATATATATGTATATATTTAAACATTTGATTTAAAACTTTGAATTCCAGATTCATTCCCTTCTTCCCTTGTCACCCACCCTTAACGGGAAGGTAAGCAGTTCAGTATAGGTAATACATGTGTAGCTAATGCAAAACAATAACATAGAAGATATATTGTAAAAGACTGACTATATTTCCCTCCCTCCTATCCCACCTCCCACTTGTTCTATTCTCTACTTTGATCCCGTACCTTTTCAAAATTGGATGCTTCCAACTTCCCTCCCCCCTAGCCTGCCCTCCCTTCCATCATTTCCCCTCTGATCCCCTTCCCCCCAACTCTCTTGGAGGGTGAGATACCCTATTTAGTGTGTATTTCATTCCCTCCCCAAGCCAAATTCAATGGGAATAGGGTTTACCCATTCCCTTTTGCCTTCCTATTCTTCCCCTCCATTATAACCATTTTCCCTTGCCTCTTCTTTGTGAGATAGTTTACCCCATTTTGTCTCTCCCCATCTCCTCTCATTATATTCCTCTCTCACCTCTTAATTTCACCTTTTAAGTATCATCCCTTCCTGTTAAATTGGTCCTGTGCCCTCTATCTATGAATACCTGTAAACATATATACACATATTCACATATGTATTCATATGCCCATATACTCTCATATATAGACATATATATACATTTCTATTCCCTTCAACTATTCCCTTCTCATACTGAGAAAAGTTTCATCAGTTACAATTATTATTTTTCATCAGTTACAATTATTATTATATTCCCTTCTCATACTGAGAAAAGTTTCATCAGTTACAATTATTATTTTTCCATGTAGGAATGTTAATAGTTCAATTTTGATAAGTTCCTTATGATTTCTTTTCCCCGTTTACCTTCTCATGCTTCTCTTGCTTCTTGTATCTGAATGTCAGATTTTCTATTCAATTCTGATTTTTTCAGCAAAAATGCTTGAAAGTCCTCTGTTCCACTCAATGACCATACCTTCCCCTGAAACATGATACTCAGTTTTGCTGGGTAGGTGACTCTTGGTTTTAATCCCAGCTCCTTTGACCTGGAATATCATATTCCAAGCCCTTCGATGCCTCAGTGTAGAAGCTGCCAGATCCTAGGTTATCCTGATTGTGTTTCCACAATATTCAAATTGTTTCTTCCTGGCTGCTTGTAATATTCTCTCCTTAATCTGGGAATTCTGGAAGCTGGCTATAATATTCCTAGGAGTTTTCTTTTTGGGATCTTTTTCAGCAGGTGATTGGTGGATTCTTTCAACCTCTATTTTGCTCTCTGGTTCTAAAACTATCTCTCCTGGATCTATTTTCCAGGTCAGTGGTTTTTCCCATGAGATATTTCACATTGCCTTCTATTCTTTCATTTGTTTGGATCTGTTTAACAGCATCTTGATTTCTCATAAAGTCATTAGCTTCCATTTGCTCCAATCTAATTCTGAAGCAATGATTCTCCTCAGTGAGCTTTTGAGATTCTTTTTCCATCTGGCAAATTCAGCTTTTTAAGGCATTCTTCTCCTCATTGCCTTTTTGAGTCTCCTTTGCCATTTGAGTTAGTCTGTTTTTTAAGGTGTTATTTTCCTCAGTCAGGCTGTTGACTCTCATTTCATAATTTTCTTGCATCGTTCTCATTTCTCTTCCCAATTTTTCCTCCACTTCTCTTATCTGCTTCTTAAGGTCCTCTATGGCCTGTAACCAGCTCGTATTTTCCTTTGAAGCTTTTGGTGCAGGAGTTCTGATATCACTGTCTTCCTCCTGTTCCATGCTTTGCTCCTTTTTGTCCCCAAAATAGGGGTCAAATGTTGGAATCTTCTGTCTGCTTTGTTTCCTTTGCCTGGTCGTGTCGCCCCTCAGTCACTTGACCCTTGGGATTTTTGCCACAGTAGAACTCTGCCACCAGACAGGGGAGCTTTCGTCCCAAATGCTGGGGTTTTCTCAGCTGCCAGAGGTATTAGATGGGTGCCCTCTCTGAGGCCTCCACATGCTCTGGCAAGCTGGTCACACACCCCAGGACCTCCATCCTAGACCACAATCCAGATCCCAGCAGGTTAAAGCAAGAGCGATTACCCCTCAGACTGGTTCTTAGCCCCCTACACTCTGCAGGCTAGGAGCTGAAGCTGCCACGTGGTGCTGGCTGGCGGTGCAGGATGGCTGTGGGGGGGATCTCAGTGGCTTCTTGCCCTGGGGGCAAAAGCCACACACTCCCACTTATTTGGGTCCCAAAGTCCAGGCTGCACTGACCTCTCACTTTGTCCTTTGCTTCTATGTGTTGATAATTCTGAAAACGGCCACAGCTGCTGCTGATCTGGAGTCCCTCCGGCTGTTGGCTGGTCAGACCCGCCCTGGGGCTAAAACCTCCAGCTCATGCTCAGCTCCCTGAGCACTGAGCTGGCTGATTCCTGCCCTCCTGCGGGGCTGTCCTTAGCGGGAGGTTAGCTTTTCTGTGTATTTTGTGGGTTCTGCAGTTCCAAAGTTTGTTCAGAGTCCCCTTTTTACATTGATTGGGGAAGGTGGAAGCCGGAGCGCCTCAGAGGTCGTGTTTCTACTCCGCCATCTTGACTCTGTCCCCTGTAGTATTTCTTAGTTGGCCTGCAAGCTCTGAATTTTGGCTGTAACTTTCCTGGGAGTTTTGTTTCATGGTTTCTCTTAAGTAGATGATTAAGGGATTCTTTCTATTTCTATTTGTCCCCCTCTTCTAAGAGATCTTAGGTGGTTTTCTTTTATGATTTCTTGAACTAGAAATTAGACTTCTAGGTTGGGTTTTTTTTTTGGGGGGGGGTCATGGTTTTTAGGTAGTCCAATGATTCTTAAATTGTCTGTGTATTTTCCATGTCAGTCTTTGATATGAAGTACCTTATATTTTCTTCTTTTTCATTGTTGAAAAATGAAAATCATTCTCCCTAGCATTATTGTTAGGATCTTAGGATCTTGTCTAATGATAGGATTGATCTCCTGTTGTCCTTGGGTGGGGGAATTTGACATCTAATCTGTCTTGGTCATCTTAATTAAATTGATTCTTCTTTACTATAGGAATGGCAGGGTCTTGCTTCAAAATGAAAGGTTTTTTTTCAGAATAATTCATTCAGTAAAGATTTATTAAACAATGTGCCAGGTAAATGCTGGGGATACCAAAAGAGGCAAAAGATAGTCCCTGCCCTCAAGAGCTTACAGTCTAACAGGGGAGACAGCATGCAGATCAATGTAACAGAGCAAGCCATATGCCGGATAGAAAGGAAATCATTAACAGAGGGAGGAGACTAGAATTAAGAGGGGCTGGGGAAGGCTTCTTGTAGAAGGTGGAATTTTAATTGAGACTTAAAAGAAGCCAAGGAGATCAGTAGTGGGAGTAGAGAAGGGAGAGCATCCCAGGTATGGGGGTCAGCCAGAGAAAATGCCTGAAAACTAAGAGATGAAGTGTCATTTGTGGAATGACCCAAAGGTTAGTGTTACTAAATGGAAGAGTATATGTTGAGGGACTAAGGTTTAAGAAGCCTGGAAAGGTAGGTGGAGGCTAGGTTATGAACAGCTTTAAATGCCAGGACAGAGCATTTTGTATTTGCAACTGCAGGCAATGGGGAGCCATTGAGTACGGACTGACATGGCGAGACCTGCATTTTAGGAAACTCACTTTGGTGGCTGATTGGAGAATGGATTGGAGTGAGTAGACTTGAGACAGGCAGACCTACCAGCACTGACCATTAACTCCGGTGGAAGGTGGGAAGGGCCTGCGTAAGGGTGGAGGCAGCGTCAGAAGAGAGAAGGTGGCTTGTTCCAGAGATACTGCAAAGGCAAAATAAGCAGGCCTTGGCCGCAGATTAGATATGGAGAGTGAGAGATTGTGAGAAATCCAGGATCAATCCTAGGTTGTGAGCCTGAGGGATTAGGGTGATGGGGTTGCCCTCTGTAATGATAGGGAAGATGGTGGGGGTAGAGGGTTTAGGGAAGAAGATAATGACTTCAGTTTTGGACAGGTTGAGTTTAAGGTGTTGGACAGCCATTTGCGATGTCTGAAAGACAGTTGGAGATTTAGCACTGGAGGTCAGCAGATATGGGGCAGGAAAGGCAGGTCTGGGATTCATTAGTATAGGGATGATAATTAAGTCTACAGGAGCCTATGAGATCACCAAGGGAAATAGTACAGAGGGTAAAGAGAAGGGGACTAGGGACAGAATTCTGAGGGGCACCTGTGGTTGAAGAGCGTGATCTCCAGATCACGATCCAGATCAGAGGATCCAGCAGAGGAGACGGAGAAGGAGAACCAGGAGAAAGGGAGGGGGTCCTAAAAACCTAGAGAGAAGAGAGAGTGTCAGGGATGGAAGAGTGATCACCGTGCCAGAGGTCACAGAGAGGGCAGGGGAAATGAGCATTGAGAGGAGACCTCTGAGAGAGCAGTTCTAGCAGAATGACAGGATTGGAAGCCAGATGGTGAGGAGCTAAGAAGAAGGTGAGAGGAGGGAAAGCGGAGGCGCCTGGTGTAGACAGCCAAGGGCAGCTACAGAGGGAAGAAGAGCCAGATCGCTGGTGAGCAGGCCTGGAAGGAGCAGGGGAGGGGATTTGAGGACGATAGCTAGCATTGTGTAGCACTTTAAGGTTTGCAAAGCACATTACAAATATTACCTCATTTGATGCTCACAGCAGCCCAGGGAGGTTGATGCTGTTGTGATCACTGTTTTACAGATGGGGAAACTGAGGCAGACCGAGGTTAGTGGCTGTAATCAAACAGCTAGGAAGTGTGGGGGCACAGTCCACATTCTCTCTCTCTTCTGTGGTGCCACCTGCTGTATTGTGAATTCAGAACTTTGGCCAATCCCATGCTGCTTTTTTGAGGATGTATCTTGAGAGATATCATGTTATATCTCACTACTCTTTTAAAATTTTATTTTGAATGTAAATACTAAAAAAGATCACATAGCAGAACATAAAAGGAGGATTCGCTGTATTTCCATTTTATACTGCTTGCTTTTTTTTTTTTTTGAGCCAGTTAGGGTTATTTGACTTGCCCAGGGTCACACAGCTAATAATTGTCAAGTGTCCAAAGCTGGATTTGAATTCAGGTCCTCCTGACTGCCCAGCCAGTGCTCTCTCCACTGTGCCTATATATATATACAGCTGTCCTAATTTTCTGCACTTCCTTCTGAACGTCCTTCTGCTCTCACAGTGGTTGGTATAGAAGTACAATCAGTGAAAGGGGGCAGGGTGGGAGAGGCAGAGTTCAGGGAAGAAAGAAATAATCTTCTGGGTCCTGAAGAAAGGAGCAGAAGAGGGAGGAGAAAAAGAGCCTCAGAGCCGAGTCAGCAGCGCTTCTGCCCTTCTCCACCCTCAGGTGAGAATCTTGAGCTTGAAGGAAGAAGACACTCTGCTCCGGGCGGCCCTCGAGTCCAACCTGGAAAGTGCTGTCACAACAGCTTTCCTCATGCTCCCAGAAAGCTTCTCTGAAGAAGACCTCTTTGTGGAGATTGCCGGGCTCTCCTACTCCGGTGAGTGTGTGTTGGCTGCTAAGGAAGCGAGCAGGGCCTTCACTTGACAGGGCTGTCTGAATGCGTGTGTCCAGTTCCTCAGGTGCCACCCTGACCCCGCACTGTGGCAGCCTCTGCTGCCTGGGTTAGCTGGCCTGCTCATGGCAGCAGTGCGGGGCTCCCCACCCTCCCCTGCTACATGCCACTGCCACTCTGTATCTCGGCCTCCTGCACTCACCAGGCCTTTTCCAGCTGCTTCTCCCATCACTCCAGTACATCCCCTTGTCTCTCGTGGCTCTCTTACCATTCCTCACATACATACTGCCTCTATGCCTTTCTCCTTGCTTTGGAGCCCCCCAGACAATAGAGTGTAGAGCAGTGGGCCAGATGTCAGTAAGATCTGGTTCAAATCCAGCCTTAGACACTCAACTGTGTGACCTTAGACAAGTCATTTAACTTTGCCTCAGTTTCCTTAACTGTAAAATGAGGATGATAGTAACAGTACCTGCCTCCTAGGGTTGTGAGGATCAAATGAGCCTATGATAGCACAGTGCCAGACACATGGTAGGAGCTAGACACATAAAGGGTTGTTCTCCTCCCTCCTTCTGGTCACAGTGCGGTTTGATTGGGAGGTCTGAAGCTTTGGAGTCCGGAGACCTGAGCTGAAATCAATACATACAAGGTAACCAGGAGGGAGATCAGGAATGGCCTCCTGTAGGAAGGGGTACTTGAGCCTGACTTTGAAAGAGGTTCAGGATTCTATGAGGTAGTGTTGAAAAGATAGTGAATTCTCAGTGTAGAGGGACTGCCACGCAAGGAGCAAGGCAAGAGGTGGAATTTTATACTTGGAAAAGAGCTAGTGGGCCTGTTTAACTGGAAAAGAGGGTATGCAAAGAAGGGTAATACAAATTAAGACTGCAAAAGTAGCTGGCCTCTGGCTTGTAGAGAGCCTTAAATGCCAGGTGGCAGATTTTGTTTTTTAACCCCAAGGCAGTAGGGAGTCACTAAAGGTTTTTGAAGGAGTGAAGGTTGGGAGGACTTCCCTTCCCTGAGATTTGGACCCTGGATGATGGATAATGTCCTTCCTAGCTCCAAATCCTGGGGCCCTTTATTCCAGAAGAACCTCTTTCCCTTCCTCCTACTTGCCTGTATGTCCTTTGAGGGCCATTCAGGCTCCTCCTAGATGAAGCCTTCCATATGGCCTCAGTTTTAGTTAGACCCATTCATTTTCATTTCTCCTCAAGCACATATAATGTGTGCCCCCCACAGGTGAGCTCCTAATTATCCTGACTCATCGATAATTAGAGCTGTTGCTCAGTTTCATGGGTCAGCACACATTCCTCATCAGTAACATGAGATGGCCAAGGGCCCTTTCAGCTCTAAATGCCACAGTCTTGTGTGATCTCTCCACCCAGATTATGTGCTTCTTGAGGACAGATGCCCTGGGAGCAGCTTCTGTGCCGGGCCTCACAGCAGTATGCAAAGGTGTCCTCCCCCTCCTGCTTTCCTTCCTCAGTTTCAATAAGCCCAGTCTGAATTTATGTGGGGCAAGTGGATGAACTACACTTGCATGTTTTCTGTTGCTTCTGGCATCTCCAAGAATCCAGAAGCATTGATGTCTCATGAAACCTCTGCTTTTATACTTTTCTAGGCCAAAAAAAAAAAAGCTATCTTAAGACACAATGACATTGATTGTTAAGAGTGTTAAAGACAAACCTAGGTCAGATTAGATGGCCAGAAATCAGGGTGGCTAGATGACTTTGACCAGGACTGTCATCATTGCTGCCTTTGTATGGAACCTTAAGGTCCCCACAGGAATGGCTCTCATGTCAGAGTAGAGAACAGATTTACTCGGGTGGCAAATTCTAAGCCTTTTCTAGGAATGAAACTCCAATCAGCGGCTGAGGTGAGAAATCCGTGCCCGTGAGAGGGCACTTCCCATTGTGCATACATGTCTACACTTCTGAATTTGAGTGATCTTAAAAGTTAAGAAAATTACTTTCTTTTTCATCATAATGACAGTTTGTGTTCTAGACTCATAGACTTAGAATTCATTGAATCCAGCCTTATTTTACAGGTGAGGAATGAGGCCCAGAGAGTTCAAGTGGATTGCCTCAGGCCACTGAGCTTTGAGCTCAGGGCTCCAGACTCAAACCCAGCCCTCATCCTTCCTGACACTTGAGATGTTGCAGTTAATTTATTTATTTTGAATCGAACATCTCAGAAGTTTTAAAGTGTGTCTCTTAGTAGATTTGTCTTCTTTGGCAAAGCTGAGCCTTGGCTAAGCTCCCAAATGGAGCCTTTTTTTCCCAGAGGTTACTTGTTAATTTGTCATTTTAGGAACTGTACAGGAAGCAAGTGATAGAAGAGTACTTTGCCACAGTGCTCTCAGTAAATCAGCAGGGAATTCATTCCTTCTAGAGCTGACACCAGGGAAAGCCCTTCCGCACAAGAGCTTTCAGTTTTGTGCTTTCCCATATACCTATGAGAAAGGGAAAGAAAAACCGACTCAAGATCACGCTGCCGTTTGCACCAATCACTGCTTTCCCGCACCCCTCCTGCACTTGGTGTCCTCTCTAGAGCAGTGGAGATGTCTTCAAGTAAGCTGAGGCAGTGAGTGCTTCAAGCTTCACTAGAAACCCTGCTTTAGATTGGCTTTGTCTGGATGAGAGTTAGTTTGCCATGCAAGCTTAAGTTTTTCCTGAAGTATTTCAGTTTGGGGTAATAGATGCAGTATAATCAGTGGAACAAAAAAGAATAAACTCAGAAAAACTAGCCGCTCATTAATTATCTGTCATGGTAACGAAAGACTCTGACTTTCCTATCCCCACCCAAGGCCCAGGCAGCCTCTAATAGGACAGAGTCACAAGGTGAGCTACATGAACATCTCTGAATGTCAAAGGGATGCTGCTGAAGGTGTGTCTGGGTGTATGTCCAGTCCAATCTGATTAGGCCCAGTGCCTTACATTTGGGGGTTTTCCTAATAAGAATGATGGAGAGTTAACAGTCTAATTGAAGCATAAGCACCAATTTTCAGTATTTCTATGATTCTACCTTAGGTTGCTTCTTACATTCACTGATGGTCAACACTGCCTTTAGGCTCCTTCGTTTATTTGGTTCCAAGAAGGCCAATAATAAAGCCATGCTTTCTTAATGACATTTGTTGGTAGCTGAGCCACATATCTCTAAGCTTTTTTGCCCTGCAGGAATTTAAAGTGATTGCAACTCTTTTAAATATAGAATATCTTCCTCCCTCTGCCTTCATTCACTCTTCCTGGGACATTAGTTATTTTAGTTTTAAATGTTGCTTTAAAAAAATTCTGTCCTGTGAAGCCTGAACTATTTTCTTTATGGAAACTTTGTGGTTTTGTTTTGCAGATTAAAGGGGACAGAACAAGAAAAGCAGTGAGAGTTCAGTATTGTTAGGTGGGCCATTGGTTTCAGAGTTTGGGTGGGGACCCAGTCATGCACTGCACCCATCTTCCCTTGCCCAGGGTCACACAGCTAGCCCCTTCTGAGCTTCATCCTCCTTGTACCTCCTTGACCATTGTTTCAGCCAGAGAAGAAAGGAATTGTTTTAGTAGGGAGGCCTGCAGATGGACCTGAAGATGAACCCCGAGGTTTTGAACACCCATTTATGTGTTGTAGCCTTGACTTCTGCTTTGTGGCTTCTCATCAAGGGTTTTCTCCTTTTGTTACAACTAGGTGACTTTCGGATGCTGATAGGAGAGGAGAAAGCGAAGGTGGTGAACATTGTGAAGCCCAACATACCTCATTTTCGTGAGCTGTATAGTCAGATACTATTCAAGAACCCCCAAGTGTTATACAAACAAAGCCAAGGCAGACTAGAGGTAACGTGTCTACGTCCTTGTGTTTCAGTCCTTCAGGACTGACATTTTATCACTTTCCACTCCGGCAGATCCCAGCCCCTTTGACATGTTAAATGGCCCAAAATTGCATCACCTTCTCCCAGTCTGGTGATGAGTCTTTCCAGCTTGGTAGGCCTTGGCAGAGCTTGAGAAGGCAAACCCATAATACATGTGAAGTCATGCAAAACATATTTCCATAGTAGCCACGTTGCCAAAAAAAAAGTCAAGAACCCTAAAGTAAGTGAAGAAAGTCTGCTTCATTCTGCACTCCCAGCTCATCAGTTCTCTCTCAGGAAGTACCAGGCAGCATTTTCTTGTCATGTGACAGCATACTTCAGATGTGATCTCATTGGTGATCTGTGATCTCATTGGAGATCTGTGATCTCATTGGTGTGGGTGCTCCTGGCATTGTTACAGATTGCCATTTAATCATTACATGTATTTTTTTTATGAAGAGAGTGGACTTCTAGTTAGCTAGTGAATCCCTCATTAGAGGTGTTAAAGGATCTATGTCCTTCTATCAGGGATGCTTTAAAGAACCACCCCTTCATTGCATTTGGAAATTAGCCTGGGCTAGCAGGATAACTGAAGGGCTTCTTTAAAGGCAAAAGCGGTAATGGCAGATGAGTGTCTACACCTGTTCTGCCAGCTTTGCTCTCCACGTCAGCTGCAGACAGTGTGCCCATTCAGGCAGTGTAGGGAACCCTGGGAAGTTAATTGGCATTGATCCCAGGCTGACTTGATCAATCACTTGGTTTCTGTTAGTTGAGAATCAGTCTTTAAATTTATCCATTAAGGGGCAGGTAGGTGGCGCAGTGAATAGAGCACTGGCCCTGGAGTCAGGAGGACCTGAGTTCAAATCCTGCCTCAGACACGTAACACTAGCCATGTGAACTTGGGCAAGTCACTTAACCCCAATTGCCCCTCAATAACAGCAACAATAACAACAACAAAAAGAAATGGTTCACAGTTATTTAGGTGGTCAGTGTTTCTCAGACTAAGCAGCATCCATGTATATTCACAGATGTTATTGTGGCAGTGCAAGGCATGGGGAATTTGAGTAGTCAAGATAACCAGATTATAAGTAACCAAGTGACTACAAATAGTTTTTGAATGTAGAACTCCAGATAATAGTGCCTACTTTAAAGGGGTGTTGGGAGGATAAAATGAGATATTTGTGGATTGCTTTGCAAACTTTAAAGTGCTATATAAATGCTATTATCTCTTATTTGGGTTTGCTGCTAATGGTTAGAATGCTTCTAAGTTACAAAAGCAATTCCAAACAAAACTGTACATTCTTTAAAGCAAAATGTGATGATCCCTAAACATTGTTGCTAGATAAACTATAATACATTGTCTTCTTCAGAAGAAAAGAGTGGTGTTAGTTACTTTCTGTCAGTTCTTTATGTTTCTAGATGAAAAGATGTGAATAGGTTGCCATATGTACTGTTAGAGGGAGTACTGCCTATGCCAATGAGACCACAGACGTACCAAAGAGGATTCCTGAAGAGAATTAAAACTTTCGTCCCAAATGAAGGGCCACCTCTCAGGCTCCATGGACCAGCTATCCTGGATCCTGAATCTCTCTACTTACCCCCATTGAGTAAAACTGTTCTCAAGTTAATGTCACTGAGGACTGAGCCCAGCAAGATAAAAGCACGTGTGGACTGGGGTCAGGCAGTCTGGGCACTAATCCCCGCTCTTCTCCTAACTGTTCCTGTGACTTTAGACAAATCATTCCATCTCTCCAGGCCTTAGCCTCCTCGTCTGACCAGAGGTAAGGCCAACCAACTAAGCATAAGCCCTCTGCCAGCCCTAATCTGCAGTAGGCCCATGATTGTGTAAGAATAAGTTATTATGTAACCATCCTCCTGGTAAAAAAAAAAAGTCCTGTCTCCCTGTGATGTGTCGGTGACTTGGCCGGCCCTTGGAGGCTCTGTCCACCAAGCACCTCGCCCTGACAAGACCTACCAAACTGAAAAGGCTTCACATGTTGGCCTGATGCCAGACTATGTCTCTTGTCCTAGGACCAGCCTCACTTAGCTCAGAGAGGCTCATCACCTGGAGGGCTGTAGGGGGATGACTTTTTTGACCACAGCTTCCCTTGAAGACCATCTACTAAGGTATGGAGGGAGAGCCCACCCCCATGAAATCCCAGGCCCCTCAAGTAGTGCAGCATTAAGTTGTCAGGATGTTGGTTCTGCATGGATTCCTTTCACGGGATTCTTTCACAAAGGCCAGCAAGGGGGGTGTACATTTATGTGCACTTGTAGAAGATCTTAGAGGCCAAGCTCTTCACTTTGCTGCTGGCTAAGCTTCAGCCCAGAGGGAGAAGTGACTGACTTTACCAAGCAGGTAGCAGTCCTTGTCTGGCTCGCCCTGCTCAGGATTGTTTGTTAGCTTATTCTCTGCCGAGGAAGGGCACAGAGCCAAATAAAGCAAATAAGCTTTACATTGCTTAGAGTTTTGTTCTTTGAATGGTTCCTATTTAAACTTATTTAAGCAGGATTTAATAGAATACATTGTAAAGATGGCTCATTTAAGATGATTTTAATCAGGGTTGCTGTTCTTAAATTATAGTCTCGGCATTCTCTGTATTGAATCATTTAGCCAAATATGGAATAAATCTCCAAATAAGACCCTAAAATCCTAATTATTTCTATTTTGATTTTAAAACCATAATGTATTTTAAATTTGAACAAAGTAATAATAATAATAATAATATATGTGTTCACTTTCCCCATAAAGCATCCTCTTACGTACTTGTCAAGTTCCGTCACTTTTGTGGGGTTTTTAGAAGTCACTTGGTCATAGTTAGTGTGTGTGTGGTGATGCTCTGCTGAATCTTCTGTGCATCTTTTTGCATAGGTTTTTCCAAGCTCTTTGTAGTCTTCTTGTTTGCTCCTTTTTGCAACACAAAAGTACTCCATATGCCATGACTTATTTAGTCATTCCATGGTCATTAGGCACATGGATTGTTTCTAGTTTTTCCCTTTTACACATTAAAATAGCTATGTTGATTTGATTTTCAACAAGGGCATAAGACTAAAAAATTTCACTATGATTTGTTTGTCCTTTTACATGTTATAATTTCTGTACTAAGTTTGTGATTTTGTTCTGTTCTGTATGTGGAGAAGAAGAGTTATTTAATTAGCACTGCAGTCCATCTCTCATGTCGTTGGGGGAGATTGCAATTTCAGGCCTGCCCACCCTATCCATGGCCTTCCAGGAGTTTGCCATGGGGATCCCCCCAAAGTGTTTGATGAAGGCCTTTCTCAGTTTTTCTTTTGCTTTTTTTGGGGGGGGGAGGGCAATTGGGCTCAAGTGACTTGCCCAAGGTCACACAGCTAGCTTTTGTGTTAAGTGTCTGAGGCCAGATTTGAACTCAGGTCCTCCTGACTCCAGGGCCGGTCCTCTATTCACTGCACCGCCTAGCCGCCCCTTTCAGTTTTTCTTAATACTGTAAGATATTGTTGGTGTATATGGGCTATCTAGCAGTTGACCCTCATTTTACTGTATTGACTAACCTATCTTTCTGGTCAAACATTTCTCTGATGATATCTGTTACTCTAGTTTAAATTCAGTAAAAATAAATAATTTTTAAAAATTAGAATACAGCTATTGATCTCCTTATCCTTGAAGTCATATTTCTCTTCAGAAATCCAGTTTTAGGGGCAGCTAGGTGGCGCAGTGAATAGAGCACCGGCCCTGGAGTTAGGAGGACCTGGGTTCAAGTCCAGCCTTAGACACTTAACACACACAAAAAAAACTAGCCATGTGACCTTGGGCAAATCATGTAACCCCAATTGCCCTCCCCAAAAAAATGCAAAAGAAAAAAGAATTCCAGTTTTATTAATTCCTTCAGCAAATATCAAACACCTACTATTTATATGACAAAGTTATTCATTGGTGCTGTGGTGTTCTGGTAATAAGTTAGTCACTGTCTATATGCTCCAGGAATTTATGGTCCCTATTTGGAGGGAGCCTGTGGTCTAGTCAGTTTTGTGATACCAGTAGCTGAGCGGTATAGTCACTGCTCTCCTGCTCTGCGCTCTGGTCTTTGCTGCAATCCCCTGCAGCTGCACACACTAGTGCTCCTCTGTGCTGGGACTGTGACCCAGAACTGGGTAAGAGCAGTAGAGTTGTGTCCAGTGCTAGTCAAGGATTCCTTGTAATCCCCCTCTGAACTTTCGTCAGACCTCTTCATCCTCTGTGGACTGAGAGCTGCTGCCACTGATACCACCAAGTGTGTAGGCTCCAGACAGACCTACGTTCTAGTGTTACAGACTTCTACCCACCTCTCAAATTTTCTTAGACCAAAAAAAATCTCACTCCAACTTTATATTGGCTCTGCCACCCTAAAATTGTATCTGAGGTGTTATTTTAAAGTTGTTTAGAGGGGAATGTTGGGAGAATTTCACTGGTGGCCCCCCTAATTCATCATCTTGGTTCCACCCCACCTGAAGTACAGTATTTAAGAAAATAGTAATCAGTTCCAAGTGTCAGATACTTAGTAAACCATGATGTCAGTTGTCTTACCCTAAACCTAAAGAACAGAATGAAAATTGGCCTTTGAAAGGAAAGTATCTTTTTTGTTCTATTGAAATGAAACAATATGGGAAAACAATTTTATTGAAGGGTCCCTTAATTCTCTACATTTCTGTCCTCAGCCTAGGGACAGATACGGAGAGCCTGCTTAGTCTGATTCTGAGGGGTGGCTGTCTGTATGTTTAACAGAATTGTTTCTAGAGCTGTGCTGGACTGACTTCAGAGCACTTCACTGACTGACTTTTTCATTATTGTTGTTGTTGTTAACTCAGATAGATAAAAGCCCAGAAGCCCAATTCACTCAGCTCATGACTTTACCAAAAACCCTGCAGCAAGAAATAAGTTATCTCATGGACACTCCAGGAAGAAACAGAGATGTAGAGGAAATTTTATTACAAGTGGCTCATGATCCTGATTGCGGGAAAGTGGTACGGCAAGGTAGGTTTTTCAGTTTGTCATCAAGGAAATGTTGGCCCTCGAGAAGAAAACAGCTTATGAATCCTGCTTTCACTTGGTCATCTAGAAAGGAAGCGTCCTTTCGATATTTTCTCTAAGAAAGAAAGAAAGCACCAATAATTGGAGGCTGTTGTCCCCCCACATGTACATTTCTTCCTACCCCCTTTTTGGAAGGGTATGTAATATTCCACCCTTCTGCAAAGAATTGGGGGGATGTATCTTCTTATGTTTTCTTGTGATTGACCTAAAAATAAGAAGTATACTAATGTGCTCTAGGAGCAATCATCTGAGCTAGCAAAGGGATGTATTTTTATGATGATAGATACGCAACTTTGTTCAGTGAACTGATGATATCTAATGTCTCAGTAACAATACCCAAGATTTTTAAAGCACTTTAAGGCTTACAAAACTTTGTGCAGATATTATCTCATTTGAGCCTTACGACAGCCCTGTAGGGTGGGGGCTTTTGTTCCCATTTTACAGATGAGGAAATTGAAACAGAGAGAGGTTTATGTAACTCTCCAGGGTCACATGGCTAGTAAGTATCAGACAGGGTTTGAACCCAGGCCTTCCTACAGCCTTGAAAGTATTTCATAAACTGACTAATGCCTCATAGAAACTGATATTCAGTATAAAATAAAACATCTTCAGGAAACTTGCCCCACTTTGAGTGGATGTTGTCTTTTCATTCCTAGTTATTGAGATACAATCAGTGTAAATGATATTGCCATTATTTCATATAAGTTGTTAGCATATGAATGTTACCTCAATAAACACTGCCAAATTATCACAATATATACTCAGATATATGAGGACCTGCTCTAAATTCATATCTTTTAAAGCGTTATTAAAAATCATTGAACACTGAGCGGCTAGGTGGCACAGTGAATAGAGCACTGGCCCTGGAGTGAAAAGGAACCTGAGTTCAAACCTGGTCTCAGACACTTGACACACTTACTAGCTGTGTGACCTTGAGCAAGTCACTTAACCCCAATTGCCCTGCCTTCCCCCCCTACATAAAGCCCCTCCCCAATTTTTTTTCTAGTTCATTGCACAAATGAATTTTTTGTTGGTTTTTATCTGTTTTCATGAACCAATTTGTAATTTTATAGTTTTTGTCTGCTCAAGTCAAAGAAAGGCTGAAAATGTTTTACCTTCAGAACTGGGCTATTTAGATATAAAGAGTTTTTGTTGTTAATGTTTGGGGCATCCAGCAGCATTTAACATATTTGATCAAGATAATTGAAGGAAGAGCCTATAACAGATGGAAAATTTATGTGACATTAAAACAAATCACTTTCGCTAATTTTATTGGGCCCATGGAAAAGCACACTGTCTTCAGTTCATTCTTTAAAGCTTTTCAGATGGCTAACATTTGTGTATAATGTTCTTCCCGGGTACAGGAGTTTCAGGAATTGTGAGACCTTCGAGTGTCATACAGAGTACCAAAGGAATCCTCACAGCTGGTAAGAAAGAGCTTCAGAAACCCCGTGTCTGAGGTCGCCCTTGATTTCTTGCTGCTGCTCCACTTCTGGTCATTATTCATTTCTTGGCCCTTTGTTGATTGCTGCCTCAGTCATGCCTTCCGTCAGTTGGCACATTGGGGAGGCCCCCAAAATGGAGCGATTCATCTTTGAGAAATTACAGCGTGACCCCATGATTCTAATATGCTAGTCTGAGGACTCGAACATTTGAGGGGCCTGCATGTTATAAGTCCTAGATGGCTTTGCAGAGTGTTGGTGTCCAAAGCAAGGGACATGCCAGGGCCCCAGAGGATGGGAAGTCAATAAGCCTTTGTTACGTGCCTGCCGTGTGCCAGCCACTGTCTTAAGCAAAGAGCATGCAGAGGGAATCCTCTCACTGCTGTCAAGGAGCTCACAGGAAATACCGGGGCCAAGTGGAGATAATCAGCAGGGAAGGTAAAGACCTCTTGTAGAAGGCGGGATTTTAGCTGAGACATGGAGAGAATTCCAGTCATGGCCCACAGTCAGCATCTCCCAGCCAGATGGAGTTTTAGGCAAGGAGTATCTTAGAAGCCAGTGTCTCTGGGTAGCAGAGCACATGGAGAGGAGGAGGAGGATGTAAGCAGGCTGGAGAGGTAGGAGGGAGCCAGGTGGGAAAGCATTTAAAAGGCAAACAGGGTTTTCTGTGTGATATATATAGGAAGCCACTAGCGTTTCTGAAGGGTGACATGATGAGGCGTGTGCCTTCGGGCGGTGGGTCCACTTCCCCTGGTAGCTGTTCACACACTTGCCTCCCGCTCAGATAGCCCTTTCCTTTACATATTTCCACTTCCCCCACTGGCCACCCCAGGCATTGGCCCCTCGGGGGCATTGAAATCTAGGCACCCGCAGCCACTGCACAAGCTGCTCAACCCTAGTGCCCCCCAGAGTCCAGCTATAGCAGCTGCCCTTTGGGTGCTGGACAGTGACTGGTAAGCAAGCTCCCTCCTTGCACCGTTGTCAGTGGGACACATTAGGCCACGTGGATAGTTTTTGATGGGCATCATTGACCTCATTACATTATCTTTTCCCCTGAACCCACCTCTCTTTCATACTTTCCCATTTTTGTTGAGAAGACCCTCCTCCTTCCCGTTCCTCAGGTTCCCAGCCTCACTGTCCTTGACTCTTCACTCTCCTGTGGTCCTCGTGTCCATGCAGTTGCCAAATCTTGTTTCTTTACAGCTTTTCATGCCTTCTCTCTGCTCACGCCACCACAGCCCTCATTCCATTCCTTTTCACTTCTTGCCCCAGCTGTTTCAGGTCTTCTGATTGCTTCTGCTTCAGTCTACCCTCTGCACACAATGTGTCAGACCCACCATAGGAGGACCCCTTTTTTTCTTACCAAACCTTAATCACTGAATGGGCTTTGCTTCGGTCAAACTTAGACCTGTTAAAGACCTTAGTTTGAAAAGGCCAGTGTCCCTCACTGCATCCAGGGCCATCTCCACTTGTCCTGATCTATGTTTGGTCACTGGACCCAGATGCTCCAGAGAAGAGAGTGAGGCTGGTGACCTTGCACAGCCTGCCTCACTCCAATCCAATTCACTTGCATGGTTCTCTTCAAGAATGAAGGACAGACAGCAGCAGCAGAGGCTGCCACAGGCCTCACAGCAACTTAGTTTTAGAATGTTACGTTGCTTGTGTTTCATTTAGTTTGTTCAGTATTTCCCAAAGACGTTTCAGGCTAGTTTGGGCCGCACTTGGGAGTGTTGCAGGCCACGTTACTGCCTGTGAGCTGGACGTTTCTGCTCTACACAGCTGCCAGGCTGATATTCCTGAAGCCTAGGTCTGGCCATGTCACTTCATCTCTTATGTCTCCCTGTTGACATTAGGATAAAATATCGTTTTCTTCTTTTTAATCTCTATTTTTATTTCTGGTTTAATTTCTGTTTTTGTCTAAATTTGTATAATGTTCATAAATTGTGATGTGCATAAGTAAAATTATAAATGCAGTATTTACATTTATATAATTTTGAAAATAAGTAAATATATCTATAGAGAGGTGCATGGACAAAATTTTTTTACTGATGGGGTGAGTGACCAAAACAGTTTGGAAATCATTATTCTTAAATGTTCATTCTAAAACTCCTTTTTGAATCTCTTTTCACAGATGCTAAGACTCCCCCTTCCCCCGCAAGAGTGAAGTTGAGTTGTGAGTCTTGTAGGTTTTGTTGTCCCCCTCCACTTCATCTCCTATGCTGCCACTTCCTTATGCTTAAATCTGGTCCATAATTCTCTGCGAGTCCTTTGCCGGTACTCGAAGGCCTTCCCGAATCTGGCACCACAGACTTTTTCTGCCTTGTTTCCTCCTATTCCCTGCCACAGATGCTTATTATACTCTAGTCCAGGAGTTAGCAGCTTGGGCTCCCTAGGCTTGTTTTCTGCTTGTTTTTTCTATTTTGATAACAGCATTTCAATATAAATTGTTTCCATTGTAATCCTATCTTTTATACATTTAAAAACATTCTTAGGAGTCTATAGACATCGCCCAACTGTCCACCCACGTGGATTCTTTTCTACTACCCACAGCCCTGTGCTTTCTCTCCTCTCATCTCTCATCCTTCGGCTGCTTCATCCATTCAGTTCCTGCCTATCCCTTAAAACCAGCCCCAGCGTCACCTCCTCCCTGAAGTCTCCTCTGAACCTCCCTGTCTTCCTTTAGCCTTCAGCTGTGTTTTTACCTACTTCTCAAAGTACTGTGCACTCAACTGTCAGCTCCGTGAGGAATCTGACTCGACACTGGCTCTCTCCTCCCTTACCTAAGCTACTCAGTAGGGAAGCAGGTAGCACCTAGACCAGACTTGTGCTGCCATCTGCCAAGGCCAAGACAAGGGAAGCAGAGATTCTGTGAATAAGAGGCTCAGTCACACTGCTCATGACCCAGTCTCTACTCACAGTCAGGGCCCCTCATTTCTTGTCCCTTATTCTTTACATTATCTACAGTGTGCTTCCTCATCTGGTTTAAGATGAGAAGCTGTTTATAAACCCATGTTTTATAATGGGTTGGCTATGTTTTCTGAAACCGTTTAGGCCGCATGGTTTGACAAAAGCGAAATCATTCGCTAAGCCTCGTTAAGCATTCTTTTCATGAAATTAGACTATCCTGAACCATCTAGAACTCTAATCACTACAGTTACAGCTGTCTCATCCACATTATATTTTGCACCTAGTTAGAACTGTATTCTGTGCTTGGGGCTGCCAAACTGACATGAGCCCTTGGCCCCTTCTCATCCTTGCAGGACTCTCTTTGCCAGCAGAGGGCAGCAGCCAACATGCACCTGTCAGAAACCCAGCCTCCTCGTGTCCTGATGGCAGACAAGGACTGAGGGGGCCCAGGTGGGCTCTTGAAACATGGAGCCAATGACCTCACCTCTCCATTGAGACGTTACATTGTTAACACATGTCAAGGCTACTGTATTAAGTGGCAGGACATTTTCACTGAACTAACTTGTAATGTAGTTACAGGAAATATTTATTTTCTTTATCTTATTCTGTAGTCATTTTAGGTAAATAGTGTCTCTGCTAACTCAGATTTTCTTATGGATATTGGAAAAGCACTGACTCAAAGTATTATTTCAGGTTTACACATTCATCTTGACTCTTAAAAATTTCCTTCTTTACATATCCAAATGGCACTGGTAAGCACTTTTTCTAGGGATCAAAGGTTTGACTATAGCAGTAATTGAATTGGTGGTTTCTCTGTGCCCTCCCCCTCAATTCCTCCCCTCTCTTCCTCCTTCTGACTCCCCTGGCAATTTCTGTAGCTGGGAACTTTCTTCTTCCAGCTTTCCACCCCCTGAGTACAAACTCTGTGAAGTTATCCATTCCCCCATTATCTTGCAGCAGGTCTTTTCCCTTAGGAAACTGTGTAACACCTATTTCTTTGTTTCCTTTTCTTCTGTGGACATTTTCACCTCTTTCCCCTATTTCTTACTTCCTGGGCCTGCCGTCTTTGGCATCATGGATTTTAGAGCTAGAAGGGGCCTTAATTTATTCCCCTTATTATAGATCTTTATTGATAAAATAATCTTCCTTTCATTTTTCTCTAAAACCAAAAGAGTTAAAGAGACTTGCCCAAGATCACACCATTAATAAGAAGCTGAAGAAGTTTCGTTTCCTCCCCACATTCAGGCTCCCCTTAATTACCCTGCTCTCTCCTTAGGGAGGATATAAGCAAGTGAAATAACTAGCTTAGAGAGAGAAAATCAAAATTCAATTTGTGTTTCCATCCACCTGAGAAGTGATATAATTCACCCCAAAAGAGATTGGGAAGAACAGTGGAAGATGGGAGAAACCATAAGCACCTGGACTTCCTAGAGCAGGAAAGGACTTCAGCATTCATCTGGGCTAGGTGAGGAAATAGCCCCAGACCTGAATCAGTGTCTGTCAGAGCTGGACAGTTTTCTGGTTTCTTCTGACTCCAGTCATCACCATGCTTCTCCATTATTTTACTGAAATGTGATTTCCCAAGATATTTGGGACACATCCACATTCAAGTGTAAGCTCAGAAATGCATGGGGCAGCTAGGTGGCGCGGTGAATAGAGCACTGGCCTTGCAGTCAGGAGGACCTGAGTTCAAATCGGGCCTGATATTTGACACACTTACTAGTTGTGTG
This sequence comes from Petaurus breviceps papuanus, assembly GCF_028583685.1. Taxonomy (NCBI): domain Eukaryota; kingdom Metazoa; phylum Chordata; class Mammalia; order Diprotodontia; family Petauridae; genus Petaurus; species Petaurus breviceps. The sequence continues at coordinate 23,027,518 of NW_027185761.1, forward strand.
ACCTTGGGCAAGTCACTTAACCCCAGTTGCCATTTCCCCCTCCAAAAAAAAAAATGCACCACAAAGACAAATTACTTCTGACTTATCTATTCCAGTATTTCCCATTAGCCAGTGAGGGAAATGGTAAGGTATTTTAGATGTTATCATCCCTATTTTATCCCCTCTGTTGCTGAAGGAAAGTGAATTGTAAGAAGGCACATTGAGTCATAAGAGTTTTTTTTTGTTTGTTTTTAAAAGCAATCGTAGTTAAATAACTTGCTCAAGGTTACACAGCCAGTTATTTCTGGGTGTGGTGCTAAGTATCTGAGCCCAGATTTGATCCCCAGGTCATCCCGACACTGTAAACAGTGCTCTTACTCGCTGAGCCACCTAGTCACCTCAGAGTCATAGAGTTTTGAGCTAGATGAGACCTTCAGAGAGTATCTGGTCCAACTCTTGATAGAACTGAAGCCCAGGGAAGTTAAAGGACTTGCCTAGGGTCACTTGTAGCAGAACTGGGACTATAACCTCTTCCTGCCTTCTCCCTTCATCCAGGAAGCTGGGTTTGTCATGGCGACATCTCTCAGTCATGGAGGACTGGGTATGGTCGCAAGCCAGACTGCCTTGTTTCTGTCCTGTTCACTGTGAGTGCTTGCTATCCAGCCACTAAGAGAGCTGCCTCTCTAGTTTGTGGTGTGCAGTCAGAATTTTAGCTCGGTAATGGCAGTGCCATGTGCTGGGGGTTTCTTCACATTGCCAATTGAGTGACTTTAAAAAAAATCTTTAAAATATTTTAAAGCTTAAGAGAGCAAGATTTAGAGTTATGCCTAGAGTGCAGGAGTTAGTAACTTTTTATATGTCATGGACCCCTCAGGCAATGTGGGAAAACCTACGAACCCCTCTGAAGGATCAAACTTTTAAATGATGCCTAGAATTAGAGAAGAAACCAGTTATCAGGTTTTTTTTAAAAAAGCAAAAGTCATTGAGCCCACATTCAGAAACCCTGCTATAGAGATTTCTAAAATGCCTTATGGCAAGTATTGCGATATTTGTGATGGCCAGTAAGGTGCGCTTTAAAAGATTCTGACAGCTTTCAGATAGATGAGGTGAGTTGGCAGGCTTAGTTCCGCCCTCTCAGTGTAAGGACCTTTTCTCTCTCTCGCCACTAGGTGGCAGCCATGTGGTCCACCCGCATGCATCTGTGCTTTGCCACCTGCAGATGGGAAAGGCAGACCCGCTGTCCTCTCCCAGCCTGGTTCTCAGTGAAAACATGAGAATCAGAATGTGACTGATCCGTTCCTCTGCGCAGCTTTGGGGGCAGGTCCCTAGATCCTTTTTTAGCCTAGCAAGAACTACCCAGGTTAAGGAGTGTTAAGGCTTGTACAGAACAGGTTTCTGGCATGCCCCAGTTGCTGTTTACCGGCTCTGCTTTGAAGGCAGCAGAATGGCTCACTCATTAACCACAGCTGCACTAGAGGCAAGCAGGCAAGTGGACTGGCAGAAATGCCGCCGTTTGACGGGACTGAACCCATTTCTCATAGTTACTTGGAACTGATGCTGCTGGTAAAGGCTGTGCAGAGATTTGCTTGTCTTTTGGGCCCAGTCCTTTGGGGGTTTTGTGTAATTTCCATTTAGATGAGGTTTTTTTGTTTTTACTTGTTCCTTAGAAAAGATTTTTTTGGTAGATACAGTTAGTTTGGTTAGAAATTTAATTAGGAGAAACATCTGGTGTTTAAAGTTAAGAGAAAATGTATTCTCCTTTCTATGTATTTCTTTCATTTCTGACTTCATTAACCTGAGGGGTTTTGTCTTGATCTTTGTGAACTACCAGGTGTTTCTAGTTGATGAGCCCACAAGAAGTGAACTCTGTGTGTGTTTAGTTAGCAGAGGTGGAGTTTTAACAGTGGCCCTACTGGTTGATCCTACATGCTGCTACTGTGTGCCAGGGACTAGAGAGACAAAAATGGGAAAATGACACAGTCCCTTACCTCCAAGAGCTTATGGTCTGTTATAGGGAGGAAACATGAACACGATAATGGTACAAGTTATAATATTATAAAATCCTTAGAAGGCAGCAAACAGATGTGAGAAGAGAAAGATGGGTTCTGGTTAGGAGCATTTGGCAGGTTTCCTGGAGGAAGTGACAGCCAAGTAAAGAAAAGAAATCAGTAATCTGAAGTGGAGAACATGGTGGCCAGTGTGTGCAGATACAGAGAACTCAGGTTCTAACCTAAGATTTGAACCCAGATTGCCAACTCCCGACTCTAACAAAGAGCTAGTCGTGATAGCAGTAGAAGTAGGTCAGTGTTCTAGGCAAGATAAGACTGCAAGAGTCTAGATTAGTCATAGAGAACTAATTAGCAGAGGATTGTTAAATCAGTGATGTAGGCCAAGAGAATGGAATTTGTATCCATTTCAGTAACATAGAAAACATCCACATGAGAACTATAGAGTTTTAGATTGCAGTATCTAGGCCAACCCCTACTTTCACAGATGAGGAAATGAAGGCCCAAAAAGTATGTGACCTGTTCAAAGTCATAGAATTGGGATTAGAACCTAGAGCTCCTACCTGCCCAGCCATTGTTCTTTCCAATACATCCTGCTGTCTTATGTCTGTAGAGAATACTTCCTATGAAATATAAGTTCCTTAAGGGCAGGAACCAACTTGATTTTATATTTGTCTACTTAGCACCCAGTACTGCCTACAACGAGTTTCATAAATTCTTGTTGATTGTTTCACTAATTGATTCTGGAATTCAAACTGAAGTGCTGTCTATAAGATTTTCATAAAAGAAAATGCCTGTTTGGGGGCTGGGGGTGGCAGGGACTGTGTGTGTCTTTCCACCAAAAGCAAAGAACCAGCTAGTCAGAAAGGCCTACATATGAGGGGTTTTTAATTTAACCTTTTTCAATTTACAAAAATCTGTTTTTCTCTTCGTACCCCTTCATACCATTGAAAAAGAAAAAGAGAACTCTTCTAACAAATAAACATAGTATATGAACTGATGCAAAGTGAACAGAACCAAGAGAACATTGTATACAGTAACAGTATTATTGTACAGTGACCAGGTGTGAGTGTGAAAGACTTAGCTATTCTCAGCAATACCACGATCCAAGACAATTCCTAAGGACTTACAATGAATAATGCTATTCACCCCCAGAGAAAGAACTGATGGAGTCTGAATGCAGAGCTAAGCAAACTTGTTTTACTTTATTTCTCTTGATTTTTTTGGTTTTTTGTTTTGGTCTGTTTTCTTTCACGGTATTGCTAATATGGAAATAGGGTTTGTATGACTGCATATATGTAATCTAGATCTAATTGCCTTCTTAAGGAGGGAAAAGGGGATGAAGGGAGGGAACTCAAAATTTTTAAAAACAAATGTTAAAAATTGTTTTTACATGAAACTGAGAAAAAATAAAATTTATGAAAAAATGCTTGTTGAATGAAAAAAAAACATAAAATAATCAAGCAAAACAAATTCCTACATTGGCCATATTCCCCCACCCCCAGTATGCTTCATCATTGATCCTCCAGAGCTGTCATTGGTCATTGTGCTGATGCCCAGAGTCTTTCAAAAGTGCTTATCTTTACAGTATTGTTGCTATTGTATAGATTGTTCTCACTACAGTCTGCCTTGGATCACAAAAGCCAAGTAGAGTTCTATTTTCCCCTTGTTTAACGTGCCTGAGTTCCAAGTAGGCAGTGCCTGGGGTTTCCAGAACTGAATTAGACTTATAATAGCCATTGCATCTTGTAACTGTGGCTTAGTTTCCTGTGGCTGTCATTGAGCTTGCCATATGAAGGAACCAAGAACCTGAATTGGGTTTGGAAGCTGTATTGGTTCAGAGGGGAATGTAAAATCCTCTTCTATAACAAGTTCTGGCTTTAGTGTTCAAGTAGGTGAGGTTTGCTGAGAGTACTTGCTCCAGGGAGAAAATTAAAGGTGGTGGAGGTGGGGAAGGGCAGTCTTCGGGCTCTGGGTTTCTAAGAATAGGCTGTGCTGGTCAGTGAACAGGTGGGAGTGCCGAAGAGTCCTTAGAGACCAGACGGGCAGTTGTCCTGGGGACCTGCCTTTTCTTACCAGCTCGTCCCTACAGTCATCACTTCTGTAGGTTATTCTGAAACAGGTCTTCCAGCCAATTAACAAGCAATTATGAAGCAGCCCCTCTGTACAGACATTGTGCTTAGCAGGTGCTGCATATACAAGTACCAGCTGAGATAGCACCAGCCCTTCTGGGGCTTCTGTTTTCCACAGGGCTCCTGGGGGCAGCAGTTAGAAAGTTGATATTTTCAAGAAAACAGACCAACCACAAATTAATTCGTCTTAATTTGTCAGAAATACTTAGAGATTTAGCACTAGAAAAGACTTCAAAGGCCATCTAGTCCAGCCCCTTTCAGTTGACCACCAGGAAGCTAGAGGCCAGCGAGGCAAAGTGATTTGTCCAGAGTCACACAGGTAGTGAATAGGAGAGGCTAGATTTGAACCCAGGCCCTCTGTTTCCAGAGGCGGTGTTCCTCCCACTGTACTGCTGATGCATCATGTTTTATCTCCAGAGGCACATATTTCAGGCTTCAAGTTAGACACATTTGTGTCTCAAAATAGAGAGGACTGTGCTGGGCACGAGGGAAATGCAAGAGTGAGACAAGAAGGCAGCTCTTGGCTTCAGGAAGCCTCCTTTGCACCCAGTGGGGGGGGGGGGCGTTACATATGAGTGGGCAGTTTGGGTGAAAGTTTGCTGCATTCCCCATGTCCTCAGTCAGTGCAAGTTTGAGTGTTTGTGTTGTCAAGGTCCATGACTGTCTATCTATTCAGAGTTTGTTTCTGAAGTATTCTATGATAAGAGTTGTCACTGAATTTCCACTAAATAATGCTATTTTTTTCCTTTTCCCTTTCCCTTTCTCTCAGGTGTGAAGAAATCGTTGATTTATAGTTCAATGAAAATGCTAAAAATGTGGACCGGATGGACAAAGAAGACATCCTGACGTTGCTTGTTTTTGTAAATGCTATGTATAGATGAATAAAGTGTCCGATCTTTTTGTCAGAACAGCATTAATTGTTTTTATCTACTATTTAATTTCTTTGGAAACCTTGAGACAAGTAAGAAAGGATTACATAAAAGTGGTTTGGGGTAGTTTTATGACAAGAGAATTATTCTGTTCAGATGTTCAGCTGTGTGGATTCACTGTTCATTAGAACTTAGACTGACACATTTTCTAGACGCATTAGTGTCAGAAGTCTATAAAGGAGGGGCGGCTAGGTGGCACAGTGAATAGAGCACTGGCCCTGGAGTCAGCAGGACCTGAGTTCAAAGGCAGCCTCAGACACTTAACACTAGTCATGTGACCTTGGGCAAGTCACTTAACCCCAATTGCCCTGCCTTCCCCCCCTCTAAAAAAAATAAAATAAAAAAGAAATGTGTGAGGTTGTTCACATGTGTGTGGAATATTCAGCCCCTGGATGATAGCCTTAGGAAGCTTTCCCTCGCTACTTGTCTTCTTATAATCTCCTCTCCTTGCTATCCTGCCTCCACACACTTTTTTCCAGTCAGGCTTCTAAAGTGTTTGATTAAAATTTTACTGGGTCAAGGCTTTTATTTTTATGTCCTTTAGAATGCATGGTTGTCATGGCTCATGTGCTACAGTCTTTGGGGCCCAAGTGCCATTTTGTTTTATCCTGGTGAGCCGTGTGACTTGTATCCTTGTATACAAGTTGTGAGAAGCATGGTATCAGGCTAGAAACCTAGGGCACTGTGTCCCTAAAGCCAGTCTGCTTCCAGGTCTGTCTTTCCTTTGAATTGTCCAGCTTTGCCCTATATTCTCCATCCCTGCTCCCCCTCTTCTCCAGTTCATCCAGACAAATCTTAAATCAGTGGCTTCACTGGGCCATCTCCAGTTGTCCCGGTCAATATCGGGCCACTGGACCCAGGTGGCTCCAGAAGAGAAAGTGAGCCTCGTGATTTAGCACAGCCCTCTCTCATTTATTAAACAGCCTCTGAATTATAACAAAGAACATGGCTGGAGAGCAGAAAGTTTGCTCTTTATCCCAAAATAGTTAAGCAGAAGACAGTTTGGGGAGGCATGCAGGGCTGGGAAGCCATGAATTAAACAAAATCTATCTTTTGAAAAAGAGAAAGCATTGGACTTGGCATTTGAACCCTGGCTCTCCTGCCTACCAGCTGTGACTGCTTAAGATCTCTCTGACCCTCCCACACTAAGGGATTGTGGGAAAAATGTAAACTCCAAAGGTCTGTTATTGTGAAATTTTATTATTGGTTTATATAGAAAGCTTCTGGCTCAGCCTGTGCTCTATATCTTTAGCATTGCTTTTCATCTTCTCTGTTAAGTTGGAGGTATGGGAACAGGGAAGCCCCGAAGACTGACTGAACATACTTCATTTGCTGCTGAAATTTTACCGTAGATTTTGATCAAAGGTGATATGACATGGCCTTCCTGTGGAATCCTGTAAACTCTGGCCCCACAAACTTTTCCTAGTCATGTACGTGTGGTTGAAATATCCATAGCTGAAATTCTGCATTCAAGCTCTAGGGCTATCACTCTTTAAGACCTTGGGTAATTCATTCCTTTCTCTGAACCTGAGTTTTCCCTTATGCCAAAACAGGGCCAATAACAATTGCCCAACCTGCTTTGTCATGGATTTTGGATGAAATTATGTAAATCCTTTGTAGATTGTATGGAGTAGGCTTTGTAAATATAACACAGAGGGGTCAAACACTGTAGCCACATGTAGTCCACAGCACAGTCTTGAATGTATCCAAATCAAATTAAAATGTAATTGGGAAATATTTAACAAAATAAAAATACAATAGATAATAGTACATTTTAAAACAAAGTCGGCACACAGCCCAGAGGGCTCCTTACTTAGGGATAAGTGACTCCCCTCATTTGAGCTTGACCAGTGCAAGAAAATGCTAAATTCATGCCAACCATTGCTAGAAGGGAATTCTGTTGTGCCATTCATGGAAGTGAAATACTGTTGTCTGACAAATTTGTTGATTTTTAGGTTTTGCATGAAAATCTTTTATCTTTTTAGCCTTTCATTTTTACATAGCAGCTCTGTAAAGGTAGGTCTTGGCCTTTGTCACGAATTCCCTAGATTCTCATGTTACTAATCTGTTTTCTCTTCATTACAGAGAGACATACAATACCACAAAATCTCTAGGAATAATAAACAGGAGAAAAATGTGCTAGAAATGCTAGTTAATTATGTGTTCTTGGGCAAGTCTCAATCTCTTAGTCCTCAGTTTCCTTATCTGTAATGTGTGGAGGAGGAAGGGCTATTTGAACCAGACAAAATTTTAGGTTTTGTTTTTTTTTTTTTTAGCTCTGAAGTCCTTTGATGCAAGCATAATTTCAGCCACTAGAGTTTTTAAAAGACCATTTTGAGCTCTCAAAATGTATCCTGACTTTGGGAAAGTTAAGTGGCTCATTTTCCTAAGTTCAAATCTGGCCTGAGACACTTATTAGCTATGTGACCCTGGGCAAGTCACTTAACCCTGTATTTCTCAGTTTCCTCACCTGTAAAATAAACCGGAGAAGAAAATAGCAACCCAAACCAGTATCTTTGCCAAGAAAACCCCAAATGGGGTCACAACAAGTTGAAGACAACTGAAAAATGATTAGCAACATTCTGACTTTAGCTGATATCTTTAAAGCCCTTGGCTAGGATGATTGATCCTGGTTATTCTTAGAAGTATCAGTGATAGAGGCGGCCAGGTGGCGCAGTGAGTAAGAGGATCAGCCCTGGTGTTGGGAGACCTGGGATCGGTTCTGGCCTCAGATACTCCGAACCCACACAAAAATAACTGGCCATGTAACCTTGAGCAAGTTACTTAATCCCGATTGCTTTAAAAAAAAAAAAGTATCAGTGATCTTCCTTGAACTTTCCCCAGCTGGGCAAAAGCCCAGACTTAATAAGAAAGAGTTGCTGTCTTGGAAAATGGAAATGCACTGCTGTTGGTTCCACATTTGACCAAGGTCTGTGATGTACACGTGTGTGTGTGTGTGTGTGTGTGTGTGTGTTTGAACACAGGCCAATCAGTGGCTCCTGCTGGTGGCACCACCAGCTGTGGCTATTAAGGGAACTGGCATGGAACTGGATTACTTTAATCTGAACTGCGAATATTCAGGAATGGACAATTACATCTTAGTTTGTAGGATACCTCTTTGGATTTGAAGCAACCTTACATCCTGGATAAGTGTTAAATATTTTAATGATGTCAATGATACACATCATTCATTGATATTTTACAAATATTTTAAGACTTGAGAGTAAATCATGTTAGTAGAAGCAATTCTTAGAAAAGACCTTAAAGGCTTTTCTGTCAAATTTTACAAATAAGGAGAATGAGGACCCAAAGATTTCTCAGTTGAGTGTCTTGCTTAAGATCACTCAGCTTCAAAGTAACAAAGTCTAATTACCTTTTTCTCCTATCAGCCAACTGCAGTTTAAGGGCCATGCTCTTTCTTACCCATGCCCAACAATGCCCTGTAGTCTTTTCAGACTTTGTTTTTTGCCTGGGTCCTGGCTTCTGCAAATCCATTTTATCTCTGCCTTTTTAAGTGCCCAACCTCATCCCTGGAGGCCACAGGGCTTTGCATGAATTATCTTCCTTTTGGTAGGAATCCAATAGTGAATGAGCTATGACTCACTGGGCCCTACGTCTGATTAGTTCTCCTTCAGATTAAAGCTACACCTTCCCACAGTAGTTTGCTTTCATTGCCTGCCTCCTAGAAACGCCTCCCACCCTCCACGCCTCCCACACACCCAGGCTAATTGCTCTATTTAGAGATGGGAGGGGGGAGAGGGAAGGAATCAGTAAATAATACATGAAACTACAAAATCAGGACTCGAGAAATTGTGCCAAGTTAGACTCTTGCCCCCTGTAACTGGAGCTAACTGAGGAAAGAGCTAATCCTTCTCCAGCCTAGTGGCTGCCGGAGTGTGAGCATTAAATGCTTGGTGTGAGGAGCGCACAAGCAGGTTCAGGCAGGGAGAGGTGTCTACACTTGTCAAGTTCAAGCATTTCAAAGCAGTCCCTCCAACACTGAAGGAGAAGGGATTTGGAAAAATGTCTGCATCAAGGAGGGAAGGAGAATCAGAGAACAGTTTCAGACTGGAGAAGGATCGTAGAAGTCATCTTGGCATGGTCTTAGCATGGGCAGCTTGGTGGTGCCATAGTGCACAGAGAGCCTGGCCTGAAGTCAGGACTCATCTTTGTGGGTTCAAATGTGACCTCGGACACTTAATAGCTGAATGACTCTGGGCAAATCACTTCACCCTGTTTGCCTCTGTTTCCTCATCTGTAAAATGAACTGGAGAAGGAAGTGGCAACCTACACCAGTATCTTTGCAAAAAAAAAAACCCCAAATGGGTCATGAAGAACAACTGAGCAAAAACAGCATGGTGTGATGGAAAGTGCTGGATTTGGAGTTAGGCACTGAGTTCCAGTCTCATCTCTGCTGCTGACTACTGTTATGACCTTGGAGAAGGAAGTCTCTTCACCTCTCTGGACCTCTGTCTCCCTATCTGCCCAGGGTCACACAGCCAGTCTATATCAGAGGGAGGTCTCCTCAGCTCTTATCCCAGTCCTCTCTCCACTCTGCTCCTCTAACATTGCCAAACTTTCCCAAAAGGAGTGACTGATGAGTGGTGGAAATTTCAGGCTAGGTAGGAGGAAAGTGTATGACAGGCCACAGGGTGGGACAGAAGGGACCTGTGGGTCCTTTGTCTATTGCTTTGTAGGGCTGGCCTGAACTTGAGGAGAATTATGGCCTGAATTATGAGGAAACTTGCCCTTGCTAAAAGCAAAGACTAACTGGAATATTTAAGCAGCCTCCTGGCGAACAAGCCTGTTACTTCATTTCCAGAGGTCTGGCAGGGACATATATCATGGCATTGGGAGTCTAATGGAGTTTAAAAGAGTATCGCTCAAGGACTGGAAGCATACTCAGGTCTTTAATCAAGGATTGCTTCCTACAGAAGCATTTCTTTGAGACCCTGGGATAATGCAAACACCAGGAAATAATACCAGAGGACTTTCTCTCTCCTGTATCCAATTACATGCAATTAGACATTTCTTAGATGCTTTCCAAGTGTAGAGCACTGTGCTAGGTTAATGCACAAAATGGGGTCCCTGCCAACTATCTAATAATGGGAGTTTACTATCTAATAGGGGAGTCATAGCACCAGGTGGAGTAAAAATAGTGAGGACGTAGTGCAGAGGAAAGTTGTACTGTGGTACAATCAAACTGAGAGGGGGCAACTCCTCTCCCAGGTATAAAAGCCCATGCATGCTTTTGTGGGAACTGGGAGGCGGAAAGCAAACCCCAGAAAAAGAGTACCAAAGTGACAGGACCAAAAAGACAGGGCCATGGGCACAAGACCACAAGGTAAGGGCATGGGGAGGGTAGTTGTCAGACAGCCTTGAAGAAAAATCACACCCCACTAGGGCAAAGTCCCATCTACTCTGCCCTAGTTAAGGCTCTGCCTAACACACTCACAACTATAATGCTATATGTCCATGGTTTATATTCTCTAGTAATGTACGCTCTTAGGGACTTCAAATGTCCTCTTACTCTTACTAGTGATTGGGTTATATAATCCCCTATTAGATCATGAGCTCATTGGGAATAGAGACTTTCATAGTAGGTAAAATGCTGAGCCCAGAGTCAAGAAAACCTCAGTTCAAATCCAGTCTTACTACCTGTGTCACCTGGGCATGTCACAGCTTCAGTTGGCCTCAGTTTCCTCAACTGTAAAATGGGGTGGCTAGGTGGCGCAGTGAATACAGCACTGGTCCTGGAGTCAGGAGGACCTGGGTTAAAGTCTGGCCTCAGACACTTAACACAAAAACTAGCTGTGTGACTTTGGGCAAGTCACTTAACCCCAAATGCCCTCCAAAAACAACAACAATAATAGCACCTACCTTGAAGGGTTGTTGGGAGGCTCAAAGGAGATAAATGTTTGTAAAAAGCACAGCGCAGTGCCTGACACATAGATGCTATGTAAATACTTATTCCCTCCCTCCCTATTCACCTGTGTGCTTCCCCCTAGTACTCAGCACAGTATCTAGGACACAATAGAAACCTAATAAGTGCTTGGCTCAAAAGAATAATAGTAAAAAAAGAAAAAGAAGAATAGTGATACTTGTAAAAGCAAATTCCTTAGAAATAATAGATCACATTTCTGCAGAGTTTTAAGATGGATTTTAAATGGTCTTTCTCACAATAGCCCTGTGAGATAAGGCCGGCAGATTATCATTTCTATCTCACTGCATGAGGAGCTAGCTGCAGCTTCAGAACCAGTAAGTGATTTTCCCAGAATTACCCAGATTGTAAGTGTCAGAGCCCCAGCTTGGGCTGGAGTCTCTCCCAACTTCAGCAAGGACCATGAAGTCTTATTTCCAATACTGCCTTGCCTCGACCACCCAGGCCAATTGTATGGTTTGAGGACTGGAAGCATGCTCATGTTTTTAACCATGTTAGGAGGATAAGAAAGATAAACAGGAAGGCAATGTTGTATGACAGATGGCTGGATTTGTCGAACAAGTGTGAGATTTCACCTCATACATTCTTATCACAGTTTGTGATTAAGATGACAAAAGAAGGAAACAGGCAAGGACAGAAGGATTGCCAAGAGGCAGGAATGCCACTCCAGTGCTAGGGGAGAAGAAAATTGCTCAACTATCTGGAAAGCAACTTGCTTTTTAAAAAGTGTCAATTGGGGCAGCTAGGTGGTACAATGGTTAGAGCACTGGGCTTGGAATCAGGAAGACTCATCTTCATGGGTTCAAATCTGACCTCAGACACTTACTAGCTCTGTGACCCTGGGCAAGTCACTTAACCCTGTTTGCCTCAGTTTCTTTCTCTTTAAAATGAACTGGAGAAAGAAATGGCAAAACCATTCTAGTACTTCTGCCAAGAAAACCCCAAATGGAGAGTTGGACATGACTGAAACAACCCAACAACAAGATGTCTATATCCTTTAACCCAAAGATCCTACTGCTAGGCAAATGTCTCATGGAGGTTAAGGATGGGGGGAAAAGTCTCATATAAACAAAAATATCCAGGACGGGCCTTTTTGTGGTAGCAAAGAACTGGAAGCAAAGTAGATACTTGGGGGTGGGAGGGGAATAGTGGCTAAATAAACAGTGGCTCGTGAACGTAAGGGAAAATCACTATGCAATAAGAAACACTAGAGAAGAAGAATTCACAGAAGTTTGGGAAGACTCACATGAACTGATGCAGAGTGAAGTAAATAGAACCAGGAAAACAATATACATGATGAGAATCAATCAATAAACTTTTATTAAGAGCCTACTATGTGCCAGGAACTATGGTAAGCACTGGGATACAAAAAGAGGCAAAAGACAGTCCCTACCCTCAAGGAGCTTGCAATCTAATGGAGAAGACAAGTTGCAAGCAAATATATATACAATGCAAGCTGTATAGAGGATAAACAGGGAATAACTAAGAGAGGAAAGGTACTTTAATTAAAAGGGATTGGAGAAGGTTTCCTATAGAAGGTGGGATTTTAGTTGGGACAGAAAGTAAGCCAGAGAGGTCAGGCATTAAAGAGGACAAAGGAGAGTGTTCCAGGCTTGGGGGACAGCCAGAGAATAAGTGAAAAAACAATAAAGAAAAAAAAAAGGGGCAGCCAGGTGGCTCAGCGAGTAAGAGCACCGGCTCCAGTGTCAGGATGACCTGGATCAAATCCGGGCTCAGATACTCAGCACCACACCCAGAAATAACTGGCTGTGTAACCTTGAGCAAGTTACTTAACCCCGATTGCTTTAAAAAAAAAAAAAAGAAGGAAACTGAACACATTAATTATAATGATGAAGCTTGACCCCAATCAAGAAATAAGAGAGTATAACTTACCTTTCTTCTTTACTAAAATATATTATTAGAAATATCTGGTGTGTTTGAGAGCTTTCCTGAACTGCTTTTTCTCTTTATTTTAAAGTTTTGTTACAAGAAATGACTCATTCAATAGGTGAGTAAAGGGGGAAATGTTTATAACTTTTTATGTGTGGGCTTCTCTCTTTAGAATGTAAGTTCCTCGAGGGCAGGAATTGTCTTTGTTTCTGTTTGTATTTGTATTCCTAGTCTTAATACAGTGTCTGGCACACAGTAAAAGCTTAATAAATGCTTTCTGACTGTTGAATGATAGATAACAGTAATATAAACATTTTTAAGATATCTACATGACAGGGTATATGTCCTAGAAAACCTCCCCCCCCCAACTTTCCCCTGAACTCTCCTTGAATTTTCCCTCATGGTCAAGTCTCTCATGTTCTCCTGAGGCATCGACACATCTCAGTAATCTTTTCATTGTGGACTAGACCCAATCACCCAGTTCTCTGTTACCCCTAACCTAGCCCAACGCTTCATTGTATGTTACCTCTGAATTGCCTGGCTACTTCCCACCCTTGATCCTATCTAGACCGCATTCTCCCTTGGCTATGTGTTTCAGGTCCCTGGCATTCATATAGGACACCTGGTCCTTCTCTGTTACCTCCTAGTCACCCCAGGCTACTGGCCACTCCAATCTGGATCTTCCCTAGACCCCTTCTCCCAGTTATCCCAGACTACTTGGCCACTCCTGGATCTCTCCCACAGTCTTTCTGTATATAAGATCCATCTTGCCTCCATTAAGGTGTTCAGATTTCTAAAGAGTCTGGCCAATATGGCAGATTTTTAGAATCACACCCACCCTGACTAGTGTTCTAATAAACTTTGTCTTTGGCTGAAAGAAGGCTTGGGTTGAATTCATTTGGGCAGGACCTGTATCACTATTTCAGGGTCACAGCACCCCTAAGCTTCAACATATATATTTATCTATAGCTATGCTCTTACCTATATGTATCAACATCTATATTTCTAAATATATTTATATGTAAATATGCTACATGTACACTAATATATCTATGTCTATATTTGTGTATGTCTATTCATATACATTTATATATTATATCATAGATTTTATATATGTATGTGTGTGCATATGTATGTGTATTGATAATCATTTAATATCAAATTTGGACCTTAATAAGAGCCAAAGCCTGAACTAATCAATCAGACTGCTTTGCTTTGCTCTAAATGCTTTGCCATTTCCTGTGTCAGCAGCTTCAAAGACCAGATAAGATTGAATAGTGGGATTTCTCTTATCTTTTCCAGAGGCATGTGCTGTGTGGGGGAGGTTCAGGTATCCTGAGATTATAATTTCCAACTAACATGACTTTGTCAATTGTCTTGTCAGTCTGGATTTACAACTTATTCAACTAAGAAACTTCCTTTCTAAAAATTTATGGAGACCATAAATCTGAGGGACACAGACATCCTGGGACTGTCCTAAAACATTTGAAAAAAAAAAAAAACAACTTTGTCATTCTTTGATCAGGCAGTCAGAATTTAGGTTTTGGCTCCTTGTACCTACAAGTTCGCTAGCTTAGGCTAGCTTTAAGGGAATAAAGGATATAAATGTTTATCACCTAGCCTGTTTGCCTCCTTTAACCAAATTTCAGGTTTACAGTTAATACATATATACATACAGACTCTATCTATCTGTCTATCTATCCACACATATATATGTATATATGTATATGTGTATATACACACATATACAAATACAAACATACACATGTATTAGTAAAAAAAAAAAAAAAGTGCAGGAACTGGTATCAAGAAACCTAGGTCCAAATCTTAGCTCTCTCATTTACTATCTCTATGACCTTGGTCAAATCACTTTACCTCTGTGGATCTGTTTCTTCATCTGTAAAATAAAGGAATTGGACCTCAGAGGTTCCTTTTAGTTTTAAATACAGGACTCTGTGATATTATGAAGCATCAGCTCTTCATCTGAAGGGAGGAAAACCTTCAGCAGGGTAGGAAGGAAACAGCAGGAAGAGGAAATCAGATTTGAGGAGGTAGGGAGGATGGGATCTCTGTCTGCAAGTTCTACCATTGAATGACTCTGACTTTCTAAGATTTTCCCCAAGCAGTAGCCAAAATAATGCTATAGTTTTTCTGACCCCTCCAAGCCCTAGAGGCTCATATCGTTGGGTCTTTATAGTATATTGGTTCGTTTATTACTTAATTTTGTTCTGTGTAGCATTGCTCCCTAAGCCCAACCCTTGGAAAAAGATAACAGGATTCATCATGGGATTTAGAGCCGGAATTGACCTCATTTTACATGTGAGAAAACTGAGACTCAAAGAAGTTAGATTATATGTCTAAAGTCACACCGAATGTAAGAAACAGGAGTTGAATCCAGGTCTTTGACTGCCTCTCTGACCCTGTGCAAAATTGTTAGGTTGACCATGGTTTCCTCAACTCTGAACCTCCTTTTTCTGTACCTTTTACCTACTCTTTCTGAGTCCAAATGTCCAGTGCTTTAACGGTCTCTCCCTCATTCCCTTTTCTCAAGAAAGGACCTAAAATATCATTTTCATCTTAGTGTAAATAAGGTCATTGTATTCTCTCTCCTGGAGGGTATTTCTTTCCAATTTGCTTTTAAATCTTCTTTCCAGTGAATTAACAAAAAAAATTGTCTCAATTGAAAGGAATTTCAGGTCTCTTTTCTCTGAAGGTTGGGTCCAGCAGTTGTAGCACAGGCCTGCCTATGATTTAGGGGCATCTGCAAGTCTCCTTCCCCCCAGTTTTTGTCCTCTTCAGGTACCAATAATACCTGAAATCCTGTCATTATGTCAATTTCCTCGGGTTACCTTCCCAACTTTTAAAATGCAGATACCCCTGGGAGGGATGGCATATTGACCCTCGAGACCTCCTTATGAATAAGTCTATCAGCTATCTTTTTCTCTAAAGAAAGTGTCAGCTGTAAGGGCTAAGGGAAGAAAAGAGAAAGGGACTCCAGGTGACAAGATATAGAAATAAAAGAATGCTAAAGACAATCTAGGATCAACCCTGTCTCAATCAGACTTTTTTTGCTACTTCAAATGCAATATTTATTTAAAAGAAGACGTAACACTAATGGACAGAATTTTGCTTCTCTGCTTAGCTTACCAAGTCTTGTACCTGATAGTTGTTTAACTGGAACCTTGGAGTCAGAAATCAATCAATATACATTCATTAAGTACCTATTAAGTGTCAGGGATCATGCTATCGATACCAAGGCAAAATATGAAACAATCCCTTCTCTCAATTAGCTTACGTTCCATAGGAGAGACAACATGTACATATGGAAGGGTGTCCCCTTTCCAGACCTATAAATTTCTTGAATGTAGGGGCAAGCAACAGAGATGATGAGATATAAGGATGATTCCCATTCAGACATCATTTATACCTTATAAAAGGTAAGCTCCTTTCATATGAGTGGATCATTTTGCACCTTGTAAAGCCTGTAAAACTTTGAGTAAACTTCCTTGTATCCCATAAAGGATGAGAGGCTTTGAATAGTTCGTTTGCATATGAAAAGTCCAGGAAAACTTCTGAGGAAACCAGGAGAGAGACGGTGACCTTGCCCCTTGGGCATAGACTGCTTCAGTACTTTTTCCCAGACACTCAAACTATTTAAACCAACCTGAGAGCTTTAATGTTTTTAAAACTGAGGAACCTTGTACCCCAAAGCTCTTTGGTAATTATTGGTCAAATGGGTATTGTCTTTTTACAGCTTAGTCTGCAGAGATAATGCTTTGGGAAATGTGCAGGAGAGTCACCATAAGTTAGGGGGAGGTTTCCCATTGGGCAGAACCAAGAAGAGGAATGAAAAGGAAAGGTTCATGCCTTGCTCTTCTGACCACTGTGGAAAAGGACAAAGCTAAACTAGAGCACCAGGGGAACAGAGGACTGAAGCATTTAATTAAGATGCTGTGCCTGTGAGGAGCAAATCTAATTATGGAGGAAATATTTTATAGTTTCTACTCCATCTTATCTCAGTAAATGAAGATAAAAATGAAGACTTGTGATTTAGTTTCAGAAGTGAATATCCATAAGTATTCAGAGAATCAAAGGTAGGAGCTGACCTCTGGGACCCAATCCAATTATATGAACTGGGGAAATAGTACAGAGGGAATGCTATACATATAAACATGGAAGTAGGGAAGTGGATAGAGCGCTGGACCTGGAGTCAGGAAGACTTGAGTTCAAATCCAGCCTCAGAAACTTCCTACCTGTGTGACCTTGGGTAAGTCACTTAACCTCTGTTTACCTATGAACTGATGAGCCACTACAGAAGGAAATGGCAAACCATTCCAGTATCTTTGTCAAGAAAACTCCATAGAGAGAGATCAATGGTGTTAGAAAGGGTTGGACATGTCTGAACAACATCCATATATAACCTAGTTTGGTCATCACCTCTCTACCTACTGTTAGCCCATTTTCCTCATCCATTTTTATTCTGGGCTCTAAGGTAATCAAGGGGCATAGTTTGATGTTTCTTCTTTATTTACTAAAATTACCACATCTCATTAATTGATAGCTATGAGCCCCCACTCTCATTGATTAAATATTATTCAATTACAAAAGCTAACATTTACATAGAACCTGCTATCTGCCAGGCATTCATGTTGTTATTATTATCTTTAAGTTTTCTGTATAACTGTTGACTCAAAACCATAAGACTCTCTCATTGGTAGATTTTGATTACTGAATGTTCTGTACCTGAATAAGGGTTTAAACTGGCAAATGCTTGAGAGAGAAGAGAGATCCTGGTCTTCTGGCTTCCAGCCTGAAGAGAAAGAAGTCAAAGGGTTCTAGATTCTTTCTGGGGAGAGGGTCAGAAAGACTCTAGGAAGAAGCCCACATGCACCCAAGGGTGAATTCCTTGGAGTCTCTAGTGTAGCAAACTCAGAGATAGGAAGACGCTTGAGGTTTGAAAAGGAAATCAGGTAGGTAGGAAGAAAACCAAGAGAGAGTAGTGACACCCAAACACAGAAGAAAGTATCCAGGAAGAGAGGGCTATCAGCAGTACCGAATGCAGCAGAGAGGTCAAGAAGGATTGCTTCCCATTCTGCCTCTGACACATATTTGCAGTGTGACTGTGGTCAAGTAACTTAACTCAGTGCTCCAAGACTACTCTCTAAGAATATAGGACATATGGTGATCCTGCATTAGTGAATGGAATTTCCTCACCAGAACTTTCCTATATGCATGAAGACAAATTAGTGCAGCTAATCTGAGGTCATCTTATTTCAGGAGCAGACTCAAGAGTTACAGAGGGACTTTAGATACCTTCAAGTCCAATTCTCTCACTTTACAGTCAGGGAAACTGAGGCCTGGGGCAGTAGAACAGCTTCCCTAAAGCCTTGTGGGCTTCATAATATGCTCTTTCTAGTTTTCACTTTCCCAACCCTTCCCCCCTCCCCAACTATATTTCCAACTGTTAAAAGCATTAAAAGTTAAAAGTAAGGAACAGTTAGCATGCAAATAAGGATTCTTTAAAAGGGGTGGGTTGTTTTGCATTTATTTTCAAGTCTTCCCCTAAGATCTCTACTTGCAGGTGACTGGGTGCCACTATCCAAACCCTACCAGCTGGCAAGCCAAATCTGCCCACTTTGGAACTCCCGCTGTGGGGCCTGCAATTAACCAGGGTGGTACAAAAGCAGCTATTGTTTGTTCTCCGCCATGAAAGAGAGGCGGAGGAGGGGCAGGACAATAAATTCATTAAGCTGGGGGTTCTGGCCTCTTTTTTTTTTTTTAAATGAAAGCCACAGACGACATGCAACACAGAAAGGGTGAACCTGACTTGAGGGTTTAAATCCTGAGGTCCGAGTTTGGCTGTCTGAATCACTGGGTATTTTATGCTGAATGTGCCCTGTGGCATTGAGGGGTGACAGTCATGCTACCTCCTTACAGGATTTTATAGGGGATTTTCTGGGAGCAGTGACAGGGTGTGCACATTGTCCTTCCTGAGACATTATTCCTAACAGTGTCAGTTGAACACTTTCTAATTTATATCATGCCATAAAGAGCCCTTTTATTATGTTTTTTTTTTTCATAAAAATCACATCTCCCAAGGGAGAAGATATTTTATTAATAACGCTACCTTATATTTGTCAGATTTTTTTTAAGGTACAGGATTTAGAGCAACAAAGGAGTCCATATGGAATGGGACAGGGAAAAAGAAAGTTTTTTAAAAATCATGAATTATACCTGTAACCCACCAAATTGAGGACCCTTCCTGAGCCTAACTGATGTGGCTTTTTTTTCTTTCAATTTTCTTTTCTTACTGATATAATTTGTTTTAAATCAATTTTATTTCTGAATATATCCTTCCCTACCCTTAGAGCAATCCCTTCTAATAAAATATAAAGGGGGCATGGGAAATGAAGCATTTTCAGCAAAACTAATCACAATATCATCCAAGTGTAGCAGTTCTGGCCAGACTTGGGCTGGTGGGACTTCAGTTTCCAAAGGTGGTCAGTGACTTAAACCGGTTTGAGCCTTGCCT
This sequence comes from Petaurus breviceps papuanus, assembly GCF_028583685.1. Taxonomy (NCBI): domain Eukaryota; kingdom Metazoa; phylum Chordata; class Mammalia; order Diprotodontia; family Petauridae; genus Petaurus; species Petaurus breviceps. The sequence goes on from NW_027185761.1 coordinate 23,046,927, forward strand.
GAAGAACTGTTAGAGTAATCTGACAGTATATGCAGTGCTCCACATCCATAGGTCCCCACCTCTGTCAACAAGGGAGGGAAGTGCATTTTCTCATCTCTTCTTGGGATCCAACATGTATTTTTTTGACAGATGCTTTGTCTTCTGATGGCTCCCTCCATCTAGCAATGAGAGAAGTCTGTCTCAGATATTGTAGCATGTGGAGGAGGAGCATGGCACTCACTTTAGGAAGGTAGTTCTGGTAGGACTAGTCACCAGTGAGATTGTCTTTAGGCTTTGGAAACTCCTCTGCTTTTCTCAGATGGCTTCGTTTGATCTATGATTGGTTGACGTCAGAACAGGATGTAGGCTGGTTGCCTCTAAGTAATTCTACTTTGGGGGAGGGCAGACAATTGCGTACACTAGGGAGAAGAGAGCAAGCTTTGTCTTGAAACCTCCCTAGTGAATTGGCTGGGGGGGAAAACAGCTTTCTTAGATGGGAGGAACTCGTCAGTCCAGAATGACTACATTTGACATGTCCTAGAATTATGATGAATAAACGTGTGTGATTTTTGTGTTTAACTTGTGAATCTGAAGAGTTTTCTTTAACTTATTTTATAGAAATCCAGTCTTGGTTCTGGATAAGCAGACCTAGGAGGAAGATTCTACCTCCATATCCCAACCAGCTAGAGATGTCAATTTAATTTGTTTATTTCACCTCCATATTATTTCTACCTCCATATCCCAAGCAGCTAGAGATGTCAATTCAACTTGTTTATTTTCTACAGTACTCACATAGCAGACATTGGGTGCTGAAGTCAGACCAAGCATGTGCCAGTCTGCACCTGGGAAATATTAGTAATTGGTGATCAAATGGACTTTCCCATTTGAGTTCCCCAGTCTCACCCATGATGAAAGTGATAGGAAAGTATTGAGATGAGGTAATACAGAATCACACCTCCCCCACCACTAAAAGCAAAATTTGGAGTGAAAGTTTCCTTTAATTTACTTCTTCTGAATGACTTACAGTAGACACGGCCTGGATTCAGTTCTAGTGAAATGATTTTTTTCAAGGCAGCCCTTGTTGTCAGTTTTCTATCTATGACTGTTTTTTTTTATTCAAGCCTAGAGTAAGCCTGATTCCTTTGAGAGGTATAAAGCATATGATATCATGGTTTCATATCCTATAACTCATCAACTTTATTTTGATAGCTGCTAGAAGCTGGGCTTGGTCTCTGGTGCTACCAATCATCTTTATGTGCTTTATGATTCTGTTAATCCCCAAGGGGTGGGTGACAAACTTGGGTTTCATTCTTTTTAACATTTCATGTCACTTTCTGAGGTCTGGATTTCTGAGGGGAAAAGGGAAAAAAAACCTTGCATTATTGATTGCAGGGCCCTGGAAAAAGGTTTTCCTTTCTTTTTGAACTTCGGGCTTCTGAATCTTGGCTACACTCAGAATTTTCTTTGATTCTCCTCTTCAGTGAAAGAGAGGAGATAAAGGACAGTGCTGGGGACACACTGTACAGGTGGCAGACCAAAGAGAACAATGTGTATCTCCATTATTGGAGATACAAAGCCCACAGCTTTGAGTTTAGACAAACCAAGTTCACTCCATGGAAGACTTCTTACAAATTAGTCTCTTTGGATTGTTTGTACCCACACACCAGTATGACCCTGTTGGACCATATAAGAAAGAAAAACTTAAAATAGGGAAAAAAAAAAAGGACATTGAATTAAAACAAGATAGCCAAGTAGGTTGAAGCCACTAAAATGTCATTAAACAGGAGCATTGTCATCCCTCATGGCAAATAAATGTCCCTTTTCCAGAGGTCTCCTGGAAGACTTCCTCCCACTTAATCCCCCTCCTCTTCTAGCAGAAGCTTTAGCAAGAGAAGGACATAGTCCATAAAACTGATAGTACTTTTCATTCCATTTCATCTCGGCTGTCTGGGGCACTGGCTACTACTTTCAATGGCACCATCCAATCCGCTTTGCCTCTTTTCACTCCTAGCAATGTGTGGATGCCAGACCTTAGAACTGATCTACTGATCCTTTCCTACTTCCTCCAACTGTCCAACACTGTTCTCTCCCCATCTTGTCCTGAAATTCTGTCTGATCCCTTAAAACTCCACGTACACTTAACCAGATCAGAATTTGGACAGGTTCACACCATACAGTCAAGTTCAAGTCAGACTTAAAGGACATATAGTTCAAAGCAAACATGGAAAGATTCATGCTTCCCTATATATCTTTGACATGACTAGATTGACATGTGACATGGTAAGGCATTTCATAGCAGAACGCCTACCTGATAAATTGAATTGTAATTGATGAGTATGGTTTATTTCACAAAAAGGGGGAAAGTCTAAATTAGTTTCCGTTTCAAAGTCTTGGGAGTTTTAAGGATGAGAAATCTCTAAAAGGGATTCTCTAACCCTGCAACAGATGTGTAAAAGATGCTTTCCTTGTTTGTCTTCAGTCTTTGGAGGTTCCTCAAGATTCCCCAATGCGGATTCTAGGCTGAGTGAATTGTTCCTGGCCCAAGGAAGGCAAGTCACAGAAACCATGTTAGTGGATTAATAGAAGGTAAAATGCAGTGAGTCCCTATTAAACTACCATTGCATCCTCTGGTTTAAGGAAGAAGGGGATTGTGCTAAGAGGTGAGGAGAAGAAGGCAAGTTTAGGGCTTTGGAAGCGCTCAGCGTCTTTGCTTAGGAACAAGCCCTCTTGTCCCATCCTCTCAGGCACCAGGGTTAGAAAAGGAATTGGAAATTAAGTCCCAGAAGGCAGATACTCACTCCTGCTACCAAGAGAAAGGCAGAATATATGCTTATATAAAGGTACCAGTTTATTTTGGGGTTTCTGAGCTCTAGAAAATGAAAGCCATAAATGGAATGAATCCAAAGATAAATCCCATTCCAGCCCTTAGACTTTAACCCAATTTAGCTCCTCTTAGTGACATTTCAGAAATAATCCACTAGAACCAGTACTAGAAGTAGAGCAAATGGGCAATTCACTGCCTTGTGTGTGGCACGCTGGCTAGGGCATGAGCCTGGAACAAGGAGGGATAACTTTTAATATTCTTTTTATAAATGTATGTGTTTGCAATGCCAGCAAGTTCCAGTCTCCATGACTTGCAAGAAGATATTTTGGGAAAAGAAGTCACATGTGCCCCACAAAGACTCTAGCAGATGGTACCTGCAAGGGGCTCAGTTGTCAGCCCTTGCTTAGGGGATAGAAACCTCTGGCTGGCATTTCCTTGTCATTTGACTTTGGTCTTTGAGGCAGTAATGTCAAAGAGAAGAAAAAAATTAAGTTACAGGCTACAGGGGCAGCTAGGTAGTGCAGTGGACAGAGTACTGGCCCTGGAGTCAAGAGGACCTGAGTTCAAATTCAACCTCAGATACTAGCTGTGTGACCTTGGCTAAGTCACTTAACCCCAAGTGCCTCCCCCCCCAAAAAAAATAAATAAATAAGAAAGTTATAGGTCAGAACAATTGGCTAGACAATGTAGGCCTTTTCTAATTTTTGGTGTGTTTTCTTGAGTGGAATTCACAAGGCACTCCATGCAGGCTGAAGGGATAGAGGATGGAGAAGAATTGTTGTTATCACCAAATATCAAAGTTGGAAGGCCTTGGAGAACATATATAGCTATAGAATCATAGATTTCGAGCTTTAGCACTTAGAAGTCACAGTCCTATACCCTTCATTTTACAGAGCATGTAACTGAGATCCAGAGAAATAATTATTCACTCAAGGTCACACAGGTAATGAGTGTTAGAGGTAGGATTCAAATCCAGACCCTCGGATTCCAAATCCAATGTTCTCTCTACTATACCACATACCTCTCTGATGCTCGCATTTTATAAGTGAGGAAACTCAGAAGTGATTTGTCCCTAGCTAGTAAGTGACAGTGAGGAGTAGAACTAAACTCACCAACCTCCCAAGCCACTATTCTTTCCTGCATGCCTTGCTGCATTAGACAATTAAAAAAAAGCTTCTGAGGGCAATCTCTTTCCCTCCAGACGTTCTTTTGAATTTTCAAAAATAAATTAAATGCCAGTAATAGAAATGACTATGGGCTATAACTGCTATATTCTCCATATGTTTCAGAGATATTATTTATCATTTATTTATGAATTTATTTATTCCTAAAGAACAGGATATTAGATAGTAAAATAAATCAGGGCAAAAAGCCACCTGCAATTATCCAATTATCATCAAAGGGTACACAAGCCTGATGAAAGTATGGGGCCAATCAGCTGTGATACTTTTAAGCCCCTGGCATTTCAACAGAACTATTCAGATCTGATGATTCTCAGGGACCACTGATTAAACTATTGCATCATTTGTCAGAAACCTCAGTAAACTACCCTCACCTTAAAGCTGGAGTGAAATCATTCATCCGTAGCAGGAGGAAACAGTCAGAGGTCACATGAAAATAAAAACAAGCCAAAAAAGGACTTGGATCCAACACTTGCCACATACCCCCCCCACACACACCTTTGTGACCTTGGGCAAAGCTGTCTAATCTCCTGGAACTCAGTTTCTTCACCTGTCTCCATGAACTTTACTTGTTTTGGATGGGGATTTGGGGAGGTGAGGGAGGTGTCAGATGGAAATATTCCACTTTTCAAATTAAGACTAGGGACCATGGAACTTTATTCCATAAATGAAATTGACTATGATACTTTAATAAATTCATGACACTACAATGGGTAGTGTCCCCCAGTGAAAATTGTAAACAACTCTATGCCTTTTCATTTTGTGCTGTTCTCAATGAGTTTGAGTAAATTCAAGGAATATTTACTAAGCATCAGCTATTCCAGGTTCTTGGCCTACAAAAAGCAGACAAAGACAAAACAGTCCCTGTCCTCAAGGAGCTTTCTTACTGGGGAGGGGGAGTGTGGGACCCAGGCAAAAAATATTTGTTAAATGCCTTCTATGTGTCAGGCTCTGTGCTAAGTGTTAAGGATACAAACAAAGGCAAAAGACAGTCCTTCTCTCCCACCTACTCACAATCTAATGGGGGGGGGGGGATATGCAAACAACTACCTATAAACAAGCTATACCCAAGATAAATTGGAAATAATGAAAAGAGGGAAGGTACTAGAATGAAGAAGCATCTGGAAAGGCTTCCTCTAAAAGATGGGACTTTAGCTGGGACAGGAAGGAAGCCAGGGAAGTCATGGAGATGAGGGGGGAGAGCATTCCAGGCCAGTGAAAGTACCCAGAATCAGGGATGGAGCATCTTCTTAGAGCAACCTCAAGAAGACCTGTGCACAAGTAAATAAATTCAAAACATATACAAAGTAATTCTAATAACTCACATTTTCTATGATGTTTTGAGGTTTACAAAGAGGTTTGTATACATGATCTCATTTGGGCTTTCCAGCGACCCTGTGGGGGGAGATGACATTATTATCCCCATTTTACAGATGAGGAAACCAAGGCTGAGAGTGGTTAAGTGACAAGCAGCTAATTTACTATTAGCTGACATGGATTCTAATACAGACCTTTCTGACTCTAAGGGCTCCATGCATAATATTGCCTCTAAGTAATTGTATAAATTCTCCATAAAGGAATCAACTAATGTGATTCTTCTGGGTTAGTTTCTTGGGGGACCAGTGCAACACACAGGCTAACTAGTGGCCATTTTTCATACTACACAGTTTGTCCTTCCACCTCTTCTTCCAAGTGACAATGGTCTTGTCAATGTCCTTTGCACAACTTTTTGCAAGCAAATCATCATTGGTACTGTCCTGCTACCTGCTGATACCCACCTTGCATCTGACATTTTGACCATCTTGGATCAACTGTAACTTGATTCTTCTGATAACTTGCACCATAGCTATACAATATTATTGTAAGCTATTGATGACACATCAATGAGCTATTACTATAGTGAGGTATCCACAGCAATTGAAAATTAATGACTATACTATACTGGTTTCTCCAAAGTGACCCAGCCCAGTCTCTCTCTTTCTTCAATTCTGAGCCCAGTTAGCTATATGTCTCCAGCAAGTATTCAAGATTATATGTATTTATGGATTAACTTGACAGGCTACCCATCTACCTGTAGTCTATGGAATGTCTTTCATTCATTTTGCTTCAGTGTGAGAGGGGTATAGAACAAGTAAATCCCCTTAAAAGATATTTTCTAATTTTTTTCCACCCCTTCCTTATGCTAGTACAAAGAAAAGAGTGCTACAAACCTTTAACCAAGAGCCCAAGTATGAAGGGTGGAGACTTGTGCTCTTTATGAGTCTGGTCTATATGGGGAGCATCTCCTGTGGAGAAAGACAATAAACCACAGAGGAAAAGAGGGCTGGACTTGGATTCAGGAAGAACCCAACCCAAATTCCACTTATCAGGCTCAGTTTCCTTATTCGTACAAATAAGAACTGGACTCAAGTAAGGAGGCATCTAAGGTTCCTTCCGGTTCTAAAACTCTGATCTTATTATCCTATCAGCATAAGAGAAGAATAATATCTGTTAGCACCTTCCCTCACAGGGCTGTTATCAGGTCAAATGAAACAATGGATTTGTTAAGTACTTGGAAGACTTTCCTATTCAAAATGTCACTTGTTTTTACTGTTATGTATTATAATATGTATACATATTATATAGTACTATGTCATGCACATATGCATAATATTATATATTAGTAGATTGCTTTCTCACCTATGTTATTATTGTTCAGTATTAAGTTTAACTTCACCCTATTATTGGGAAGGGGCTGCTTGATGAGTCAAATATTTTTTATTAACTCCACTTTTTTAGTGAGGGCAGCCTATTTGCCTAGGCTTGCAGTACAAGAAAAGGAATAAGACATAATACCAACCTGTTAATGGGCTTGATCTTAGATTATATAGCAAAGGGTCTAGAAATGTGGGATTCAGGGGTGGACTGTGGGTGGATTGTCAGGATTGCCCATCCAGCTCATGAATCACACAAACTTGCTTGCTCTGGCATGATCTGTGTCTGTCAAATGTACTGTTTGTTTTGGAATGACCCAGGATGGTAAATGTATCATAACAAAAATCTTCCTAAGGAGATCAGGTCAATAGGGAAAGCAGGTTCCATCTGTTATCTTCAATGTTACTCAAGAGCGCCATCTTGACTGGGTGAGTCTTGCCGGGCAGTCTTGGGAATCTGAGTTCTGCCTGGCTGGATAAGGAGTAGGACCCAGAGAGTGACCTCACAAAAGAAGAATATCCCTCAAGTCCAATGGGCCTGGGACCTGATTTCTGTCTTATCATTTGATCACTAATGTGTTGTTTGAATGCTAAGTCCAGGGTGTTAGTGTCATACGATGTGCTATGTGGACTTTTCTTCTTGTCCAGGAGAACCTAGAACTTCCACAATAATTTTAAAAGTTGACTTGTCTCTGAGGTTTGCCCCTTTAAGAGCCCTACTTCTCAATATTTTTTTTGCTGACTTTGTACAAAAAAATCTACAGATTATAGGGAGGACCCATGCCATTTTCTACCTCCTTTCTCCATCCCACCATCCAGTCTGTCCTATCCCAATCATCTGCAGAGGAAATCCAGAGATGCCATCTTAACCTAGCATCTTCTACTTCTTCATACTTTCCACTGGGACTAGCCCCTCCAGCATGAAAACTGGGTCCTCCATAGGACAGGGATACAAATCTCAATTAAGTGGTGTGTGCTACCAAACCATACCCAAGGTTGGAAGGCTGTCATCTAGGTCTAGGGGGACTACGACTCTTCTCTCTTCTCTTTTCTTTTAAACATGGCTCCAAATGGGATGAAGCACTGAACTAACGCAGATAAAGCACAAATCAGGAAAGAAGTGGATTGGTCCTCAGTAGGGTGATAAGGGCCCCTGGGTACCACATCCCCCGCCTGCCCCCCCAGCTTCTCTGGAAGCAGTATGATAAAGTGAAAAGGAAAAGTAACAGATTTGGAGTTAGAGGAACAGAGTTCAAGTTCAGATTTTGCCTCTTAATACCTGGGTAACTTTTGGCAAGTTCTTTCATCTCTCTAGGCCTCACTTTCTTCATCTGTAAATTGGTGGTGGGGAGGAGAGGTTGTCCTTCTAAACCTAAATCTATGATACTCTGCTCCATTAAAAAAAAATAACACTAAATATAAAACACAGGGCAAGAAACAATCTCTCTCACCAAATAAACCCTCAGGGACTTTTTTATGTTTATCAATGGCATATATTTCTATCTTTTTAAATTAAATTTTTATTTTATTTTTTTCTCAATTACATATAAACAAAAAGTTTAACATTTGTTTTTTTTTTTCAATTCTGGATTCCAAATTCTCTCCTTTCTCCCTCTCCTTGAGAAGGCAAGCGATTTAATACAGATTACACATGTACATTCATGTCAAACAAATGGCATATATTTCAATGAAGCATCCCATTTCTGACACCGGAGTTACTGTTCAGGCTCCAAAAAAAATCCCTAACAAAGAAGTACACAATGTGTATTTCAACAAATACATTTTTATTTATCATGGTCAAGTGGCATTTGAATGTTCAAGGGGTGAGAGGAAAGTTTTGGCAGGTGATCCCAGGAGAAATTGCACTTGGGTGTTTTCTTGGAGACAGTCATCCTCTAGGGATCTACTTGAGGTCTAGGGGTACACCAACCAACCCGATCTCAGGTGTGACCCTGACTACCAACCAGTATATGCCAACATTCTGAAGTGACCTACCTAGTCAAGATAGTGTCCCTTTTATACCCAGGAGTAAGTGACCTTCATGTAAAATCATAGATAATACCTGGAATCCTATGCACCAGCCGCTTTATACCATCTTACAACAAGGAGTAGGCAAATTTTCACAAAAATATCCTATAGGAGACTGAAGCTTTATAAACACAACTGACTGAAAGTATAGAGAATGTTATTATCCACTGTGTTTATTATTTGTTATTCGGTTGTTTCACTTATGTCTGACTATCCATGACCCCATTTGGGATTTTCTTGGCAGAGATACTGGAGTGGTTTACCATTTCCTTCTCCTGCTCATTTCACGGATGAGGAAACAAAGGCAAACAGAGTTAAGTGACTTGCCCAGAGTCACAGAGCTATTAAGTATCTTTTGGTTCTAGGCCCAATGCTCTATCCACTGCACCATATTGTTTATTTATTTTTTGAAAAAGCAATTGATTTGATAAAGCAGAATGTCACCTTAATGAGTTTGTTCCAACAAGGTATTTCTCATACAAATACTAAAATCATACAAAATTTCTTGAAAGATGTAACACTACTATCAAATGAAGTGTAAACCAGGAGGAGGAGTTGTAGCAGTCTGACCCTAACTCAGTTTAGTCCTCAGGTAGCTTCGGTGTGATACTAAAATGAAATGAGAAGCTTGGTGATCATTCAGTAATCAACAAAAAGGAAGTTTATTTAACCATGGCAGAGTAATCGAGTCAACAAGCATTTATTAGGTTCCTACTAAATCTCCAATTTATCCTGTCAATATCTTATTAGTACACAGTTGTTTTCATGTTATCTCCCCCATTAGACTGTGAGATCCCTGAAAACAGTGGCTGTCTGGACTTCTTCTGTAATCCCAATACTTACTTACCATGGTGTCTGGCACCGAGTAGGTACTTGTTGACCAGTACTATGGATACAAAAAAGGTAAAAAAACAAAAAAATTGCTCCTACTCTGAAGTAAAGCACAGTTTGGAAACAGTATAGAGACAACTATGTGAAAACAAGCTACATACAGGATTATTTGGAGATAATCTCAAAGGGAAGGCACTAAAATTTAGGAGGACCGGGGAAGGCTTCTTATAGGAGGTAGAACTGTAGCTGAGGCTTGAAGGAAGTTAAGCAAACCAGGAGGCAGAAACAAGGAAGAAGAGAGCTCTAGGCACAATCAGTGAATGTGCCCAGAGGCCAAGGGATAGAGTATCTTGTGCTAGGAACAGCAAGGGATCCAGTATTACTTCTATAAGAAGACTGGAAAGGTAGGGAGGGGATAGGTTATGAAGGGCTTTAAAAGACAAACACAAGATCTTGTATTTTGTTGTGAGGTCATAAGGAGCCACTGGAGATTATCAAATGAAGGGAGTGGTGACATGAAGCGACATGGTCTTTTTGAAAATCGGGATGTGACTGCTGAATGAAGGACAGACTGGTAAGTCAAGGAGACCAACCAGCATGCTATTACAATAATTTCAGCAGAGGGTGATGTGGACCTGTAGAGAAAGGTTACAAGAAGGATACAACATTCCACTCAGTTAGATGTGGGTGTCTCGCCACCTCCCTCACCTCCGTAAGGAAATAAATGCCTAATGGCATTTCCCTAGTTAGCAGGGCACAGTATGTTGATTCAAAAAGCCACTAAACCTGAAGGATCCTATCTTCATGTACAGATATCTTTTGATGCCTTTAGGTAGACAAGAAACCACATTAATATGGCCTGAAGTCACCAGGAAAGTGTCCGAGGTTTAGCCCCCTGAGTTAGTCAAATCTGGTGATCAGCTTCTTTGACTTTTATTGAAAAGAACTAGCTTAAGCTACATGGTGGGGAGAAGTGTGGGAGGACCTTAGCCTATCACACAAACTGGAAAGGCATTTGGTACCATTATGGAGGCTGTTCAGCACACAGCGAGTCCAAATGGAAAGATTTTTTCTACATTATGAGTTCTTCCAGATGCTTATTTATGTTTGCAGATAAGATTTTACTGACTGCATCAAGCTCTGGAATACTACAGAGCCTTGAAAACAACATCTATAAGCACTCAAGAGTTTGGCTTAGCTAGATACACAAATATACTTGATTTCTCTTATGGCCCATTAAAGGAGAGAGAAGAGAGAAATTGTCTTATCTATAAAAGACAGTGATTACACTAGAGATCTCAATGGTCTCTTTTTTTTTAAAGCAATCGGGGTTAAGTAACTTGCTCAAGGTTACATGGACAGTTATTTCTGGGTGTGGTGCTGAGTATCTGAGCCCGGATTTGATCCAGGTCATCCCGACGCTGGAGCCGGTGTTCTTACTTGCTGAGCCACCTGGCCATCCCTCAATGGTCTCTTGCAAAGATATATAGCAAACGTGAGAGTTACACACACACACACAAACACACATCCTTCATATATACACACATGATATTGAGGTCCCAGGTAAAAATAAAATTTGAAGTGATCCCTCTATGTTTTCCTGAGCCTAGAGCAACATAATAATTCCCTTGGGAAATGATTTTCCAGAAGGTCCCCATTTGTCTATCATTTGTCATAGTCCTCCTGTCAGACACTGGAAGACCCATTCCCAACATTAAAGGGGAGTAACAGCTGCAACATCCCTTGGGACTAGCCTTGGCAGAGGCATACTCCAAACCCTCATTCTTGCAAACCTTAAAGTGCTATATAAAAGCTATCATTATTTAGTATAATTATCTCATTATTAATATTATTTAGTAATGATAATAAACTAATTCTGGGCCAGATTAGTTTTGTAAGCATTCTATTGGGGATTTTATTGCATTCTATTTATTAAGCACCTACTGTGTACCAGACATTGTGCTAAATACTTAAAAAAATATTATCTCCTTTGTTCTATACTGCGCCTTGTCCCTGCCAAAGGCAATCCCATCACTTGTGTCCTTGTTCTCTTCTTCTCCACTCCATTATATTCCTGCTATATTTATGGTTCCTTCTTTCTTTCTTGCCTTCAAATCCTTTCTATCACTTTCTGTTGCCTCTTTCCCTGCTGCTTTCAAACATGTCAAAACTTTTCAATCCTTAAAAACAAAAACAATTTTAAAAGCCACCTTTGCTTGACCCTACCATCCTTCCAAGCTTCCATGTAATGTCTCTTCTCCTTCTCACTGCCACACTCCCAGAAATAACCATCTGCCTGGTTGTTTTTGTTTCCTCATCACTTTACTTTTAACCCCCTACAGTTTGGCTGAGACCCCACTCTCGCCCTCCAACACTGAAACTGCTCTTTCCAAGGTTACTAATGATTTCTTAACTGCTGAATCCAGCAGCCTTTTTTGAGGCCTCATCCTCTTTGACTTCTCTCCAGCTTTTCACACTGTTATCCACACTCTGCACTTGAATATTCCTTCTCCCATGGTTTCCATGAGTCACCTCCTGACTACTTTTTTTCAATCTTCTTTGAAGGTTCATTATCTATCTCTTGATCTCTAAGCAAAGGTTTCCATCCAAGACTTTGTAATGGGCCAACTTCTCTTTTCTCTATAATTTTTCCCTTAATGATTGCATGAGCTCCCAAGATGCAGACAATGTCTGTATCTATCAATCTGGCTCTAATGTTTCCCCTGACTTCCAATCTTCATTTCCAACTGCCTGCTGGACATCTCCTCCTGATCTCCCATAGGCATCTCCAACTCAACTTACACAAAATAGAATTTATTCTTCCTTTTCCCAAAATCTTCCCTTCTCCAACCTTCCCTGTTTCTATTGAGGGTCACCCAGTTTTTTGAGTCATTCTTGATCTACCTTTCTTCCTCATCTCCCTAAAGTCAATTGATACCTTCACAACATCTCTCCCCTTGAGTATGGCCTTCTCTCTCTACTCTTATGATTGCTACTCTACTTCATTCCCTCCCTAATTAATTATTGTAATGACTTCCTAAACATTCCCCATGATTAAATTCTTCTCTCCTCTCTTCAATCTAACCTCCACACAACTTGCCAAAATAAGCTTTCCAAGGCACAGGTCTCATCATATCACTCACATGCTCAGAAACCTTCAAGTGTTCCCAGTTGCCCCTAACATAAAACGTAAACTCTTCAGCCTAGCATTTAAGAGCATTCACAATTTTCTGTCTTTTTAAAATCATGTTTCCCAACTCAGATGCCACCTCCTTGAAGCCTTCTCTGGTTCTTCAGTCAGTAATGACCTCCATAGACTTGCCAGACCTTACAAAGAACTTTATTTTTCCAGTAAGCAATTATTTTGCAATAATTGGAGTGCTCTCCAATGCAGTGTCGTTTTATGAGTGTAACTGGCTTTTGAAATGGGCCCCTGAAGGCAAGGAGAAATCTTTAGAGCTAGCTGCATCTAGCCCTGTTGCTCAGGGCTGAAGGACAAAATACTCATATCCTTCACTCCAGCCCTGAGCCACCAACAGGGCTGAAAGCAACCAGGCTCTAAATACCTCTCCACTTCTGGGGCTCATCACAAAAATCAGTTAGATACATGCAATGTAAGTTATCTGTCTTATTCCCCCCAAGTCAGAAGCACCATGAAGAACAGACAGGTCTTATGCCCAGGATGTTCCAGAACCAGCTAATACCAGCTCTTGGTGATTGTTAAATTTTCAATGTGAGCATTCACATCTCAGAAATGCATGAAAGATTCATATTAGGGCATGAGTTTTTGTTTTGCTGATTTTCTAGACTTAAGAAGGTAATGAAGAAAATGTTAATAATTCAAATTAAACTTAAAAATATCTTGTGAATACATTTTTCAGAGAGCTGGTTGTTAAATATTTGCCAGTACATCCTTGCCTATATCTCATCTAAGTTTTTCATCTTTCCCAGGGACTTGTGCATCCTCTGTGGGTAGCAGGTACTGGTGATAGTCTAGAAAAACCTCTGGTTTTCTGAGTCTTATCTTTTTTATAGCAAACTGACTCTGTTCAGCTAGATGGCTCAGTGGATAGAATGCTGGGCCCAGCCTCAGAAACTTCCTAGCTATGTGACCCTGGGCAAGTCACTTGAGTTCAGATCCAACCTCAGATACTTGCTGTATGACCCTAGGTAGTTCATTTAACCTCAGTCTCAGTTTCTTTATCTATAAATAAGCAAAATAATAGCCATTGTAGGGAGCAAATTACACACACACACACACACACACACACACACACACACACATACAAATATCTATCTATCTATCTATCTATCTATCTATCTATCTATCTATATATATCACTTTGAAAATCTTTAAATGCTATCTAAATGTTGGCTATTACTCTTTCAAGGGACTGGTAAGATTAGAGTGTCTGACTCAAGAGACACTGTCTAGTCTGTTAGACTTGGAGATGCTACAGGTTTGGGACTTTCCAAGGTTAATAAGATAATAATCATGAGGAAAAGGAAATGGGGTCTGCAACTAGTTAGAGCTCAGGCTTGTGATACAGGAGATTTGTCATTCTGCTTCCCAGGTGCAGCACTAGTCTTTCCAAGACTTCCTTTCTCATCATTAAACTGCTGCAGGTGACAGAAACACATAAATCACAGTAATGTTCCCCATATATTTCTCTCCTCAGTCCTCAAGGGGCTCAGGAGTGAAGTCCACTGCTAAAGTTTTGATCATGTTGGTGGTAAGTGGATCCTTCTTATCTTGTAATCTTTTACTCCGAATTCTTTCCTTGAATCTCCTGGTCATTTATTATATCAGCCTGGTATACAAGGTCCTTTGTAATCTGACCACAATCTACCCTTCTAACTTTATGGCTGCCACTCTTTGTTGTATGACATTAAGGGCATTGGATGTGGAATGTAAGGATGTGGATCTGAATCCCATCTTTGCTGATCACTGTTTCTATGACTATGGGTAACTTATTTGTCCTCTCTCTGGACCTAATTTTCCTCATCTCTAAAATGAGAGGTATTGGTCAGTTGTGTCTTACTTTTAGTGACCCCATCTAAGGTTTTCTTGGCAAAGATACTGGAGTGGTATGTCATTTCCTTCTCCAGATTATTTTACAAATGAGGAAACAGAGGCAAACAGGGTTAAATAACTTGCCCAGGGTCACACAGCTAGTAAGTCTGAGGCTATATTTGAACTCAGATCATTCCAACTCCAAGTCCCATTCTCTATCCACTGCATCACCTAGCTGCCCCACCTAGATTCTGGTTACCCATTAAGGCTCATCTCTAGTCTCACCTCCTGGGGAAACCATTCCTTGATGGCCCCAGGCTGAATTAATCATTTCTTCTTTTGAACTCTACCAACATTATATGTCCCTCATATGGCAAAATTGTAACATCTATCTTGATGTTTTGAACATTATATTACTTAAATCCTTTTTGTTTTGGCCATTATTTAACTTCTCAGGTTTTTGTTTTATCTCCCTCTCCCTTAATTAGACTGTAAGCCCCTTTACAGCAAGAATTGGGCTTTGTCCATGGTATCACCCACAATACCTTGAAAAGTGCTTTGCACCTAGTAGAGTTTCAATTTTGACATCATTCCACTCTGCTTTGTCAGTGTGAACTTTCACCACTTCAAAGAAAACTTAAAAAAATTTTTGCTCCCTTTCCAACCTGATGTGATCAGTAATGTGGTGTACCAAACTGGGAGTTGGGAGACCTTTGTTCTTGGCTCAGTCCTGCCTCTAAGAAAGAGGCAATAATTCATGTTTATATCACTTTACATTTACAAAGTGCTTGGCATAAGCTTGCTGGAGGCTCACAGAAACCTTGTGGAACATGGAGTATGTGGGACAGTGGAAAGAACAGTGAACATTGAGTAAAACAACTTGGCATCAAGCCCTCGTCAGTTGTATGACTATGGTCAAGTCAACTCATTTCTCTAAGACTGTCTCTAAGACTTCTCTGTAATAGTCAGCTGTATGACTATGGTCAAGTCAACTCATTTCTCTAAGACTGTCTCTAAGTCTCTGAGACTTCTCTGTAATAGTCAGCTGTATGACTATGGTCAAGTCAACTCATTTCTCTAAGACTGTCTCTAAGACTTCTCTGTGAAACAGAGGAAATAATTCTAATACACATTTATATAGTTCTTCCAAGTGCTTTATAAAACTTTAAGGAACCATGTCAATATAAGCACCACATCAAAATGGCTATTAAAATTCTCATTTTACAGAAGAAGAAAGGCAGGTTTAGAGGGCCTTATGTCACACAACTGTGTGACAATGCCATCATCCTTTCTATTTCACTAGGGTGCTGCTTAGATAATGTACACAAAAGCACTTTGCAAAGTCCTACATAAATATGAGTCATTAATTCCTACAGTTCCTGCTAAATTCCTAAGAAGCTATTTATGTCATTATCAGTAGCAGACAATACAAGCCAACTTGTTGCTGGCTAATAAGGAACTAGAGGTGAGTAGGTAGCTCAGTGGAGACAAGCAGATCTGAGTTTAAATCTGGCCTCAGACACTTAATAGCTGTGTGACCCTAGCCAAGTCACTGAAGTTCTATTTGCCTTAATCCATTGGAGAAGGAAATGGCAAACCATTCCAGTATCTTTGCCAATAAAATTCCATGCACAGCATTGGAGTGCTATGATCCACGGAGGGTCACAAAGAGTTGGACATGATTGGGCAATAAAAAAGAACAAGATGGCACTGTGGATGCAGTGTGACACCTGGGGTCATGAAGACCCAAGTTCACATCCAGGCTCAGACACATATTAGCTGTGCCACCCTTAGCAAGTCACTTAACCTTGGTTTGCCTCAATTTCCTCAACTATAAAATGGAAATAACAACAGTACCCACCTCCCAGGGTTACTGTGAGGATCAAATGAATTAATATTTGTAAAGCACTTAGTACATGGTAGGATCTTGCTAAATGCTTATTTCTATGTACCTTTCCTTTACACCAAGAATAGAGCAAATTCCTTCAGACAAGTACCCAAGTACACATCTGTTCTTGACAAAGGAGGGGGATGTCCCAAAATTCTGTCTTTGGATGCCCCTCGTGAATCCCTCCTGTGACTTCCACTCTTCCATGACTGTGTTTGTTGAAGGCTTAGCCTCCAAGAGGGACCATCTGTGCCTGTTGATATCTCCATATTTCAAAGCCCAACTCAAATGTCACCTCCTCTCTGAAGCCTTCCCTGATTCTGCTCCCTCCTCTCAGCCCTAAATGGGAAGTGATTTCTCTTCCACTGATCTAGGAATACTTTTGACTCCTCTTGGTTGCTTCCCATATACTACTTTGTACACAGAGTTCACCAATGTACATGAATCAGTAGCATGAAGCAATAGAGAGCACCAGACATGCTGTCAGGAGGACTGGGTCAAGTCCTAGCTCTCCCCCTGGATTATTGACTAGCTCCATGACTATGGGAAAGCCACTGAACCTGTCAGTGCCCTAGGCACTAATGATTATGAGTTGCCATTGATATCCTCTGGAGGTGGTTTCCACCTGGGGAATTCCCTGCCCTGATGAAATCACAGGTCCAGACTATTTAAAAAAGAAAAGAAAAGAAAAAAAGCCCATGTTCTACTAGATTACAGATTCCCTGAGGATAAATTCTGAGTCTGATTCATCTTTGCATAGATCTCTTCCCACCCCAATCCTGTCCTATAGTGGGTGCTTAGTCAGTTTCTGTTGAATAAATAAATCACTAATCCCAAAATACCTCTCTACCACTGTAATTTTTCATTCATGACCCTTAAAAAAGTGGCCAGAGGAGGCATTTGGTAAGTCAGTTATGAAATCCAAAGAACTGGCTCTCTGGTGCTAAGCATCCTCCCTTCCTTCCCTCCCTCACCCCCTGAAAAAAGGTTTAAATGTTCTCCATCTTTCTTTAAAATCCAGTTTATGATGCTCATAACAAACCCAAAAAAGGCATCAGGTCCTGGTTTAAATCGTCTAAAAACCAGAGAATGGTATTTTTATGTGCCAAGCCCCCCATGTTTGTCATTGTACTCATAGTCTATGAAATGGGAAGCATTTGTCCAAATTCCCAATAGCATTCTGCTAAAAAGCCATGTCTGTGAATGCTTGACTTTACATATGGCTGCAATTAACTAGGGAGAGAACCTGCCTTCTGAGGAATGATTCTGTATTCACCATATTATGAAATCGTTGCTCATCCAGTTCTTGTTGTAAATTCCTGCTTTCATTACAGGAATGCACAAGGCATGCTTTCTGGGGCAATTGTTTTGTTTGCAAAGATGCCTGAAGGCTGGAAATCAGGCTTCTTTTTTCTTCCTTATTTTCCTCTCGAGAGTGAGCAGTGGGGTGGTGGAAGGGACAGAAAGGCAGCCTCCAAACCAGAAGAGCTGGGCTCTTAATCCCAGCTCTGACATGTCCTAGGTATATCTTCTCTCTGTTCATATCTTGCTGTTTGCAGGTTGTGTCCCCCCTTAGTCTGTGAGTTTCTTGAGAGCCAGGTCCGGTTTTGCATTTTTTTTTTCGCTTTTTGGAGGGCAATTGGGGTTAAGTGACTTGCCCAAGGTCACAAGGCTAGTTTTTGTGTTAAGTATCTGAGGCCGGATCTGAACCCAGGCCCTCCTGACTCCAGGGCTGGTGCTGATTTTGCATTTCTTTAGATCTCATTTAACATGGTGCCTCCACATGGTAGTCACTATACATATACATACATACATATACATACACATATACATACATACACATACATACACATACACATACATACATATACATACACATACACATATACATATACATACATATATATATATATATATATATATATATGCTTGTTGACTTGACTTAAAAACTCAATATTCTAGGTAATTCTCTAAGATCATAAACTGCAGAAATGGCTCTGACCACACCAATTAAAATCACAGATCTGGCCCCTATTTTTTCTCTCATTCATTACTTTAGATATTTGGAAGGCTGAGCTTTGGACAAATGGAGAAATTCCCCAGAAAACTCATGCAGGATAAGTCACATCTTCAGCATTCGTAATGCATAGCTTAAAATAATGAAATTTTAGAACTTTAGAAATGGAATGAAGAATAGTTCAGAGGGGAAGGAAAAGGGAAGAGAAGGGAAAGGGGAAAAAAAAGGAAAACATTTTTTCCTTCAAAGTAAAGGTTTTTCAGCTGGCTGCTTCTAGATTAGATAAATTTGTTCCTTCAGAAATAATCCAAAAAGCTTTATACTAGTTGTTTTCTTGATGTGTTCCTTTTCAGCTTCTAGTATGTGAGTATGCTAACTGTATCTGGAGACAGAGGTTGAAGCCAAAAGGGGAACGTCATGATTTGTAGCATTCTCTAGGAGATGATACAGCTCTCCTGATTCCACACTTCAGAGAACAATAACATATGGCCATTTTCTGGAACCCTCCCTGATTCAAACCATCTTGATGTGACGAGGTAACTCACTGAAACCAAGAGGAAACTCCCCCTCCATTAGTGAAACTGGGATCCTTGGTTTTTACCTTCTTTTGGAAAAAAAAAGAAGGCCCATTTATCCTGGATGTGATTTGTCCAAGGTCCACCTCCAGGACAGGCAGCTAAGACTGAGAATTAAAATGTAGGACAATACTGAGTTTGCTGTGTCTTGTTTTAAGAAAAATTTGTCACGTGAAGACAAATCCATCTTCAGAGTAGTGGTTAGACTTCCCTATGGGATTTGAGGTCTGGAGCAATTGTTCAAATCATAAATCTGGCCTGACTTAAGGGAATTCACTAAGGGATGCTATTAAAACAACTGATATTCAGAAAAATACCAAACAATTTGAACCCCTGATAGGTTTCAAATAGTCCATCCACAAACCTGGAACAATGCCTTCAGTAATAATTGATAATCCCCTAATTCAACGAGGGATGCAAGACTTGGGTTACTTCCATTCAAAATGGTACCCTTTTCTCCTCCTCTATTTACTTGGACTCTCTGCATATTGTCCAGTAGAAGATGAAATCCCTAGCCTGGGTTGGAGCCAGATTTCTGTAGGCTGATAGTGTTTGTTGTGAAGCCCCTAGATGCTGTGCACATTTTAATGCTTTAAAAGGGCCTATTATTTTACTATATATTTCTCCTTTAGCCTCTGAAATCTGCTTCCTATCCCCCCCTTCCAATGGCCTTTTAAATAGAAACAAGACTAGTCCAGTCTTTCCCCTGGGTTAGCAAGCAGGTTCTGTAGCTACCAGAGGGAAAAAGTATTGCCTCCTCTAATTCATATTTAGAAGAGTCAGAAGGGTCATAATCATAGACTTCTTAGTGCTGCCTGGACTTTTAGAGATCATATAGACCAACTCATTTTTAAAGGTGAGGAAACTGAGGGACAAAGGGAGAAAGTGAGAAAGTGAGTTATTGGAAGAGCTCAGAGTCCAATTCTCTGATTCCAGTGCTGTTTGCAGGACAAAAGGAGAGAGAGAGGAGACCCCTTCACCCTCCCCAATTCCAAAGGATGGAAAGGTTCAAGTTGTGAGTTTGGTGGAGTAGACAAAGACCACTGGGCTGAGCTGGCAATCCCTCTCTGATACACCCTAGGAGTTAGAGGAGGATGAATGGAAATGTAAAATTCAATACTTGCATTAAAGAAAGCCATCTTCATAAGTATAGAGTGAACCTCTTCTTCTTCTTCTTCTTCTTCTTCTTCTTCTTCTTCTTCTTCTTC
>NW_027185761.1:23067174-23089557 GCF_028583685.1 Petaurus breviceps papuanus
TCTTCTTCTTCTTCTTCTTCTTCTTCTTCTTCTTCTTCTTCTTCTTCTTCTTCTTCTTCTTCTTCTTCTTTTCTTTTTGGAGGTGGGAGGGGAGGGCAATTGGGGTTAAGTGACTCACATGGCTAGTAAGTGTTAAGTGTCTGAGGCCAGATTTGAACTCAGGTCCTCCCTTCTTCAGGACTGGTGCTCTATTTACAGAACTCCTTCTTCTAAGGAGGACAATAGTTCCCATGCAAAAGGTAGGGCATAAGGGGTGACATCATAAAGAAATCAGAAAAGCAAAGAAGAAAAAATACCTTTCAGATCTATGGATGGGGGAAGAGTCCATGACTTAAAGGAAGTCAGAAAGGATTTCAGAAGATAAAATGGACAATTTTGATTATATAAAGTTAAAAAGTGGTTTGCACAAACAAAACTAATGCAACTAAAATTAATAGGGAAGCAGGCAAACTGTAGGGAAAATCTTTGTTGTAAGTTTTTCTGATATAGTACTCATTTCCAAGCTATATGAGGAACTAATTCAAATTTATGAGAATAAAAACCATTCCCCAGTTGACAAATGATTCAAGGATATGAACAGGCAAGTTTTAGAGGAAGAAATTCATGCTATCAATAGCCATGTAAAAATTGCTCAAAAACATTAAAAATGAGAGGAATGAAAAATTAAGGTAACTCTGAAGTTCTACCTCACACCCATCAAATTGGCAATTAACAAAAAATGACAAATGTTGGAGAAGCTGTGGGAAAACAGGTACATTAACACTCTGTGGAACTATGAATTGGTTGAGCCACTTGGGAAAGCGATTTGGAATTATTCCCCCCAAATTACTAAATTTTGTATACCCTTTGACCCACTGTATAAGTCTATCGTGTATACCAATAAGATCAAAGAAAGAGGAAAAGGACCTCTATGTAACAAAATATTTACAGTAGCTCTTTTTTTGTATAGGCAAAACAATTCCCCATCAACTGGGGAATAGCTGAGCAAATTATGGTATATAAATGCAAGTGAATGCTATTGTACTATATGAAATTATGGTGACAAGGTCAGAGAAACTGGGAAGATTTGTATGAACTGATATAAAGTGAAGTGAGGAGAATAAGGAGAACAATTTATATAATAACAACTATATCGCAAAGACAAACAATTTTGAAAGTATTAAAAACTCTGATCAGCCCAATGACCAACCATTATCAAGGATTGATGATGAAACATGCTGCCCACTTTTTTTCAGAAAAGTGATGGACTCAGGGTTCAAATTGAGACATATTTTTGGGCATAGTCAAGGGGAATTTGTCTTGCTTGTCTATGCATATTTGTTATAAGGGTTTTCTTTTTCTTTTTGATGAAGAACTGTAGGAATATGGAAGGGAGAGAAAAATATCTTTGTTAATTGAAAAAAGTTTAATTTTTAAAAAGATACATGGGCTCCAGAGGACTGGAAGCTATATATAAATCATTGGTGTGACTTGACAGCTAAAAAAAAAAAAAAACCGAACCAAAAACTTATCTCTTTGGCTGTATTTAAAAGACATAGCACCCACCCCCAGAAAAAGGAACTCAATAGTACTGTTATTTTCTGCCCCAGTTAGAGCCTATATGTAGATCTGGAGTCTTGTGTTCAATTCTGGGACTATGTGGAAAAAGTAGAGTAATCTAGAAGAGGGTGACCACATTGGTGAGAGGAGAACATACCTTATGAAGAATGGTTGAGTGAATGGGGAATATTTAGCCTGAAGAAGGGAAGATTCAAGGGTAGACACTATGGATGTCTTCAAGTGTTTAAAGGCCTGTCATGAGGACAAGTAATAAGATTTGTTCTGCTTGGCCCCTATGAGCTCTTTGAGAGCAGGGACTGTGAGGGATTTGGGAGGCTTAGCAGAGTGCCTGGAACATAGTAGTCTGACTCAATGACGATGGGTGGCAGTTACCCAGAGGCAAATTTTGGCTTGACATAGAGGAAAAAATCCTTACCATTAAAATGGTCCCAAAATGGAATGTGCCACCTTGGAAGCTGGTCTGTTCCCCTTCACAGCTTTTCAAGTAGGAGCTGAATGACCACTGTTTGGGGATTCTATAAAAAGTAGTCTTGAAGGAGGTGGCCTCTGGGGTCCTTTCCAGCTCTGAGATACTGTGAAATGACCAAGTCTTCCTTGTATAGTAATAGCTTTCTAGTTGGTCTTTATGCATCCAGTATCTTGCCTCTCCAGGACTCTACTTTCTCTAGGATAAAATGAAAACTCCTCCTCTAGAACGTCATGCTCCCCCCAGATCTGGCTACCCCCTCCTCACCTCCACCCACCTCTATTATTACTCCCTCTTCATTAATCTACATGAAATGAAAGGAAACCTTTTTAAAGCACTGGTTAGGTGCCTAAGGAGTCATCCAGATAAAAAAGTCAGACAGTCCCTGAACTTAGAAGAAATTTTCATTTAAAATCTATAGAAGGGAGTTGAAACCGGGGATGGGGTATTTTTATTTGGAAAGTCAATGGATTAGAGAATGGAGCCATTGGGAGAAAATTGAAGCAACCATTCCAGAAGAAATTAGAGTATTGATTTCATTCTGGTTCCTGGAATGGGGGCTGGGAGGTGGTAACTGGAAAGTGGGTTAAGAGGAAAGGTTTTCATCCTTGAAGAGGCAGGACAGAAGATGGCCCTGATGTGGATCAATATAGCCTACTGACCACGACCTCCAATTCTGCATCCCCTCTTCTATTTCTATGACGTCATATAGACCTCTGTGTGTGGAAGAAGGTTCCCTCTTCACTGGTACTTCTTAGAATCCTTATCTTCCTTCAAAGGTTCAATTCACGTGCTATTACCCAAGCCTTTCCTGCTTCTCCCAGGTGCTAATTCTCTTCCTCTTCAGACTGCTAAACTAATTTTTTTTATCCCTATTCATGTATTGAATGTATGCTGCTTGAGGAATTTGATTTCTGTTTTTTGTTTTGGGGTTTTAATCACCAGAATTTAGCATAAAGTTTTGCAGGTAGTAGTCATTATAAATTCAGTTTGTTGAACAGAATAACAAAAAGTAAATGTTTTTCTTGATTAAAAAATAAAGTTCCTAGGACTGTGGGCTAGGTGAATATTTCAGGTTGCCAGTCTACTTTGGTTTATATTTATCTGCACTTTAGTGCATAGATTGAGGATAAGGAACCATTTGAAAGACATTGGGGTCAGGAAGGCCAAGGAGTCTAAAACTGATAGATAATAGTTAAATACCTAGAGTACAGAACCTACTGGGATGTTAAAGAAATTATAAAGGAAAAAAAATCAAAAAAGGCAAAAAGCTTACATTATTGCTTACTCTTAGAGGTTCCCTGACATATTTAGGATCACAAAAAATCAACTAAGTGGTCAGGGCTCTGACGTACAGGTTGGTGCTGAAATTAACAGACAAAAAATCAAATGCTTGTCACATGCTTGCCAGACAGCTCTGTGCGAGGAAGACATTCAAGCTGGTTCTAAGCAGAGCAGGAAATTGAAGAGTCAGTGAACCCTCTGAGGGCCTCTGGTCTGTAGTAACATGCAAATCACTTAACACCATGCAAATGATATGTATTTATTTTGGATTATCTGGATAAATAAAGAAATAACTGCCTTTTCCTTTTCAGATGATGCCAAATAACAGTTCCAGGGTGCTGTCATCTATTTTTTTTTAAGCAATTGGGGTTAAGTAACTTGCTCAAGGTTACACGGCCAGGTGTTTCTGGGTGGGTGCTAAGTGTCTGAGCCTGGATTCGATCCCCAGGTCATCCCGACACTGGAGCCGGTGCTCTTACTCGCTGTGCTTCCTGGACGCCCCTGTCATCTATTTTTTTAAATGCTCTGTAACAGAATTGGATTTATGATAAATGGAGGGGGAAAAGCATTATTATTCCTATCAGTAACCCTAGGAGTTGTAGTAGTAGTAGTAGTAGTAATAACAAACTGAGAAATATCTCCCTCAAAGGAGTAATAGTCAGGGAAAAGGGAGGGAAAGAAGCAGATAGCTGGTCGCCTTTCAGGTCAGGCATCCTTTCCCCTCTTTTCTTTTGGTTGCTAAAATTCCTGATTCTTTTCCAAGCTATCTGTCTCTTTACATCCTCTTTCCCTAATACTCCTTTGAAGGAGACATTTCTCAGGCTGCTATTGATACTCTGAAGATTCCTAAGGTTATTTATTGATTGGAATAACAATGCCATTTGAATAGAGCTTTTTTTTTTTTTTTGGTCAAGACTCTTGCTTTATTTTGGCTTGAATGGAATTATTCTTTTTTTTTAAATAATAGTATATATATTAAACATTTGATTTTAAAACTTTGAATTCCAGATTCATTCCCTTCCTCCCTTGTCACCCACCCTTACTGAGAAGATAAGCAGATCAGTATAGGTTGTACATGTGTAGCTAATGCAAAATATTAACATAGTAGATATATTGTAAAAGACTGACTATATTTCCCTCCCTCCTATCCCACATCCAACTTGTTCTATTCTCTACTTTGATCCCATCCCTTTTCAAAAGTAGGTGCTTCCAGCTTCCCTCCCTGCCAGACTGCCCTCCCTTCCATCATCCCCCTTCTCATCCCCTTCCCCCCAACTCTCCTGTAGGGTGAGATACCCTATTTAGTGTATATTTCATTCCCTCCCTGAGCTAAATTCAGTGAGAATAAGGTTGACATTCCCTTTTGCCTTCCTGTTCTTCCCCTCCATTGTAACAGTTTTCCCTTGCCTCTTCTATATGAGATAAATTTACCCCATTCACTCTCTCTCCATCTCTTCTCATTATATTCCTCTCTCATCTCTTAATTTCACCTTTTAAGTATCATCCCTTCCTATTAAATTGGTCCTGTGACCTCTATCTATGTATACTTGTAAACATATATATACACATTCACATATGTATTCATGCGTCAGTATACTTTCCAATATAGACATATATATATATACATATATATATATATATTTCTATTCCCTTCAACTATTTTCACACTGAGAAAAGTTTCATCAGTTACAATTATTGTTTTTACATGTAGGAATGTTAATAGTTCAACTTTGATAAGTTTCTTATGATTTCTTTTCCCTGTTTACCTTCTCATGCTTCTCTTGCTTCTTGTATCTGAATGTCAATTTTTTTTTAAGCAATTGGGGTTAAGTAACTTGCTCAAGGTTACATGGCCAGTTATTTCTGGGTGTGGTGCTAAGTATCTGAGCCCAGATTTGATCCCAGGTCATCCTGACTCTGGGGCCAGTGCTCTTATTCACTGTGCTACCTGGCTGCCCCGAATGTCGAATTTTCTATTCAACTCTGGTTTTTTCATCAAGAATGCTTGAAAGTCCTCTATTCCACTGAATGACCATATTTTCCCCTGAAACATGATACTCAGTTTTGTTGGGTAGGTGATTCTTGGTTTTAATCCCAGCTCCTTTGCCCTCTAGAATATTATATTCCAAGCCCTTCGATGCCTCAGTGTAGAAGGTGCCAGATCCTGGGTTATCCTAATTGTGTTTCTACAATATTCAAATTGTTTCTTCCTGGCTGCTTGTAATATTCTCTCCTTGATCTGGGAATTCCTGAACCTGGCTATAATATTCCTAGGAATTTTCTTTTTGGGATCTTTTTCAGGAGGTGATTGGTGGATTTTGTCAACCTCTATTTTGCCCTCTGGTTCTGAAATATCAGGGCATTTTTCCTTGAGAATTTCTTGGAGGATGATTTCTAGGTTCTTTCGTTGATCATGGCTTTCAGGTAGTCCAATATTTTTTAAATTATCTCTCCTGGATCTATTTTCCAGGTCAGTGGTTTTTCCCATGAGATATTTCACATTGTCTTCTATTCTTTCATTTGTTTGGATCTGTTTAACAGCATCTTCATTTCTCATAAAGGCATTAGCTTCCATTTACTCCAATCTAATTCTGAAGCAATGATTCTCCTCAGTGAGCTTTTGAGATTCTTTTTCCATCTGGCAAATTTGGCTTTTTAAGGCATTCTTTTCCTCATTGCCTTTTTGAGTCTCTTTTGCCATTTGAGTTAGTCTGTTTTTTAAGGTGTGATTTTCCTTAGTCAGGCTGTTAAGTCTCATTTCGCAATTTTCTTGCATCATTCTCATTTCTCTTCCCAATTTTTCCTCCACTTCTCTTATCTGCTTCTTAAGGTCCTCTATGGACTGTAACCAGCTCATATTTTCCTTTGAAGTTTTTGGTGCAGGAGCTCTGACTTCATTGTCTTCCTCCTGTTCCATGCTTTGATCCTTTTTGTCCCCAAAATAGGAGTCTAATGTTGGATTCTTCTGTTTGCTTTGCTTCCTTTGCCTGGTCACGTTGCCACTCAATTACTTGACTTTTGGGCTTTTTGCCACAGTAGGACTTTGCTACCGGATTGGGGAGCTTCGTACCAAATGCTGAGGTTTTCTCAGCTGTCAGAGGTATTAGTTGGGTGCCCTCTCTGAAGCCTCCACACTCTCTGGCAAGCTGGTCACACACCCCAGGACCTCCACCCTAGACTGCAATCCATATCCAAGCAGGTTAAAGCAAGAGTGATTACCCCTCAGACTGGTCGCTTGGTCCCCCTACACTGTTCCGGCCAGGAGCTGTAGTTGCCGCATGGCACTGGCTGGCTGTGCCCTGCCTCTCAGCAGCTTCTTCCCCCTGGAGCAAAAGCCCAACTACTGGGTCCCAAAGTCCACACTGCACTGACCTCCCACTTTGTCCTTAGCATCTATGTGTTGATAATTCTGGAAATGGCCACAGCTGCTGCTGATCTGGAGGCCCTCCAGCTGGTGGCTGGTCAGGCCCGCCCTGGGGATAAAACCTCTGGCTCGAGTAGAGCTGGGCTCAGCTCCCAGAGCGCTGTGCTGGCCACTACCTGCCGAACTGCTGGGCTGTCCTCAGCAGGAGGTTAGCTTCTTTATGTCATTTTGTGGGTTCTGTAGCTGCAGAGTTTGTTCACAGTCCCCTTTTACATGAATTGGAGGTGGTGCGAGTCAGAGCCACACAGAGGTCCTGTTTCTACTCCCTGGATAGAGCTTATTTATTTTAAACTCTATTTCATTTGCTCCTTTAGATCCTATTACTAGAAAGATACCCTTGGGAAGGACACAACCAAGATGAAAAAGGATGAAATGAGATATAACCATTCATAAGGTAAGCTCTGCCTTTTGGATTTTGGATACTTTGATTCTGTGGAGACAGTATGGCATAGAGCACTGGCCTGGGAGCCAGAAGGCTCTAGGGTCTAGTCCCAGATGCCCCTCTCAGGAGGACCAGGACATTGGTTGTTTTTCCTCCTTTGGGACCTCCATTTTCTCATGTATATAATCATCCCTGCTTATTACATCCTAGGCTTACTGTTAGGATCCAATGTGATCATGTATGTAAAAGCGTTTTGGAGTCTGTAAAGCACTGTGCAAACAATAACTTATTCTCTGTTTAGCCAATCTCTGATACTATCTTGTTAAGCATTTATACTTGTATCTGTTACTAGTTGCAGAGGTCTGATAATGGAAAAGCAAGTGACATATAGGCACTGAGAGAACAGAGAAAGTAGTATCTCTGAATATTTATTTTATACAGTTACTGGCTGCTTACATTATAAAATGTCTTCTTAATTGTGGCACAATTAAGGGGAACAACTATCGGGAGGAAAGAGGGGAAGGCTGTATACAGTAAGCTGAATGCTTTGTAAACTCACCAGCCCCAAGTGCCTCAGGAGAATGACAGGAAAAAAAAAAAAAACCACCACAGCCCTTTTTCATCTCCTGAATTTTCTAGATTCTAGTAATAAGAACAAATTGGCCCTAATGAGAACTTGTGTTTCAGTACACTTTTTCGGAACCTTCAGCCCTGGCACTCTTTAGAGAAGACAGGACTATAGACTCCAGAATTTTGCCTAACTCAGCCAGCATTTGTGAGAGTTGCTCCAAGGAATTGTCCCTCCCTCACTTCCACACTGTTTTGATTTACTCTGACTTCCTCCTTAAGGCTAGGGAGGGAGTGACTAACTTGTGTGTAAGACTATGTGTGTATTGTAGTGGTAGCTGTAAGATACTGTAATGGGAGGAGGCAAAGCTCCGAGAATGCTTCCTCCTGCTACCCTGTTCCTAATCAGTGTGTCACGGAAGCAGGCACACATCAATGCCAGCGTGAGCCTCGTGTGTGCAGGATTCAGAATGTGTATTTAAACGCTCATTAGAAAAGTGTCTTTCACATTACTTGGGCAAGTAGTTCCGACGTCATGACCAGTGTGGGGGTAGTGAGACAGCTAGGCAGGGTCCTATGTTTACGTGCACGCTGGGAGCCAAGGCACAAGTATATATGCCCGGTCAGCGTGGAAACTGGGTGTAAAAGCTGGGAGTGAGCGTGGGAATGACCAGTTTGCTTAGAGTTGACAGGAGGGCACTGTGGTTTCTGTCAGGCTCTCTGGGCAGGCTGCATTTCTACCTAAAAAGTCCTTGGGAGGCTATGCGTTCATTCTGGATTGTGCCTAAGCACAGGGTTTGTATCTGGTTGCCTGTTCTGAAGGGGGTAGAGGCTGGGCCACCACGTATGTAAGTCTGTACGGATGCATGTATATAAAATGTGGACACTGGTTACGTGTGTATATTGTGTGTCTGTGTACGTGCGCGCAAGACGGAGTATTTGGGGGGGCAGGTGTAATACCGAGTGCGCACGTGGCGGGGGAGGAGGGGGATGCGTGCACACCCAGGGCGTACAGTGTGTACGAGCTCCTAGGACGGGGAGGAGGAGGCCCCGCCCCCATACCTGCCCGGCCCCGCCCTCAGCCCCGGCAGGGATCTCCGCTAGTGCCGGGACTCCCTCCTCCAGGTCTCTGTCCCCACCTGCGCGCGGCAGCGGCGGCTGGACCGGACGGGAACGGGGCGGGGCCCAGAGCAGGCGGCGGCAGCTCCTCATTCTTGGGATTCCTGGCGCTCCTGCTCCCGCTCCAGCTCGGGCCGCACGCTCCTTCCCCCCATCCCGCCCCCGTCTGTGGGTCCGACTCTGCCCGCCGCCCGCTCGCGCCTGCCCGCTCCACAACCGGAGAAGCTCAGCCCGGCTAGCAGCCTCGCCCCCTGACCCTCTCGAGGGGAGGTGGGGGGGAGGGGGAAGGAGAAGGAAGGGAGCGCCCCTCTAGACCACGCCCACCAGCACCACGCCCCCAGGAAAGCCACACCCCCCACTAGCGGCGGGGCCGGGGCCGGAGGTGGCGGCGGTGGAGCCGCGCACGGGCCGGTGAGTGAGAGAGAGGGAGGGCAGAAGGGCATCTGGGGGGGCAAGAGCGCGCACGTGGGGCCGCGGGCTGGGGGGAGGCCGGGAGCTGCGGGACTGGCCTGGGGATTATGCTAGCCCAGAGTCTCGCCACTGTTGAGGCTTTAAGGTCTCACTCGGACTGGAGCATTCCCTGCTGATGGGATTCCTCTTCTGAGGGGGCGCAGCTGGAGGAGCTTTCTTCTCTGGAGACGGGGGAACAGGGGATCCCTCTTCTGGAGTGGAGGGACACAGCGAGGAAAGTCCTAATCTTGGGGGAGGAGACAGGGCATCCCTCTTCTGCAGAGGCTGGGGGAAATCAGAAGGGTCTCTCTGAAGAGGCGAGGGGAGCCAGGGAATCCTTCCTGTGAGACGGAGGGGGACAGTAAGAGGATGGCTTGTTTTGGGTGAGGAAGGGAATCCGGGCGAGCCACTTCTCAGGGATGACTCCCCTCCCCGCAGGGAAAGGAGTCCTTGGGGAGAGCGTCGAAAGGAGTTCCTTCTCTGAGGGGCGGGGAGTGGGAACAGCAGCCGAGGGAGTCCCTTCTCCAGTATGGGACTTGGAGCTCCTCAGGGAGTCCTTTCTTTGAGGTTTGATGAAGGGCGAAGAGGGACTTCCTTGGAGGAAGGAAAACTGTTGGGATCTTTTTGATGTGGTGAATGAAGACTGAAGGAATCCCTTCTGGAATGGGAGGAAGGGGGGAAAAAGGAAGGGGGGGAAGGGAAGGAGCTAGAGGAAGTACCTTATTTGTGAGTAGGGATGGCAGTCAGCTGAGCTGGTCCCGTATTAGAATGGGAGAACCTGTGGTTTCCTAATTTCTAAGAGAACGGGGGTTGAGGGGAAGTGTGTGGTAGAGGGTCGTAACGGGGTTTCTGCTGTCCTGGAGGCAAGCAGAAGGGGAGGTTGTGACTCCGGACTGTGAAGTGGCTGTCGAAAGAGGTTGCTGGGAGCTTGAGATGCAGGTTAGCCTGTACTGGGTTGGAGGGAAATGAATGAGATTTCAGGTGATGCTAGGCAACAGGGACTCCCTTCCATTCATTTATCCTCCCAGTACCTGAGAAAAAACAAAAACAAATAGCACCATTACCACCAGGCTACCCCCATTTCTTACTCAAAAGACCAGGCTTCACTGGCGGGGAAAAGTTATTTTCCTTTTCTAAGACTTACTGAGCTATAATACTTATTTTTTTTTTTTTTTTTTTGTAATGATGATGATTTTTCCGAGATTGCTCAATATCCTTTAGGTGGATTACTTACCGACAGACATTTGAAATTTCCTTTGAATTGGGATGACTTTTTAAAAATCTGTTTTGCTTTCATCATTGGTGCTGTTTCCTTCACTGCTTAATAAAAAACAGCAGACTGGTGGTCTTTTTTTAGTTCATTTCAGCAGCTAGTCACCCATTTCTTAGGAATGATATCCTGCATTGGAGTATTTTATCTTTCAGTTCGAAACCCTCCTACCTTGTTATATAAAATAAACATCCAGATGTGTTTCCACCAAGACATTCCTCATCAATGCTAACTTTCTTCACAGGATTCAAAGTTCAGTTATGCACACTCGACCAAACTTGAACTCTGTCCTTAAATAGAGACAAGACAAAGCATCCATATACTTGGGCAATGTTCCCTGCAGAGTTAATGAAGAGTATGCATTCTTATGAGTTCTTTCTTATTAGGGCTGGCTAGGAAACAACCCCCTCATTATAATGAGTTAGGCTGCCCAATTTGTGGATTAACTGGGAAAATTTTAATTACTTCTGGACTGAAATGCAAACTAGTTTTAATGCTGACTCAAACAAAATACAGGAAGATAAATTTGTTATAAAAACGATCACAGGATACATTCAAAATAGAACTCTACATGGTTTAGTGGAAAGAACATTGGTTTATTAGATGGGAGAACTGGATTTAAGTCACTGGCCTAGAACTCAGTTTTCTCTTTTGTAAACTTAGAATAACAATACCCAGCCTAGTTTTAAGGACTAAATAAAATTTCCCGAAAAGCATAAAATACAAGAGTAATGCAAATTATTGTTATTTTAAACCCCTTGGAATTGATGTGAAAATTACAAAGTGCTCAATAACTGTATTTTAAACTATATAGTTGCTAAATTAGATCATCACTGATTTTGCTATTACCACAGCAAAAATCTCTAGAGTAGCATATCCTGTCCCTTCTTTTATATGTATGATTGAAAGTTGACAATTCAGTGCAGTATTTTAATGATAAAGTCAGCTGCTCATTTGGGATGTGAGAAGGGAAGAGACCTTACCTTTTAATATATCTTAGGTAATTTCTTACAGATATGCTTATCATCAAGCTGAAGTTTTCATACTCTATTCTTTGATACATTTGTTTTTGTTGCTTTTTGGGGGGAGGACGGCAGGGCCATTGGGGTTAAGTGACTTGCTCAAGGTCACAGGCTAGTAAGTGTTAAGTGTCTGGGGCTGGATTTGAACTCAGGTCCTCCTGACTCCAGGGCCAGTGCTCTATTCACTGCGCCACCTAGCCGTCCAGATACATTTGTTATATACAATAAACATCCTGATGTGTTTTCCCTACCATTCTAAGACATCATCATCAATACTAACTTTTTATAAAAAACCAAAAGGAATTTCATTCTTTATACTGTTAACATCAGCTAGATATAGATATATGTAGAAACAGATATAGATGTTTATCTATATAAATGTATATATGGATATATGTATTGATGGATAGCAATGTATGTATATATAGACAGATATATGTGTGTAAATGCATATGTATATAGATAGATATAGATATATATGTATCTATATAAATGTATATGTGGATATATGTATTGATAGATAGATACATGGATAAATCTGTTGCAGTAATTGTTAAAAAGGCATCCAGTTATGGCCTGGACTTTGAATTATCTTATTTAAGTTGCTTTTTGTTCTAACTTTTAATGCTGTTTGAAATACAATAGTTACAATAAAAAATACAAGAAACTGTGAATTCTTAGAAGGAAAAAAAAACCCAAAGTAAATGGGAAAAACTTGATATAGCTTAAAAACCAAAGAATTTAGGTGGTAATGATTCTTAAGCACTATGGTGATTCTGAGTTATGGTCTGCTTAATGCCTTGTTGGATAATATCATCTGTATCATACATGTGAGAAAACCTAATGAAAAGAGAAAGGTTTCAACTGTATGATCACTTCTATAGTATGTTTAGTAATAGTTAGGAAAAGATAATTTCTTGCATGAGAAATAGTTAAGGGAAGTTCACTTACAGTTCTTTTGATGAGCCCCATGGTTAATTAAACCCATATATAAGAGTTTAAAATAGGGCATAGGGGGATAATCCTTGTATAGCCTTTTAAGGTAAGACACCATTAAGGAAATTAGAAATCTGGAACGCTGTATTTTAACTATACGGTTTGGCAGAGTGGGAAACAGGAAGGAGAACATGTATGGAGGCCCTGAAAATTAAAGAGAGATTTCATGCTTTGGGCTGGAGGTAAATAGCAAGCTGGTATACAGTGGATTAAAAATGTTTCAAGATGCATTTCATGATCCTCCTGGCTCAAGCCTGATGATAACCAAATATTCATTAGTACTAATCATGGTGCTTTTCAACAGTACTGTATGTTTTAGGTTAAAATAATCCTCTTTAGTCCTGAATCAGCTAAAAGAAAAAAGGAGAATTATCTTTCTTAGACCTATGCATTCCCTTTATTACCAAAGATCCAGTGTGAGGGAATGAATGAATGAATAAGCATTTATTAAGTGCCTACTATGTCCCAAGTACTGTGCTAAGTAAATGAGTAAACACTGGAATTGCAAATAGAAACCCAAGATAGTCCTTGTTCTCAAGCTCACATTCGAACAGAGACCAGTCACGGGAGGTTCGGGTTGTAAGCGGTTCCATTGGGTCTGGCTTGGTGGAAGGAGTACAGAGAATGATGGGAGACCTTTGGCTCGGCAGCTCAGTCTTCCCTGGGCTCGGCAGTACCTGCATGAGCTCCATTGGCTTCCTTTTCCTCATCTGTAAGATAAGGGAGCTGCATTGCATGACTTCTAAGGCCCTTTCCAACCCCTAAATCCTTTGGTCCTATGATGACTGGATTGCCTACCAACAAAGCAATATATGTTCTCAATTCTTGGCTTTTTTAATCTTTGAGGTGATAGATCTCTCTCTTCTTTTCAAGTGAGTTGAATAGATAGGACACTGTTTCTCCAGAGTGAGATACTCATAAGCAGCCAGATAACCAAATACAAATGAAATACCCTCCTAAATTAATCCTTATGAATACAGGACTTGGAGGCAAAAGATCTGGGTTGAAATCCCACCTAAAATACTAGCTGTGAGATCACAAGCAAGTTGTTTCACCTCTGAGCCTTAGTTTATACATTGGTGAAACGGGCACAGTCCTATTTGTACCGTTTACCTCAGGATAGATGTGAGAAAAGCACTTGGTAAACTTTCAAGTATCATAGAAGTATTAGTTACTATTGTTGTTATTACTTGTGAGTCTCCATTCACTTTGTAACCCACATAGTGAAGAATTAATTGCAAGAGCCTGAGATCTGGGAAGTAAAGAGAGACCAGAGAAGAGTTAATAAAGGAAGGGCTTATCTACAGTGGAGATGAAGGAAAATATTTCTGGCACCCAAGCCTGAGAAGGTAATGAATCAATGCTTTACTCAGGAGATCATTTGAGTCTGGATTTAATTCTTATTAAACTGGCCTTGCTGTTTTTTTCTTCTCTATCTGGCAAAGAATCAAACAGCCCTTTCTAGAACCTGCTTCCCAAGGCAGCACTTTGGGAGACAACTTAGATAGAAAACTGCATCTGGCTCGCTACTCTACTTAATAAACTTTAGTGGTTCCTTACTGACTTTGGGATAAAATAGAAATTCCTCTATTTCTCTTTAAAGCCCTTCACAGCCTGAGCCTAAACTCTCTTTCTACCTGTTTTGTTGTTCAGTTGTTTGAGTCATATCGGACTCTTAATGGCCCTATTTGGGGTTTTCTTGGCAGAGATATTGTCTCTGTCATTTCCTTCTCCATATAAGGAAACAGGGGAAGCTGGGGTTAAGTGACTTGCCTAGGGTCACAAAGGAGGTGTCTGAGGCCAGATTTGAACTCAGGAAGATGAGTCTTCCTGACTCAGGTCTGGTGCCCTATCCATTGTGCCTCATAGCTGCCCTAAGGCACGATATAAATGTTAGCTATTATTAATATCATCATTTATCAACATCATTGATATATCTATTCTATGTATATAATATTATACTATTAATATATTAATTTATATAATATTTTTATATAATAAAGCATATTGTGTTTATCATATGTTTTATGTTCTGTTTGGTCCTTTTCCTGTTGTATCTGACTCATTATGACCCCATTTGGGGGTTTTCTTGGCAAAGATACTTGGGTGGTTTGACATTTCCTTCTCCAGCTCATTTTACAGATGAGGAAATTGAGTTGCCCCATATTATATGTAAGTTATGTAATTTTGACATTCTAGTATGTTATATAATGTTCCTATTATATAACACATGTATTGCATACATACACATATGTATATGACTATACGTGTCTCTGCATCTGTACTTATACAGAATACTTACATGCATGCATGTTGTATCCTCAAATAGAATATAAGCTCCCTGTGAGCAGGGAATGTTTCATTTTTTTGTATTTGTATTTCTAGCCCTAGTGCAATACTTGGTACTTAGCAATTGCTTAATAAATACTTTCTGACAAATTGATTGACTGATAAATGGGAGGATCATTTTTTGGCCAGAAACAAGGAGACCTGAACTCATTTAGCTTGAGAGTTTGTGATATTTGTAAGGCCAAGCCAAAGTCACTGGTTAATACTTCCTACCTGCTATGCTTATAAGTTCTAGTAGCTGTTACCAAGGTAAAATGGTGGCCTTAATTATGATTATGGAGAACAATTTCCTTTTAAACTTTCCATGTGCATGATTAAAGAGGAAAGAATAAGGGCATATGATCCAGCCAGTAATGATTTATAAAAATAAAACCTTTTTTTTTTCTTTTTGGTCAAGGTGAGGTGGGGGAGAGAAAAAAATCATTTCCTGATGACAATCCAGACCTCTGACTTCATTAGTCTGGGGCAACTCAGTATGGAAGCTGCTTTCACTGATTCAGACTGGCAACTGGTCTGTAACTTACAACTTTAGAGAGTTGCCTAGAGGTACAAACAGGTTAAGCAACATGCCCAGGATCACACAGTTATTGGTAGGTGTCAGAGGCAGTATGTGAATCCAGGTTTCCCTGATTGAAAGCCCTACCATCAATAATCAACAAGCATTTATTAAGTACCAACTATATACTGGATATAGTTGAAGTTCAGCAGGATGCAAAGGCAAAAGAATGAAATAGTTCCTGTCCTCAAAGGCTTACATTCTGTTAGAGGAAGGGAGGATGGCATGTTTGTATATGTGTGTGTACATTTTATCTTTCTATTGGTATGTATATATGCACATATATATGTGCATATACTATATATATCAGAATAAACAGATATATGGAATAAATATAAAATCAACACAAGTTTCTTACAAGCATCAGAGAAGGATAATAGTTTTGGGGAGGATGGAACAGTCTCCAAGTGGTGCTTGGGTTGAGTCTTGAAGGAAGAGACATTCTATGAAGTAGAGATGAAAAGGCGGTGCATTCCAGGCGTAGGAGACATCTACGATGTCTTGCTGCCTCTCAAATACCATTCAAAATAGCAAAAAATATTGATTAATATAGAACATAGATATATTACAATATATTAATATGGAATTTCTTCACTAGCATCTTAGTAAGGTGGCTCTGCTACCCTTGATGGTGAAAACATCACAGATCTTTTACATTTTTCTTCCGTTGGGCCTTCAATTTTTGTACTTAGATGTCCTTGGGATAACTTTGCCTAGCTGGATCTCTCTAAACTGGTTTTTATTCTTTTTATTTGTTTGTTTTGCAGGGGGGCAGGCAAGGCAATTGGGGTTAAGTGACTTGCCCAAGATATATGGCTAGTAAGTGTTAAGTGTCTGAGGCCAGATTAGAATTCAGGTCCTCATGACTCCAGGGTTGGTGCTCTATTTACTGCACCACCTAGCCGCCCCCTGGTTTTTTTTCTTTCTTGCTTCGTGTCAAGATGTCGTTCATAATCTTCCATTAGCTTTCATAAAATTCAAAATGCTGGTTTAAAGACTATTTTCCTGGCTACTATTTCTAAACTATGCTTCTTGTACTCTGGCAAGCATCCTTATCCCCTTCATGACCATCCCCCCTAAATCCTGGACTCTGATTCTGAGACCACTCTTAATTTCTGATAGATAAACCTTTACCTTATCTTGTCCAGAACTAAACATCCACATCATTTCCTGGCCACCATTTTCTAACCATGCTTCACATAAGCTGTCTCTCCTCATTTCTCACTTTTCAGATTTCCTTTGGGTTTTGTCTTCCTCCATTGGAAAGTAAGCTTCTTGAGAACAAGGACTGTCTCACTTTTTTCTTCCTTTTTCTTTTTTTTTCTTTCTTCATTCTTCCTTTCTTTCTTCCTTTTTTTTTAAGTGTAGCCTTAAACCTTAGCACAGTGCCTGGCATACAGTAGTTAATAAATGTTTTAGTTATTCATCTCTTACTCAAACACCAACATCATTCAGGATTCCTTGAAAGAAATAACAACATATACAAACTTTTTCAGTGTCTTTCTGATCATAAATATCAGGTGAGGCATAGAATATGTAGACATAGATTCACAAAAGTTGTTTGCCATTGAGAGAGAGAGAGAGAAGATCTAGGCCAGGGTCTAAGTGGAAAAGGAATTCTTTATGGATGGTGAAGTTGTCCAGATTTTCTCTTTCCTGATGACAATATGCAGAGTCACATCAAGCTTGAGAACATTTCAGTGTCTCCTGGAAGAGATCTGTAAGTTATGATCTGAGAACCCACAAAGAGTAGAACTACTGGCAACATCCTTTTGCCAGGATTATGACATACAATTCTATGGACAAATCATGGTGCTTGTTCATTAGTATGTGGATTTGGGGTCAGACAATATGTATAGACAACAGATTGGGCCCAGAATGAAACAGGAGACTGGATTGCCTTCAGGGAATTGAGAAGCTTCGTTAGTGGCCCCAAACTTTTGCCAGAAACAAAGGTCCACCTTTTTAATACCAGTATTATTGCTGTATTCTGAGACAAAGAACATAATAGTCTCAAAAGAATTGAAAATGGATATCACACAGAGGGCACTAGAAAGGCTTATGGTGGATGTGAGCGGGTGGCAACATGTAACAAATGAAAACTTTCCAGGAGGAGCCAGAGGAAAGACAGCATAAAGTAAATGTATAGTTAAAACAAAAACAATGGGCTGTCTGTATGTTGAGCGCAAGTAAGAATGTCGAGTGCTTCATTGACATCCTCAAGTCATCAGGAGAAAACAAGAAAGACTTCGAGCATATTGAGTAGAACCCAATATAATGCGTTGATTGGAAGACCTAAGCAAGCATCCCACTGGATGGACAGCCATGGAGGGATTGCAATCTTTACCATGGGAGGGAACATCCAAATGGATGAGGTCAACAGATACATTTGGTTATTGGAGTGTAGGCAACATTATATATGATTTAGCCTAAGTACATCACTCACAAAACTCTGCTGTTAATCACAATATAAACCTTGGTTTTCTTTACCAGAGATAAATAGAAAACAACGCTGACTCTCTCTGAAACTTTAGTTTTTTGGAAACCTTTGAAGATTGTGCTCAGCTATGAATCAGAGAAGCTTCTAGGCTATAACTTTGGTCGTTCAAAAAAAAAAATCCTGGTTTCTTCTGCTGCCAGGTTTGATTTCCCTAATAATAACTTTAAGTGTCTTAGAGAGTTGATCTTAGAGAATAGTTAAGCAACTCTTCCCTCCCACCCACCCCCATCCCATGCCCCCAAAATGTGGTAAGATTTCCTTGCTTTTAAGAAGGGGAAAGATAATATTTTTTTAAAATGTATTTCAGAAGGTAATGGGATCTCACTTGGGATCATGAAAAGAACACTGGAATGGAGATCCAAGAATTGAGTTTTAGTCTTGTTTCTTTTGCTTACTTGCTCTATAACCTTGGAGAAGTCATTATTTTCCATGTCTGATTTTTTTCTCCTTTAAAATAGGAATATTAATATCCCTACCTGCTTATTAAAAACTTTGTTGTGAAGATCAAACATAAAATATATAGTAGCAGCATCACTTACTTGCTTGGAAGTTAGGAAAACTCAGTTCAAGCTTTGCTGCTAACAGGTTGTCTTAGGATTGGACAAGTCACTTAATCTTTCTAGATCTCAGTCTCCTTTTCTATAAAATGAGGGAATTGACCTCAACCGTCAGTTTTCTTCTACCTGCAAAACTCTTTGATTTGATGACAATAGATGTGAAAGTCTTTTTTTTTTTGAAATAGAAAATGTCATAAGTGCATATTTGTCATCCTTCAAGTTTGGGCTTCAGTCTGTGTTACTTTAGACAAACCACTTAACTCCTTTGTTTCCTCATTTGTAAAATGGGGATGATAATATTTGCTCTACCTACCTCAGAATAATTGGACGACGTTATTTACATGATAACTCTGAAAAGGCAAGGTGACATAATTAAAATGAGATGACATTTGGAAGTATTTTGAAATCTTATAATCTCTATGCAAGTATAAGGTGGTAGTTTTATTAGCAAAAAGAACATAGAGACAAAGGGAGAAAGTGTAGTGTTAATAGTTATAGGTTTCACAGAAGGTATTAAGGGACAAGTAGAGAACACTTAGGGGCAAATGCAGCTGGAAGGAAATAAAAGCAGGGTTGGAAGTATTGATGGAGGCCAGATTTTTTTATTTACTTTTAAATGTTATTTTTAATTAATAAATGAAAAAACATTTGTTCTCATATCCCTCTTCCCAGTTGGAAAAGGAAAAAGAAAAACAAAATTTTTGTAACAAATAGTCAAGCAAAACATAATCCCATGTTGGCAGTATGCACAGATATATGTCTCATTCTATATCTTGAATCCTTCACCTCTCTGTCAGGAAGTGGGTTGCATCGTTCATCATCTGGAATCAAGATTAATCATTACATTGATCAAAATTAAGCCTTTCAAAGTTGCTTTTTTCTTTACACTATGGCTGTCCTGGTATGATTTCTTGATTCTGTTCGCTTGTCTCTGTATCCATTCCTACAAGGTTTCCCAGGTTTCTCCTAACTCATCCCTTTCCATAATTTCTTATGGCACAATAGTATTCTATTACATCTGTGTACTCGAATTTGTCTGGCCATTCTCCAGTTAATAGGCATCCCTTAATTTCCAGTTTGCTTTCACCATAAAAATAGCTGCTACAAATATTTCTCTTTATATAGGTTCTTTTCCTCTGCCTATGATCTCTTTGGTGTATAAACCTAATAGTAGTATCACTGAATCAAAGTGACTTTGGGGGGGATAGTTATTTGCTTTCTGAAATAGCTGGTCAACTCTATAGCTTCATTAATAGTGCATTCATGTGCCTCTTTCCATGCAGCTCCACCAACATTAGTAATTTTCTTTTTTTTTTTTTTGTCATTTTTGCTAATCTGATGGATGTGAAAAGAAACCTCAGAGTTACTTTAATTTGCATTCCTCTAATTATTAGTGATTGGGAACATTTTTGCATATGGCTGTAGATAGTTTGAATTTCTTCCTCTGAAGACTGCCTGTTCATATCCTTTGATGATTTATCAATTAGGGAATGACTTTTATTCTCATAAAAGAAATCAGTCCCTTATATATTTTAGAAATTAGTCCTTTATCAGAGAAACTTGTTGCTAAGATGTTTTCCCAGTTGCCTGCTTCCCTACTAATTTTAGTTGCTTTGGTTTTGTTTATATAAAAACTTTCATTTTTATCTAATCAAATTTGACTATTTTATCTTCTGAGATTCTCTCTATCCTATCACCTGTTTGGTCATGAAGTTTTTCCCAATCCATAGATGTAAAAGGAAATATCTTTCATATATGTGTGTGTATATGTATATGTATATATACACACATGTACACACATATAACATACATGCACACGTATATAGATACATGTTTTAAATATCTAGTTCATGTGTCTATTTGGAACTTACCTTATTATAGGGTGTGAGGTACTTACCTAAATCTAGTTTATGCTTGACTATTTTGCAGTTTTTTAAGAATTTTTGTCAAATTAAGGACTGGAACCTTTGGATTTATTAAAAACTAGGCTAAGTTCCTTTGTGTCTGTATGCGATGTACCTAATCTGTTGATTGGAGGCTAGTTCTACACTTAGCTACCAAATCAGATGCTTGCTTGAATAGTCTTCTCATTTCTACAGTCTTTACAATGGAAACAGATCAATAACTAATTCAACTACAAAGCAATCCACCCTGATTTTTTTTTTTTTTTTTTGCTTTTTGGAGGGGGGAGGGCAGGGCAATTGGGTTTAAGTGACTTGCTCAAGGTCACACGGCTAGTAAGTATTAAGTGTCTGAGGCTGGATTTGAACTCAGGTCCTCCTGACTCCAGGGCTGGTGCTGTATTCACCATGCCACCTAGCCGCCCCTCCACCCTGATTTTTAAGCTCTTCAAGTTCAAAGACTACATTTTTTCAACAATCCAGCAGATTTTTCTAATTAACTCAGTGAGGCAAGGAATTCTCTCTTATCTTGGCTCTATATCTCTTCCAGCACATATTCTTTGCACTGTAGGTATGTAGTAAGGGTACATTAAATTGAGTATTTATTGGATTTATTGAGTATTACCTTCTGTGTATGAATCAATGTTTGTACTACACCCTATGGGAGTTATATCAGCACTCAGATATTTTTATTAGTGATAATGTGGTTAATGTGACAGAATGAAAATGACTTATGGTGAGTTGATACCCAAGATAAATGGAAAGATAATAAGACAGCTCCTAGTTGCCCTTGGTGAGCTCATCACTGGGATCAGAGCATTGAAAGAACTGGTAGATGTGATTAGTGAACACCCATCAGCTGTCTTGGCTAGATTAAGGAGAGCTGCTGCAGGCCTGGAAAAAGGACCAGTGTTCCCACTTAAAAAAAGAAGAAGAAGAAGAGGAGGAGAGTAGAGTCTGCAAATTATAAACTAATGAAAATTACTTACATTATTAACAAAGTCATAGCACATATTGTTAAAAGGATGATTAGTGAATGTCTCTAAAAGAAAGTGGTGATCACAAAAGTAGCACAATATCACCATGAACAGGTCATGTCAAGCTAACTTGATTTCCATGTTTGGCAGGGTTATTTGTTAGGTAAATCACAGTAAGCAAAGCAGTTATCAAGGGCTTTCATGATATCTGTGTGGACAAGATTGCTCAATGGTAGACAGAGAATTGAGTGAATAGCTAATCCCAAAGAGTACAGTAGTCATTAAAGGTTCAGTGTCCATTTGGAAAGAAGCCTTTAGTGGAACATCCCCTGGGTCTGTCCCTGGCTTCATTCTATCTAATAATTTTGTAAATGATTTATTTGGCATGCTTATCAGATTTTCAGATAATATAAAGCCAGGAGCAGTGGCTAACATCCAGATGACAATGTCTAGTCTCAACAAGTTAGGATGGAAGACTGAATCCAATAAGGTGAATATTAATAAGGAAAATGTAAAGTCTTAATCTGGGGTTCAAGTGCAAAAATGGTGGAGATATAGCTTAGAAATATGTCTGGAAAAGATCATTTAGCAGTGTTTTATGGCAGCCAAAAAAAAGGTAATGTGATTTTAAGATCTTTTAAGAGAGCTTTAGTGTTAAGCACAAATAAAATAATAGCTGTGTTCTCTGCCCTGGTCAGAGCACATCTGAGATACTCTGTTAAGTTCAGGACTTCACATTTTGGGAAGCATATTGATAAGCAGAAGAGAGTCCAGAGCATGACCAGGATGGAGAGGTGATTTGAGATCAGATAACCAAAAGAAGATCAGTGAAGTAACTCAGGGTGTTTCAGCCTAGAGAAAAGGAGACTAGGACCATATGAAACATATCTCCAAGTCTTTGAAGGACTGTCGTATGGTTCTGCTTAATTCTAGAAGACATAACTAGGAGCAGAGAGATTTAGGCTTGATATAAGAGAAATATTCTCTTTTTTTTTTTTTTTTT
>NW_027185761.1:23089657-23207415 GCF_028583685.1 Petaurus breviceps papuanus
TTTTTTTTTTTTTTTTTGCTTTTTGGAGGGCA
Organism: Petaurus breviceps papuanus; assembly: GCF_028583685.1. Classification (NCBI taxonomy): domain Eukaryota; kingdom Metazoa; phylum Chordata; class Mammalia; order Diprotodontia; family Petauridae; genus Petaurus; species Petaurus breviceps. The sequence continues at coordinate 23,089,690 of NW_027185761.1, forward strand.
ATTGGGGTTAAGTGACTTACGCAAGGTCACATGGCTAGTTTTTGTGTTAAGTATTTTGAGACCAGATTTGAACTCAGGTTCTCCTGACTCTAGGGCTGGTGCTCTATACACCGCGCCACCTAGCCACCCCTAGAGAAATATTCTTAATTCAATTCAATTTCATGAATTTAGCAAGTGCATATTGTATGCCTGATACTGTGTTAGGGGTTAGAAACTGTCCCTGCCCTCAAGCAGATTACATTATATTGGAGGAGAAGACACAAACATGTAAATAAATAAAAAGTATGTAACAGAACTAACCAAAAATGGAATATGCTGGTTCATAGGATCATAGATCCAAATATGGAAGCAGAAGGTGGCTTCTCTGTCATTAGAGCAATTTAGGCAAAAGGCTGAATGGCTTCTTGTTGAGATTTTGTAAATGAGATTCTTGGATAGATACAAATTATGCTCAGAAGCCTCTGAAATACTTTCTGATTCAAAGGTTTTATCATTCTGGATGTTGTGAGTATCAAATCAAGTTCCTTCTCTGGTCACTCCAACCCCCATACTACAAAGCATACAAGATAAATAAGATAAAGTCCCTATCCTCAGGAACTTTATATCTGAATAGGCAGGATGAAGCAGAACCAAAAATCACTATTGCACAAGGCAGAATTTGGTATTTCATAAGAAGAAAAGTACAAACAAAATACCATGAGCATTTGGAGGGGAGAGAGATCATTTCCAGTTGGAGATAGAACAGCTATCAGAAAAGAGCTGATGAAGGGAGTGGCATTAGAAGTGAACCATTATGGGGGAGGAGCCAAGATGGCGGCGTAGAAGCAGGAAAACTCCCTGTGCTCCCCCCATAGCCACCTCAAATACCTATAAAAAATGACTTTAAACAAACTTTAGGGCTATAGAACCCACAAAGTGACAGAGAAAAACAAACCTCCTGCTGAAGACAGACTGGCAGATGGACAGGAAGTTTCCATTGCAGCACACTAGGAGCAGAATCAGAACTGTACCAAAAGCTTTCAAGAAAAGTATGAATTGATTACAGGCCATAGAAGAGCTTAAGAAGGGTTTTGAAAACCAAGCAAGAGAAGTGGAGGAAAAATTGGGAAGAGAAATGAGAATGATGAAAGAAAATCATGAAAAGAGAGTCAACAGCCTGACTGAAGAAAATAACACCTTAAAAAATAGACTTAACTCAAATGGCAAAAAGAGGCTCAAAAAGCCAATGAGGAGAAGAATACCTTAAAAAGCCAAATTTGCCTGATGGAAAAAGAATCTCAAAAGCTCACTGAAGAGAATCATTCCTTCAGAATTAGATTGGAGCAAATGGAAGCTAGAGACTTTATGAAAAATCAAGATACTATTAAACAGATCTGAAAGAATTGAAAAAATAGAAGGCAATGTGAAATATCTCATTGGAGAAACCACTGACCTGGAAAATAGATCCAGGAGAGATAATTTAAAAATTATTGGACTACCTGAAAGCCATGATCAAAAAAAGAACCTAGAAATCATCCTTCAAGAAATTCTCAAGGAAAATTGCCCTGATATTTTAGAACCAGAGGACAAAATAGAGGTTGAATCTGCCAATCGCCTCTTGAAAAAGATCTCAAAGAGAAAACTCCTAGGAATATAATAGCCAGGTTCCAGAGTTCCCAAATCAAGGAGAAAATATTACAAGCAGCCAAGGAGAAAAAATTTGAATATTGTGGAAACATAATCAGGATAACTCAGGATCTGGCAGCTTCTACACTGAGGGATTGAAGGGTTTGGAATATGATATTCCAGAGGTCAAAGGAGCTGGGATTAAAACCAAGAATCACCTACCCAGCAAAACTGAGTATAATGTTTCAGGGGAAAATATGGTGATTTAGTGAAATAGAGGACTTTCAAGCATTCTTGATGAAAAAACCAGAGTTGAATAGAAAATTTGACATTCAGATACAAGAAGCAAGAGAAGCATGAGAAGGTAAACAGGGAAAAGAAATCATAAGGAATTTATCAAAGTTGAACTATTTACATTCCTACATGGAAAAACAATAATTGTAACTGATGAAACTTTTCTCAGTATGAAAATAGTTGAAGGGAATATAAATGTATATGCATATATATGTGTGTGTGTGTGTACATACATATGTCTATATAGGAGGGTATATGGGCATATGAATACATATTTGAGTGTATGTATGTGTACAGGTATACATAGAAAGAGGGCACAGAACCAATTGATTAGGAAGGGATGATACTTAAAAGATGAAATTGAGAGGTGAGAGAGGAATATAATGAGAGGAGATGGGGAGAGACAGAATGGTTTAAATTATCTCATATAGAAGAGGCAAAGGAAAACTGTTACAATGGAGGGGAAGAACAGGAAGGCAAAAGGGAATGGGTCAACCTTACTCTCATTGAATTTGGCTTAGAAAGGGAATGACATTCACACTAAATAGGGTATCTCTCCCTACAGGAGAGTAGGGGAGAAGGGGGATGATGGAAGGGAGGGCAGGTTTGGGAGGGGAGGGAAGGTGGAGGCACACATTTTGAAAAGGGACAGGATCAAAGTAGAGAATAGAACAAGTGGGGAGCAGGATAGGATGGAGGGAAATATAGCCAGTCTTTCACAATACCACTATGGAAATGTTTTGCGTAGCTACACACTTACAACCTATATTGAATTGCTTATCTTCCCAGTAAGGGTTGGTGACGAGGGAGGAAGGGAAAGAATTTGGAATTCAAAGTTTTAAAATCAAATGTTTTAAAAAAAATATATTATTATCATTTTTTACATGCAACTGGGAAGTAAGATATACAGGCACTGGGGTATAGAGATCCATCTTGCCCTACTAGAAAGTCGGAGAGGGCATGGGGGAGGATATAGGAGAGAGCAGATTGGGGGAGGGGGTATACAGTAGGATTGCTGTTTTGGGATAGTTGGTAGGGGAAAAATGGGGAGAGATTTTGTAATTCAAAATCTTATGGAAATGAATGATGTAAACTAAAAATAAGCATAAAATTTAATTTAAAAAAAAAGAAGCAAGTGATGGGGAGGATTTTGACAAAGATGTGGGACTGTATTCCAAATAAAGAGAATATTGAGAGTGAAATCACAAAGGCAATAAACAGAGGGAAACATTGGTGGGGGAGGGGTGTGGAGAGATGTAAGTTAGGTTGCCAGAATTTAGGTTATGTTCAAGAAAGAAATCAAGTCAAGTCAATAAATGTTTGAAATGCTGACTTTGTATAAGGTACTTACTGTACAATGACTTCAATACATAGTGAAAATACAGCATCCTTTCCTCCCCTCAAGAAACTTACATTCTTAGGGGCAGCTAGGTGGTGCAGTGGATAGAGCACCAGCCCTGGAGTCAGGAGGACCTGAGTTCAAATGTGGCCCCAGACACTTAAAACTAGCTGTGTGATCTTGGGCAAGTCACTTAATTCTAATTGCCCTACCTTCCCCCCTCCAAAATAAACAAACAAACAAACTTTAGGTTTTTTAACCTTATGGGTGATTTTTCCATCCACAATTGATGCCTCCCTTCCCCTCCTCCCCCAAATTGTTTTCACTTGTGTCACATTGCTCATAAATTATTCAGTACTCCTAATCCTAGCTATCTTGTATGAGTGTATTGTTGGTTTCAAAGAAGCATGTCTATGATTAGCGAATCCGTTGTCATTGACGGGATTGTAGATTTAGAGAAGGAATCAGAGACCATCAAGGCCCTCGTCCTCATTTTACAGGTGAGGAAACTGAGAAATAGTACGGCTAAACGACTTGCCTAGGGTCATACAGCTAGTCAGTATGTGAGGTGGGATTCAAATCTAGGTCTTCTGGAATCCCAGTCCAGTGTCCTATCCATATCATTTTAGAATTCCAGTATATGTAGAAATTATAGAAAAAAGTAAAAAGTCATGCTTAAGAGTTACTGACATTCTCCTTAGATGACTTTATCATCTTTTTGTGCAGTATGAAGTTGGTTCTTTGTGGTTCTGATGTTGGTGTATACATGCAGAATGACAAATTTAGAGGCAGTGCTCTCTGAGATCCCTTCTCTATGATTCTGTGAGACCAGGTGTTCACTTTTAATGTAGTACAATTCTTCATTTGATGCTCCATTTTACTTGACTTATTGTATTAAAGAATTATATAAAATGCAGTGTTAAGTAAAGCTTCATTTTATTACTCTCACTGCCCTCTTTATCTGCTCAGTTATGCTGTCCCTAGCTAATGCTTAGGTCTAAATCTAGCTCTTCACCCTTGGATTATTACTACAACTGTTTCCCAGCTGGTCTCACCTCACACCTGAATTACTGCAAAATCCTCTTAGCTGATCTCATTCCAGTCTTTCCTTTCTTTAACCCACTTTATATACTGCCAGAATCTTGATATGTCTAATATAACACTTTAAGCACGTCATTCCCTGCTCAAGAAATATTGTAATAGCGCCTGTTGGATAGTCTGCCTGTTTCAAGTCTCTCCCCATTCCAATCCATCTTCTATTCAGCCACTTAAATGATTTTTTTTCAAATGCAGGTCTGATATGTCATCCCCCAACTAAAAAATCCCAGGGGCTCCTGGTTGCCTCCTGGAGCAAATATAGAACGCTCTGTTTGGCATTAAAATTCCTTCATAACCTTTCTCCTTCCTACCTTTCCAGTCTTCTTACACCTTACTCCCCTCCACATACTCTTCAATTCAGTGATTCTGGCCTTCTGGCTGTTCTACGAACAAGACACTCTATATCTCAGCTCCAGACATTTTCTGTAGCTGTCCCCCATGCCTGGAATGCTCTCCCGCCTCTGCTCTTCCTACTGACCTCTCTAACTTCTCTTAAATCCCCATTAAGATCCCTACTTTTACTGAGAGCCATCCCCAATCCCTCTCAATTCTACTACCTTCCTTCTGTTAACCACTTATTTGTCCTTTATATAGCTTACTTTGCATATATTAGTTTGCATGTCCCCCTCCCCCCATTAGATTGTATGTAACCTCTTTGAGAGTAGAGAACATCTTTTGCTTCTTTTTTTTTCCTGAATGCTTAAAACAGTGTCTAGCCCTTAGTGTTTAATAAATGTTTATGATTGATTGATAGAATAGCTCTCCATTTCATTGATCAGAACTAGAAGGGATTCTAGAGTCCATTTCTCTCATTGTCATCTTCTTGGTTTACAAGTATAGTATTTCTACAATCTATCCCTACCCAACCTATCCCTACTTCAGCTTCTGTCATTTCCCAGTAATGATACACTGCCCCAAACAGGTTAGTCTTCTCATCAGTTATCTCACAAGATTGTTATAGGGAAAATGCTTTTGTAAACTTTCTTTTTAAAATTGTATTTTTATTTTCAGTTACAGATTCTCTACTTCCCTTTACCCCTTCCCCCACCCATTGAGATGGCAAGAAATATTGACACCCATTATACATATGAAGTCATGTAAAACATATTTTCACATTAGCCATGTCTCACAGGAAAAAAGGTAAGGAAAACAAAGAGTGGAAAAAATACATGCTTCATTCTGCATTCTATCAGTTCTTTCTCTAGAAGTAGAGAGTATTTTTTCATAAATAGTCCTTTGGAAATCTAGTGGATCATTACATTGATGAGACTTACTAAGTCTTTCACAATTGATCATTGTTACAATATTGCTGCTACCATGTACAGTGGTCTCCTGGTTCTGCTCACTTCACTTTGTATCCATTCATATAAGTCTTCTTAGGTTTTTATGAAATGATCTTCATCATTTCCTTTTTGTAAACTTTCAAGAGATGTATTCTCCCTCCTCCATGAAAATCATTCCTGACTATTCTAGCCTATTTAATTTTTTGTATATTATATACTGTAGCAGCAAGCATCCTAGCATACCCAGGATGACTGCTAGCACAGGTTCTTTGATCTGCTTTTCTAAAGGAAAGCAACTCAAAAAGGGGTTAACAATCTTATTTTAATCAAATACATATCTTTTACCTAGTTGAGGGGGAAAAAGTCAGTACCCTGAACTTCAGAGAATACAAACAGAAGTTACAACTAGACAAAAAAATAGAGAAAATAACACAATTTAACAGACCAACAGACAGGGCTTCCAGCTGTCTGATCATCACATACATGCAGTTAGTCACCAGAGAGAGAAGCACCAAGATCTGGGTTTTCAAAGCCAAGGGGCTCGATAGATGCCTGGAGTCTCATCTGGCCAAATCACACAACTCTTCCCATGAATGAGCCATGAAGCAAAACCTCACCTTGCAGGTACATATAGTACCCTTCTCCAGGGTCAGAGAACATCACAACCCTGGTGACCCCCTAGACTACAAAGTAATAGAAGTTGTGCCTCCTGAAAAACAAGCCTTCCACCACAAGCTCCATGTGACCACATTCAGTCTAGTAGAGGGCAGAATATATTTTCAAGTCAGGAAAGGTCCTCAGGTTCAACTTAGGCCTATTAAGGGGCAGGGAAGATCTTCAAATTCCTATTACCATTACATATACTTTAGCATTTCATTTTATTCTGTCTTGTTTTGTCTTTTTTTTTTTGTCCATTGGTATACTATGTAAGACATTTTACCTCTTTAGTTTTCTGGTTTTTTACTCTGTAAAATGAGGGAGTTGAATTAGGTTGTCCCATGAAGTCTCTTTCCAATCTTAATCTTGAGACTGAGAACTCCAGTCTAGAATTCTGAGTGAATACCTTTTTCTTCTTCCTCCTTCTCCTTTTCCTCTTCTTCCTCCTCCTCCTCCTTCTCCTCTTCCTCCTCTTCTTCTTTTGCTTTTTGGAGGGGGGAGGGCAGGGCAATTGGGGTTACTTGCCCAAAGTCACATGGCTAGTAAGTGTTAAGTGTCTGAGGTTGGATTTGAACTCAGGTCCTCCTTACTCCAGGGCCAATGCTTTATTCACTGTGCCACCTAGCCACCCCTGAATATTTTCTTAATTTTTTATTTTTTCAGTCATGTCCAACTCTTTGTGACCCCTTTTGGGGTTTTCTTAGCAAAGATATTGTAGTGGTTTGCCATTTCCTTCTCCAGCTCATTTACAGATAAGGAAACAGACCAGCGGGGTTAAGGGACCTTCCCTTGGTCAGACAGTAATTGTCTGAGGCCAAGTCTGAACTCAGGATGATGAGTCTTCCTGATTCCAGGCCTAGCACTCTATCTTTTGTGTCTCTTATCTGCCTTCTTTTTAATTTACAAGGCAAATAAAACCTTAGGAACTTTTGATGGCAGTGTTATAGAGTGTATATGTGTTCATAAGAGTTTCTCTTCCTGATGTTCTCCATTTATTTATTTATTTATTTATATTTTAAGCAATCGGGGTTAAGTAACTTGCTCAAGGTTACACGGCCAGTTATTTCTGGGTGTGGTGCTGAGTGTCTGAGACCGGGATTTGATCCAGGTCGTCCCAACACTGGAGCCGGTGCTCTTACTCACTGAGCCACCTGGCCGCCCCGATGTTCTCTATTTAAAAAATTCAAATGGTTTGCATTGAGGAATGTTGTGTTAATTAGGAACTGGTATGGTGAAAGAATTTAGCAAAGAAAGTACTGTATCACATAATTAAATGCCAGACCTGTGCCAGATTCCCGAGAAGTCTTGGACTATGAGTCCTACAGTGGATCCAGTCCTTAGCATAATACCCAGCACAGAGTAGGGACTTGATAGATATTAGTTGACTGGTGTCTCTCTTTTTTTTTTTTTAAGCAATTGGGGTTAAGTAACTTGCTCAAGGTTACACGGCCAGTTATTTCTGGGTGTGGTGCTAAGTATCTCAGCCCGGATTTGATCCCCAGGTCATCCTGACACTGGGGCCGGTGCTCTTACTCACTGAGCCACCTGGCCACCCCTAGACTGGTGTCTCTTTTGCAAAAAACTAACTGCTCTGTCAATATTCTTGAATGGATATAGTTTGAGAGTTGTTTTTCCTTCTTGCTAAACTAATATAGACAACTTTTTACTTGGGTTAAACGATTAAAGGAGCTTAATGGGTTATTTGGTTCAAAAAAGTAAAAGGGGACAGTTGAGATAGGGTTCTCTAAATTTTTTTCTCCTTAGGTGATAGTGTTTTGGGGTGCATGTGATTATGTAGGAATGGACTATTTTAAGAAAATGTAACTTGACAAATATAAACAAAAATATCTGTCCATCTATCTTATCTATCCATCTTTCCATTCATCTCTTTCTGCCAAAGGCTTTTCCTGTTCCTTCATCTCTCTACCCCTTCCACCAACTAGTTTCCTGAGTCTTCCCTTCTATGGTTACTTTTCATCTAAGTTGGATTCATTCCTATTTATTAAAATGTTAGATTGTGACCTCCTAGAGATACAGGGCTGTTTTTGCTTTCTGTGAATCTTCAGTGCTTACCATAGGACCTGGCACATAGTAGGCACTTTATAAATGCTATTTGAGTTTATATATGTATGTGTATGTGTATACACACAATACATATATTATGTTATCAATAACATCACAAAAGTATACTTCATTTTTGTAGGGTTAATGGAATATAAGGTCTTCCCTGTCCATTAATAGGTCTAGGTGACCACATGTCCCTTTTTTTCCCTTGGAACAGGAGTCGTGTTCCCAGGTCTAAAGGTACACAGGTATTTTGATCTCCTATGTCTTGCTGCTTTAAATTTCTGCTCAGTTCACAGCTGTGACACATCCTGAATCACATAGAGCCCATCAGGTGATTCAGGGAGATTTATATTGCCTTGGGAGAGGAACTTGCCTAAAGGGAAACTTGCTTAGGGGTAAGCTTGCTTATGTGAGGCTTGCTTGAAGGAAGGCTTTCACACCTTTTGGTACTGGGCCAATTAGGCACTGAGTCACATGGGTTGTGATGCCTTCTGGCTCTGAGCCTATTAGTTGAAAACTATATATACTAGGAGGTTGGTATTTTACTTTGGGGCTCACTCATGGGATAATGTTTTTTTGTGATTTGATCAGATGAGACTCTGGGTAGCCATTGTAAAGGAGCCCCTGGCTGTGCATGAACCCAGATGTTGGTGCTTCCTGGTCTGGTGATTAGGTATCTATTACTCTGTTTAGACAGTTGGAGCCCTGTCTATTTGGATTCTTTCTCAGACTTCTCTGTTAATTAAAGTAAGATCATTAACCCCTTTAAACTGTCTTTCCTTTAGAAAAGCAGATCAAAGAACATGTGCTAGCAGTTCATCCTGTGTGCTAGGGTGGTTACTAATATTTAAAATATTTTTAAAATGTCAAATTATGAGTTTAAACTTTAAAATTATGACTTCTCCTATTAAACTTAAACTGTGGTGTAATTAATTACGTGGAAACATGAACTTTGTAAATTAATATACATCTGCCCCATAGTCACACAGAGTACTTTTTCTACCATGCAGGTTATCATCCTCATCTCTCATGAGACCAGGGGAACCAAATACTTATTGGGTGGGTGACATTGGTCAAGTCATTTAACCTCTCAGCCTCAGTTTCCTTATCTGTAACATGATAGGGCTGGATTAGGTTGCCTCTGATGTCCTTTTCAGTTTTACTTATTTGAAGTTGTGAAGCCAACCCTGTTTCTGGCCGTCATGGGAAATTCTTTCTTGACCTTTCTATAACTTCTGACACTATTAACCATGCCTTCCTCCTGGATAGATCTTTTCACTAGGAATCCATAATAATACCATTTTTTTTAGGCTCAAGATAAGGAAAAAGTTTCATAAGTGGAGTGGGCTGCCTTGGGAGTAGGCTTTATCTCATCAGGGGTCTTAAGTAAAAACTAGGTGTAGTTTGGTGTGTATTGGACTAAATGACCTTTGAGGTTCTTTCCAACTCAGATGTTGTGATTTACCAAATATTAAGGACTTAATATATGTAAGTTGTTGGGGGGGGGGACAGAGAAAAAAAAAAAAAAAAATTACTTTTTTTGGGAATTTTAATTCCATTGAAATGATTGAAATTACTTTTTAAAAAAAAATTTATTTCTTTATTTAAGTATTGACTGATTTGATCTCCTTGCTGTCCAAGAGACTCTCAAAAGTCTTATCCAGAACCAGAATTTGAAAGCATAGATTTTGTAGCACACTCTACATTCCTTATTAGCCTAGCTTCGTAGCTAGGTGGCGCAATGGAGCACCAGCCCTGGAGTCAGGAGGATGTGAGTTAAAATTCGGCCTCAGACACTTGACACTTACTAGCCATGTGACCTTGGGCAAATCACATAACCCCAATTGCCCTGCCCTCCCCCCTCCAAAAAGCAAAAAAAAAAGGATTAGGACATATACTGATCTTTTCCAATTTAGTGGACACTGTTGTGTTTTCCAAATTTGCTAGCATATTGAGTGCATCACTTTTACAGTTTATAGCAAAGAAACAGTCAAGCAAAATCAATTATCCCAACTGCCATGTATGAAAGTGTGTATCTCATTCTGTACCTCTAGGCCATCCTGTGCCTGACAAGAGGGGAGGCCAGCTTCATCATTAGTTTTCTCATGTCATGATTGTCACTGAATTGATCAGTCCTGAAGATTTTCACAATTGTTTTCCTTTATGTTGTTGGGGTCATCATGTAAATTGTCTTCCAAGCTCTGCTTATTTTATTCAGCATCTGTTCATACAGATCTTTCCAAGTTTCACTAAATCTGTTGTATTTGTTGTGTCTTATGGTACAAAAATATTCCATTACATTTATGTGCCAAAATTTGTTTAACTATTTCCCAATCAATGGTCAACCACTTTGTTTACAGTTCTTGCTATTACTATATAACTTTTTATAGTAACAAAGAATTTGAAAAAGAGTAGATACCCATTAATTGGGGAATAGCCAATTCAGTTGAGTTATGTGCATATAATGGAATATTACTGTGATGTGAGAGATAACAAATGTGATGGACATTAAGAAGCATTCAAAGACATATGAACTGACAAAATGATATAAACAGAATCAGGAAAACAATATTAAAAAATGGAATAATATAAATGGAAAACAAAAATGGACAGTTGTGAACAATCAAGCTTGACTCCAAAGAAAATATAAGGGCCTGGGCCTCCCTTCTTTGCAGATCTGACAGTAGGGGCTGTGGGTGTGGAATGCTACAGTGATGGTTTTGGTTGATGTATTGGTCAGTTTTGAACCAAGTCAACTGTTAAGCTGTTATTTATAAAGGATGTCTGTTTGGTAGGGGGAAGGTAGGGCATAATGGCAAACGGAGGTGCTGTAAAAACAAAAGGTATTAATGAGTTGTTTTAACGTTCAGTATGTTTATACATCTGGGTTCTTTCCCTCTGTCTTTAATCTCTTTGCTTAGGAGTAGCATTTCTGGTCAAAGACTCTGTATAGTTTAATGACTTTGGTGGGACATAGTTCCAGAATGTTAAATTTATGTTTTCATTAGAGAAGTTCTTTTCTTATTGGGTCAAAATAGTTATATTGACCATTTTCTTTTTAAAAAGTAGACTTTTATGTTGGAACATTAATTTTCCCTTTACTATCAGAATCCTTTATAAGTCAAGTCGATAAGCATATATTAAATGTTTACTATGTAGTAGACATTGTGCTAAGAGCAGGGGATACAAAAAAGGTCAAAAAAGTCCCTATCCTTAAGGGGCTTACATTTTAATGAAGGAGACAGTGTTTTAACAATTATGTACAAACAAGACATGTGACAGGATAAATTAGAAGTAATCAAAAGAGGGAAGGCACTAAAACTAAGGGGGATTGGAAAAGACCTCCTGCAGAAAGTAGCATTTCAGCAGAGATTTGATGGAAACCATGAAGCTGAAAGGAGGTAGGAAAACATTCCAGGTCTAGGAGCAGACAGGTAAAGTTTGCAATCAAGAGATGAGATGTCTTGTTTGAGGAAGAACAAAGAAGTCAGCATCACTTGATCATAAAGATAAGTGGAGGGGAGTAAAGTATAAGATTGACAAACTTTAAAAGCCAAACAGAAGATCTTATATTTGATCCTGGAGATAATAGGGATTTACTGGCATTTATTAAGTTGGAAGAGATGATATAGTTACAGGAAGATTAATTTGATAGCTTGGTGGAAGATGGAGTAGAGTGGGGAGAGATGAGGTAGGAATGCCAAGTAGGCTTTTGAAATAGTCTAGGTGAGTCATGATAAGGGCCTGGACCAGGGTGGTGGCAGTGTCAGAGGAGAGAAGGTGTTTTGGAAAGATGCTGCAGGGGTAGAATTAAGGGGACCTGGCAACAGATTGGATACAGAAGGAGAGAAGGGTTGTAAGCCTGGGTGGCTAGGAGGATGTTGGTGTCCTCAGCCATAACTGGGAAATTCAGAAGAGGGCAGGGGTTGGGGGAGGAGATAATGAATTCTGTTTTGGACATGTTGAATTGAAAACATCCATAGGACATCCAGTTTGAGATGCCCAGTAGGCAGTTGGAGAGGCAAGGATGGAGGTGAAGAGAGACGTTAGGGCTGGATAAATAGATATGAGAATAATCAGCACAGAGGCCAGAGAATTGATTAAATCGTATAGAAGGAGAAGAGAAAGGGTCTAGGACAGAGTCTTGGGGGATTCTCATGCTCAGAAGGTGTCACCTGGATGAAGATCCCGCAAAGGTAGTCAGAAAGAGGAGGAAAGCCAAGAGAGATCAGGGTCATCAAAAGGAGAGAGAAGAGAGTAACAAAAAGAGGATGATGGATAGGGTCAGAAGCTTTAGGGAGATTGAGGAGGAGGAGGATGAAGAAAAGGCCTCTTTCACTTCAATGAACATTTATCGTTTGCTTTAAAATCTTTCTCTGAAGCCTTCTCATGATATAGGAAGATAACCTTGGCTTCTCAAAGGTTATCCCTGCAGAGAATGAGCTTCAGCAATCTGTGTCAACCCAGGAAGGCTTTATGTACAGTCTTTATTGATGAATATAGTAGATGGAGGTCTGGACTTGGCAGTCAGGAAGATCTGAGTTCAAAACCTGCCTCTGACACTCAGTAGCTATGTTACCCTATGCAAGTCATTTAACCTCTGTTTCCTCATCTGATGAAATAAAACATAGTTCCTATTTCCATGGGGTTTACACTCTAAATCTTTTTTTTTTAGATTTATTTATTTACTTTTAGTTTACAACATTCAGTTCCACAATTCCTTGAGTTTCAAATTTTCTCCTCCCCCTCCCCCCCATGGCGGCATGCAATCAAATATAGGATCTACAAATACCTTCACATTAAATATTAGTCAGATTGTAAAGAAGGATTAAAACCAATGTAGTGAACAATGGGAAAGAGGAAACAAAAAAAAAGAGAGAGAGAGAGCAAGTGGTTTGCTTCAGTCTGCATTCAGACTCTCTAGTTTTTTCTCTGGATGTGGATATCCCTTTCCATCAGGAGTCTTTTGGAGTTGTCTCATAGACTTGCATTGCAGAGAGGAACCCAGTCTGTCAAAGTTGGTCGTCACACATATGTTGTGTCTGTAATTGTATACAAATTTCTCCTGGTTCTGCTCTTCTCACTCAACATCAGTTTATATAAGTCTCTCCAGGTTATTATGAAGTCCATCTGCTCCTCATTTCTTATAGCACAATAGTATTCCATTACATTCATACACTATAACTTGTTTAGCTATTCCCCAATAGATGGGCATCCCCTTGATTTCCATTTCTTTGCCACCACAAAAAGAGCTACTATAAATATTTTTGTACATACGGGTCCTTTTTCCACTTCTATGATCTCTTTGGGATACAATCCTAGAAGTGGTATTGCTGGGTCAAAGGGTATGCACTTATTTATAGCCCTTTGGACATAGTTGCAGATTATTCTTCAGAATGGTTTAATCAGTTCACAACTCCACCAGCAATGCATTAGTGTTCCAATTTTTCCACATCCTCTCCAGCATTTATCATTTTCCTGTTTTGTCATGTTAGTCAATCTGATAGGTGAGATGTGGTACCTCAGAGTTGTTTTGATTTTCACTACTCTAATCAATAGTGATTTAGAGCATTTTTTTTCATATGCTTATAGTAGATACTTTACTTTCTTTCTCTGAAAACTGCCTGTTCATATTCTTTGACCATTTATCAATTGGGGAATGACTTGTATTCTTATAGATTTGACTCAGTTCTCTTTATATTTTAGAAATGAGGCCTTTATCAGAGACACTGGTTGTAAAAATTCTTTCCCAATTTTCCACTTCCCTCTTAATCTTGGTTACATTGGCTTTATTTGTACAGAACTTTTAAATTTAATGTAATCAATATTATCCATTTTGCATTTCATAATTCTCTCTAACTCTTGTTTGGTCATAAAATCTTCCCTTCTCCATAAATCTGACAGGCAAACTATTCCTTGCTTTCCCAGATTGCTTATAGAATCAGCCTTTATACCTACATCGTGCACCCATTTCGACTTGATTTTGGTATACGTACACTCTAAATCTTGATGCTGTTTCTTTCAGGCTCCAACCAGGAATGGAGACCCCATTGGATGTTTTGTCCAGAGCAGCTTCCCTAGTGCATGCTGATGATGAAAAACGTAAGTCATCAATTTGTTTCAAGTACTTTAACAGGGCAACTTCCTGCAATCCCCAGCATATGGTAGTTAGTCACTGATGTGATTTATTTTTTTCTTGAATCTCAGGGTATTTGTACACTCTTAATTTTGGTGTTTATTTATGAGGGCTCAGCATCTTATTTTCTCTAATAATGCAATAATCTATGATCTAATCAATTTACTATTCCCTCCCAACAGTGCAGATCAAAATCTATCCAGACTTTCTCCATCTTGGACAAGTCTTGTTTATGCCCTTCAAAAATTTGCCACAAGTAATCCATCTTAATATGCAAAGAGCCTCCTTCATGTTCTTTCCACGATTCCTTGCCCCAGTGGAGTACATGGGCTACTGACCTTTGATCTTATGGCAATAACTGTCTTATCCTTTTATTTTTTTTTAGTCCTACATTTTTCTGATGATAACCTCTTTTCCAATATTTCTAACATGTTGCAGGCAACTCACATCCACTAAGCACCTCTCCATTTCCCTTCATTTCTTTGCTGGTTATAGTATTCCATACAATATGAGCTATAAAAAGGTAGGTCTTTGTGTAACAAAGAAATGTGGCATCACTTCAAGCCCTGGCTAATGTTCCAAGGTAGTCCATCCCCCTGTTCACTTGCTATCTAATCCTGAGTCAAACTCATTATCCCTTTCCATTGTCCGAGATACAGGTACTGATGGATGAGCTCTCAGGAGCTATCGATCCATCTATGTGTCAGAGACTGGACAATAGATATTCTTTATCCACTTGATCCTTCCTGTATGTATAGTCAGTCAGTCAAGTCAACAAGCATTTATTAAGTGCCTTCATGTGGCCAAGAACTGGGGAATACAAAGAAAGGTAAAAATAGTTCTGGCTCTCAAGCAAATCACAGTCTAATGGGGGAGAGAACATGCAAATAACTTTGTACAAACAAGACATATAATAGAATAAATTGGAGATAATTAACAGAGAGATGGCACTAGAATTAAGAGGGATTGGAAAGGGCATCCTGTACAAAGGGAAGATTTAGCTGAGACTTAAAGGAAGCCCATGAGACAGAGATGAGGAGGGAGAGCATTCTAAGTATGAGGGGCAGCTAGTGAAAATGTCCTGAGTCATTCTTTCCCTGCCTCACTTAATACTAATACTCAAAGGGGAGTCTAGCTAAGTTATCTTTGTGGTTACATATTTCAAGGTTTTTTGTATGATTTTGAGTCTGTCCCTCAATGCCTTCAAAACTTTGTCATCTTCAGTACAAATCTCTCCTAATTGTACTTGGCATTATAATGCAACTGCTTTCCTATCTTTGTTTTCTTTGGTGAAATTTATATTTCATCTATCAATGACTCTGGAGCTGTGATGTTAGAATTCAGATGTAGTAATTCCACTGTTTTTGGCATTGAAAAGAATGTTTAATAAATATCTTCACATTTTCCCCATTTTTTATTTATTTGTTGTTCTCCTTGGAGTTTTATTCTTATATGTTCTTAGGATGCCTCCCCTTGGTTGGAGCTCTCACAGAGATTTATCCCTCCACTTCTCTGTTTTATGAGGCAATACTGTTCACAATTCACCATTTTCCTTTGTAAGATTTTAAAAATAAATTTATATTCTAAACCAATATTTCCCATGACTGCCATGCCTGTTAACTTGCTAAGGAGTTCTAGTACTTTCCAGATGAGGTGATTTTCTAGTATCTTTTGGTATCCTTGTTATGGCGATTGTTTTATGCTGCTTAAATTTCTGTAGGAAATTATTGTGTCAGTTAATATTCTTTCCTCCATTCATTTCCTTTTTTTCAGGATAAGTAATTAATTTTGAACAAGTCAGGTTGCAATTTTAATTGTAAGCCGCACCTTTATTAATTTTTATTCTTCTAGGTTTATGTTACTTTTTATGTTCTGTTTTAGAACATGGTCTGACTGTGCAGAGAGTTGATTCATAAATGATTCTCCCAAGAGTAATGATTAATTTCCTGTGTATTAATACATGATTAATTTCTTTTTTGTGAGTTGTATTATTTGGTGCATGCTATGTTCATTGACTTACAGTTCTTTTCTCAAGAACCCATTATTGATTGACTGACATAAGACTTGTGTGAAATTATAAACCCCTGACCTCTCCCATTACTTACTCCTGAACCATATTATTTCACCATTCTCCCTATGATACCCTCCTTTGCAGTGAAGTTATTGAATATCAAAGTATATGTTGACTTAATTTGGAGGGTCTCAGTCAAATTTCTCTACCTATTCGTCTTCTATAACAAACATCAGTATGTAGTCTTTTGTGATTTTTTTTTTGCAAATACTTAGCACGAGTACTGCAATTTAAAATGACCAGCTGTCCAATGGAACAATGTTTTTTCTGCCCTTGGATAAAATCCATCTCCATAAACTCACTTCCAAGGAATTTTAGGTGGGAAGCAAAGTGTTATCTGCTACCTCTACTCACGAACCTAAGCTTTTAAGTCTTCAAGCATTATATAATTGGTTGAGAGCATGGAGAAGGTGAATGGGAGGGTAGTGAGAAAATCTGACTCATCCTAAGGCTGACTTTGGGCTTGTTCTCCTAGAGATAGCAGCCTGCTTTTCCAGGTCTTGGCTGCGCTCAAAACCTCCCCTGCACAGGTGGTCATGAGTTCGTTGCTAAGAACAAAGGTGCCAAAGTTTGTTTGTGGTTGGAATTTCTGATTTCACTCTTTATGTTCCTGAGCCAACCTCTAGGCCCTAAAATGTACTATAGGTACAATGAACAGATTAATATTCACCCAGGGCTTATTGATCAGTACTTCATATTAGGTATACTGCATCTATGAAATGGGCCAGGAAGCAATTGCCCAGGGCTGGAATAAGCCCTAACTCCAACAAGAAAAAAGAAATATAAGATGATAGAATAAAGGGATGGTACGGTCAATGAAAACATTTGCTTATTTCAAGAATGGGGGAGACTTGAAAGTACTTGTAGGCAGGAAGGGATCCAATAAATAGAAAAATAAAATATGAGAGAGAGAAGAGGAGAGGAGGGGAGGGGAGAGGAAAAGAAGGGAGGGAAGGAGGAGAAAGAGGGAAAGGGGGAAACAGGAGAGAGAGGGAGAGGGGAAAGAGAGAACAGAGAGAGGGAAGAGAAAAGGGGGCAGGGAAGACAGAGGCTTAATGAGGCAGTTTCTCAAAGAAGTTGGTTGAGAAGGAAGTGTGATCAAAGGCAGAAGTAAGACCCGATCTTGGTAAGGAAGTTTACCTTTTTCTCAGACTAGGGCGAAGAAATAAAAGACAGGTGAAAATATAAAGAGGTTTGAGGAGGGAAATAGGGAAGATGAGGAAAGTCATGCTGCTTCACTTCAATTTTCTCAGTTAAGCAGAAGGAAGGGGGGTGGAGTTGGGGGAGTGGCAGATAGGGTGTGAGTAGAGGAGAGAGGAATTCGAGCAGTCTCTGTGGAAAGTGTGGCAGTCAATCAGGAAAGAATGAAAGTGTCATTGTCCTACAGGTGAGATTAAATGACATGAATTTGAAGTGGGCTCAAAAGATATAGTTGTATGACATCCTCTTAGAGTATTCACCAGCATGGGAATGGTCATGTGGGATGTAGATGGCGGAGGTGAGCCAGCTTTAAGGAGTGGCCGATTGTGCCTGGTAGTCAAATAATAAGCAAGGGATTCAAGGGTGAGGATGTATTGAATTAGTCAACTATTAGGTCATGACTGTGAATAAAGGAATGTAAGTCCAGAGTAGGGTTGATGGAACTAGGAAAAGAATGAGGAGTGAAAGAACAGGATGGGAGGGAGGAATGAAAGGAAGAGGACGAGGAGGGAGGGAGGGAAAAGAAAGAAGTAGGGCAGAAAAAGTGGTGAGAGAGAAATAAAGAAGATTGTGAGGGGAATTTCAGACTTCAGTATAATGCAGATGACACATTTTGGGGATAATTATGAGATAGAAGGTATGATCACTATTATGGATAGCTTGGGTAGGTCATGGGATATTGATGAACAGTGAGGCTAGGATGTTCAAAGGTACAGCAGCATAGGTATACTGAAGGCTCCAAGTGTGAGTGCAGGAGTTGGGTAGAGAGCATATCTATAAGCTACTTTGTTCAGTCATTTCAGTCATGTCTACCTTTTTGTGACCCCATTTGGGGTTTTCTTGGCAAAGATACTGGAGCGGTTTTTTATTTCCTTCTCCATCTCGTTTTACAGATGAGGAAACTGAGGGAAACAGGGTTAAGTGGCATGCTCAGGGTCATCACTAATAAGTGTCTGAGTTCAAATCTGAACGTAGATCTTCCTGAGTACAGGCATAGCACACTGTGCCACCTGACTGCCCATAAGCTACTTACTGGATTGTTTTTTAAAAGGAGAAAGAGAAAAAAGGAGGAAGGGATTGGGGAGGAGGAGAAGGAGGAGGAAGCAGAA
The DNA here is from genome assembly GCF_028583685.1 of Petaurus breviceps papuanus. Lineage (NCBI taxonomy): Eukaryota > Metazoa > Chordata > Mammalia > Diprotodontia > Petauridae > Petaurus > Petaurus breviceps. Next base: position 23,108,549 of record NW_027185761.1, read on the forward strand.
GCAGAGTAAACACATGCTGGATGTCACTGGATTAAGGCCAAAAAAAAAAGATCTAGACTGGGTAATTGGTGTAGGACTGATAGAGGAGAAATTGCAGAAGGACAGTAGCAGATGAGGATTTAGAATTAGCACTGGGGGATGAGGTTTATGCTTGTTCCTCACCCTGGACCATTATTACAGGATGGAGCAACTTTCAGGGAAGAAGTTGGCCAGGAATGGGGTATCTGCTAGAGACAGCTGGGTTTCTGTGAGTGCAAGAAGAGAAGAATGGAAGAGAACTAGGTTGAAGGGGCATTTGTCCATGGAGTTCTAGTTCAGAGGGCATAATGAAGGTGGTGGGTAGAGGGGAATGAGGAAGAGGGTGAGCATTGATAACATAGGAAAGCACTTTTCATCTTCGTAGGTGGCAGAACCAAAGAGGTCTTTGCCTTAGGGTGCTACCATGGAGGGGAGTCACTGTTTTTTCCCCATGACTTCTTTTGTTTTTGTCCTCTGCTGGCTTATGCTGCCATGTGACCCTTCCTTTTAGCATCTTATCATGGTGGCACTCCTGTCTCTCCGCTTGCCTTTCCCCTTCACCCCAACCTATACACCAAATCCCTGAAGGTTTAAAGTCCATATTGTTTAAAAGAAAAAAAATGCTCCTCCCAGCATGACTGCAGCCAAGGTCAGATTGTCCTTGGTACTGCCCTCCCCTTCCCCCAATACACACACACACACACACACACACACACACACACACATACATACATTCTCTCTCTGTGTGTCTCTCTCTCTCTGTCTCTCTCTCTGAATTTGCCCCAGGCACATTAATTCCTAACTACAGTTCTTGTAGATATTGACTCTGAAGCACAGGGATCAAATAGTCTGGGGCTTAGGACAAGAGAAGTAGCAGTAGACTGGGATTCCAATGTACCCTCCTAGGCCTTGAGAGTAGAGTGGGGAGTCGCTGTGGGATAGGCACGTAAGCTTCAGAGGTGTGTTTTAGTCAGACATCAAAGAGCTGGGTGGGAGCAGTTGGGTGTTTGGATTGGACTTCTCCCCACTTAACCAACTCCTTCCTTCTTCCTCTGGGCCACTAAGTAAACAAAAAGTAAAAGACACACTCAATTTCCCCCTTGAAGTCCTGGGTACAGATAACAGGTGATGATCTGTCTTACCTCCAGGAATTTCTTCTGATTTCCAACTGGAGAATTCCTATTCTACATACTGCAAAAAGAAGACACTCATCTTTCCTTTTCCTCTAGGCTTCTAAAAGCCCACATTTTGATAAGCAGCTACGAACAACAGGATGAGTATGTAAAGTCCGAGTGATCACAATGTGGCCTTCATTTGGCTTCCCTGCGGCTTCTCTTGGTTTAGAAGTAGGTCTGGCATCACCCTGCCATTATTTTAGCTTGTTTGATTCATTTCCCTAAATTAGTCCCACAACAAGAGAAGGAGGAAAGGTGTGAAGAATTCTGCAGTGATGGGATAATTTTCATTGACATCATGATTGTTACCATTAAGATACCCTGAGAAGTCTTTTCTTTGGAGCCATTTACACCACCCTACACTGCCCAGAGCCCAAGGATTGCATGGTATTTCCTCCTACCTAAAATTGTGAGTATGTTAAAAATCACTCTTCATAGACCTTGACCCTAATATTTAATTTTGTCATTAGGTAGATTCCTGAGAGCTATACACCTTAGATCTGCATCTCCTTCCGTTGATTCACTCTAGCTTATATTTTGAAAAAAAAAGATGTCTTAAGTTGACTAAAGGATCCTCAAACCTTTTTTTCCCTCTTAAAGTGCTGTTTATTCAATAGCATGATTGAGTGGGTAGAGGTCTAGTCCCGGACTCTGAAAGACATGAGTTCACCCACATACTAACTATGTCACCATGTGCAAATCACTTAATATTCCATTGCCTTTAGACGACTGTAAGTTATAAGTTATAGGGAAGCTGCTGATCTGCAGCTGGGGAGGGAATTTCCAGACTAGAGGTTCCTACATCAGTGAAGCCAGAGGTCTGCCCATCCTCCAATTATAGACCAGAAAAATTTTCTAGTTCACTTTGCCAAATTATGTAGCAAGAGGTTACCCCTTTCTCTTTGAGTTATATAGTCAGTCCAGTCTCTGCCTCTGTCCCGCTCTCTCTTTCTGGAGAGCTTTAGCCTAGTTACTTCAGAAGACAGCAGAAAGAAAGATGAATGGGAATTGTAGAAGTCCCCTTCCCAGCACCAAAATCCCAGAATGTGGTGATGGTGCAAGTGTGATGCACAGTGCACAAGTTATGGTGGAGGGGAGTATAAATGGCCATGGGATTCCCTGTGAATTCATCTGGAGAGAAAAACAAGCATTCTGTTTGAATGTCCAAGAAAAAGACCACATATCCACAGAACTTTGTGTGGAGGAGGAGAAGGAGGGACCTGAAATAAAGGTTTTTTAGAAAGTGTAGCTACTCCATGACCCAGGTATGGGGAAAGAGAAGTCTCCCTCTCTGCTGAAGGCTGGTGTTCCCCTTCTACAGGAGACTTGGTTCTTGGAGAAGAAACAGCAGGATCACCCATCAGGAGAACCAAGCACAAGGCATCCAAAATTAAGGCGGTGTTACCTACTTGGAGCTGAAAACAAGAGCCCCCTTTTGTCATTGCTAAATCTTTTCTCCAAAGTTACTTGTAATTACTCTGTATCTCAACTATATCTGTGATCTTACCAATTTGGGAGTTCTTTCTAATAATACAGATTACAACTCATCCAGACAGACCTGCCCATCCTGTGCGCCCTATTTAAATCCCCATGAGAGTTCGGCACTCACAGGGCCAGCCAACATGCTAGAGGTCTTCCTCACTTTCTCCCCACATTGGGAGGGTACCAGTGGAGGACTCTGGCCATCCACCTGCAGTTTCTGACTCCCCACCGTATAACTAGACCATCTTCTCTTCCAGTTGTACAGTTTCTTAATGAAACCCTTTATTCTGTTCTTTGGAGTTTCTATTGCCCTCCCTTTCACACACATTGCTTTATATGCCTGCCTCCCTGCCCGCCTCTACACACACACATTAAAATGTGAGATTCTTGAGGGTAGGGGTTGTATCCTTTTTGACATGTCAGTACCAAAAACAGTACATGATACATAGTAGGCATCCAGTGCTTTGAAGAGTTTTATTCATTGAGATTTTATTGGTGCTTGCTGAATCCAGACCACTTTTTGGTGGGAGAAGAAAATGTTCCTCTCTGTGTGGGTGTGAAGGTTCTATATAGTGTACAAGTCTTTAGTCTTTCCCATTTCTTTTTCCTGAAACATACTTTCCCATATATTTCCACCATTCTTATCTTTTCCCATCTTTGCTTTGAAGTCACCAAGTATGGGAGTACAAGTTATTTTGAAGGCTTCTATTCAATTCAATAAACATTTATTAAGTGCTTGCTAAATGCCAGGCACTGCGCTAAGTACTGGGGATACAAAAAGAAACAAAAGATAGTTCCTGCCCCCAAGGAGCTTACAATCTAACAACCTGCAAACAAAAATATACAAAGCAAGCTATATACAGGATAAATAGGAAATAATTAACAGAGGGAGAACACTGGAATTAAGAGGGGTTGGGGAAGGCTTCCTGTAGGAAGTAGGATTTTAGTTGTGAATTAAAAAGACCATTTTTTTTTTATTAAGCAATCAGGGTTAAGTAACTTGCTCTAGGTTACACGGCCAGTTATGTCTGGGTGTGGTGCTGAGTATCCGAGCCTGGGATTCGATCTCCAGGTCTTCTCAACACTGGAGCCGGTGCTCTTACTCGCTGAGCCACCTGGCCGCCCCAAAAGACCATTTTTTAAAAAGACCAATTAAAAAGGAAGGTCAGAAGTTGGAGTGGAGGAGGGAGAGCCTTCTAGCATGGGAGTCAACCAAAGAGAATGCCCAGAGCCAAGAGATATGGAGCATCTTGTCTGTGAAACAGTCAGAAGGCCAGTGTCACTGGACTGAAAAATAGGAGTAAGAAGACTGAAAAGGTAGAAGGCAGCTAAATTACAAAGGGCTTTAAACGTCAAGCAGAGCATGTTTTATTTGCTCCTGGAAGCAATAGGAGGCCGTTGGAGTTTATTGAGTAGGGAGAGGGATATGATTAGACCTGCATTTTAGGAAAATTCAGAGGAACTGATGAGATCATCAAGTAAAGTAGTAGACAGAGAGAAGTGGACCCGGGACACAATCCTGAGTAATGTCTAGAGCTCTGAGAGATGAAGCAACTTGCCCAAGTTCAGACAGACAACCCTCAGCTGTCAAAGTAGGAGTTGAATGTCGATCTTCCTGGGCCATGTTTTTATTCACTACACCATTATCATAATTCCGTTTTATGGGAAGTGATTTAATCACAGGGAAGTTCTGGAAACTAATGAAAATGAACATTCAGATTGGCCTTCATACATTCCTGGTGTTTTGAGTTTGAGGAAGCTATTTTATTTGTTGTTGTTTTCTCAGTGATCTTTAATACAGGCACTGGGAAATCCCCAGTCTTTCTCACTATTTTCTTCTTCTGAGTCACAATTGATTAGGAAGGGTGATAATACATTTTGAATATTGTTTTTCTCTTCAGTGAAGCTTGGATACATGTAATATTTCTGATATTTGTGCTTTCTTGGTGGTTTTTCAAAAATGCCTTCCCTAATTCTAACCCTGACCCATTTCAAAGATTATTTCCAGTTTATTCTGTATATATCCAGTTTATACATAATTATTAGCATATTGACTTCCCCAAAAGACTGCGCTCCTTGAGAGGAGGGATTTTGTTTTGCCCTCCCCAGTGTTTAGCACACTGCCTAGGGAACTCCATGTGCTTAATAAATGCCTATTGACTTAACTTGTTCTTTGGTTAAATTAGGTTCTGGGTACTTTGTTCTTGTACCTTCTGGGTATGGCCAGAACTGTTTAGCCAAAAGTGTTGGCCTTCTTACTTAAAGGTAAAATAAATTATTTTAAAGAACAATGTTCTTTAGGATATTTGTGTAGAGGGGGCTACTCTGTTTTACATGATCTGCACATAAAATATGGTAAAGAGTAGAAAAGTCACATTTGGGGTAACATATCCAAACTTACGATTAATGTTTAGGGAGTTTTCAGCCCACAAATGTCGCTACTGCCCGTCTGGACTAAATCCTTTAGGAGAAAGATTTTTGTGAAAGGCAAGATAGCAAAAGCAGCATTGCACTTAAAGTCAGAGGGTCTGGGACAAGTCCATCCTTCCCCTCCTCCACTTATAGCTGTTCAAATCAGCGACCTTGTTCAAATCATGTAATCTCTATGAGCTTCTGTTTCCTCCTCTGTAAAATGGGTATAACAATATGACAATCCACTTAACAAGGTTGTCGAGTAGAAAATGTGGGCTGTTACGTAATCTTGGCTCGCGCTTGCTGCTAACTGCCAGTGAAGGAATCCTTCCACAAGGAACATTTCTGTGGGATATCGCGGGAACATCGCAAGTGCTGTTACATATTTTTGTTTGTTTTCTTTTAAGTCATGCAGATGACATCATCGCGCTTCCCTCCTGTTTTTACAGGTTGGCCTTAAAGACATTGGAGTTCTGTTTCTGGCTGCACCTAAGTAAATAAAGCCGAGGCTTGCGGTCGTGTGTTTGGGCCGGGCCGTTTGATGTGCTTTTCCAAACACTTCCCTTTAATTAGAGCCGCCGACGTGCAGACACCCCCGTCTTAGCCGGCCCTCCCCCTTCTGCGCCTTCCCTTTCTCTCTTCACATCCTCTTTCCTGCCTCCTGCCCTCCTTACCTGATGTGCACCCCTCATTCTGGAATACCATTTTCTTGGCGGAATATTAGGCAGACTGTGTGCATCTAAGCACCGGTCGGACAGACCGACGGACGGACCCCTGCACCGGTGACTTGCTTGCATCCTGGGAGTCCAGAAGCATGGACCACCCCCGGGCCAGAGGGGCGGAGCTTCTGGGGAGGGTAGCTAAATAGTCCCGGCTACCGAACAGTGGCTATTTTCTGTGGGCACCGACTCTTAAAAAAACTGGCTCAGAACAGAAAGGGACTTCTTCTCTCGGAGGAGCCATTGTTGGCCTATTATCAGTGCGCCAAGTCCTCAGTTACACTTGAAAGAAAACAATATAGTGATGTCATTCGTGTCCAATCACCTTGTCCTTGCACCCGATCCCAGGGGTTGCCCTTGGTGAAGGGAAAGGCTACCAGAAAGGCTTTGCAGCAGCTGTGGGCAGTGCTGGATGTTGACTGGAGAGACTAGGGGGAGAATTTCATCAGTAAATGCTGTGATGTTCTACGTGATGCATCCGAGGTGGCCCTAGAGCAATTTCAGTCAAAGAGCTGCACTTAAGGACCAAAGGGCCACATGGGGCTTCGAGGCGTTCCCCACCCCTGCCCTAGAGTCTTACTGCTCATAGGTTCTTTGGGCAAAAGTTAGGTACAGTAATGCATATGCATAAAGAATTCATAAATAATTCATAGCCTTTGAATTCTCTGTTGTTGTTTTTAACCCCCCTATAGTGTTCCTAAGTTTCATTTGTAGTTTGCCTTTATAGTGGAGAGACCAGCCTGTTAGAGTGGGGGCAGCCTGGGTGTGCGGGGAAGAGAGAGAGGGGTTCCGTGGCCAATTGCTCCTTTCCGAAGAGTATCTTAGAATCTGGGAGCTTCTTGCGCCCAGAAGCTGGTAAATTGGGTTTCAAAAATACAGTCCTCAGTGCTCCACTGTGTGTAAGTATGAAAAGAATTTGCAAGTTTATATTTTGATACTTGAAGTTCGGAAGCAGTAATACTGTATTCATTGAGAGAACTCTATGTCATTAGAAGTTCTGGGCTTCTTGTATTGCTGTGGCAAAAAAAAAAAAAATCATCTGTCTCTGGCCCCCAGACTGAATGAATTCAGCTAGTCCTTAGGTAGTAGACACAAAGTCCATTGCCAGACCACTCTTGAGAACTTTCCAGTTTGGCAAGATCTTGACAAAGCTTGTAGTCCATTGGCATTGACTTTGGGGACCCAGAGCCCGCTCCTTGTTACAATGAGGGGGCACTAGAGTAGGACTTAAGTGTTCTTTGCACTCATAGAGAATTGTGTAAGCAGAGAAATTTGTAAGGAGCACCTAACCACTCGTCTTCCCACAAGCAGGCGCCCAATAAAAATGTATTGGATGAGTTCATGATAGTAGTGCATTAGTGTAAGATGCAAGTGCAAATCCTGGTTCTGTTATTGATTAAATCAAGTCACTTTGCTTTTCAGTTTCCTCATCTATAAAACCAGAGGGTGAGGTTAAATAATCAGTGGGCCCATTTTTTCTTTGAAATTTAGCGTATGAATTAATATTAGTGGTATTTTATAAAATAAGCATTGTTCCACAGCAGTCTATATTATTTATTTGGTTCTGTACTGACTTTGGTTCATTGATTTTTCATATAACTAACTTAGTTGTGAATACTTGTATCTCCAGGGAATGAATTTATTTGATTATTTTACTAACCTTTATTGAATCAAAGGGATGTTTGTGAATGTGTGTGTGTGTGTGTGTGTTTAAAGGCAACAATATGGTTAAAAACAAATGAAGTTAAGTGAAATTAACTGTTTTAAACTTTAGTTATTCTGTGTGATATTTTATATTTGGGAATAACCATGTATCTTTTCTTTTCACTTTAATCTCTTGGAATATTGTGAAAATAATTCATCACTAAATATGAAAAATGGTATTTAAAATTTTCCTCAGAGAAACCTTTGATGATTGAAAGAACCAGCATCTTTTGTTATTGTATGTCTCCAAAGAAATATTGGTTAAAATTTTGATTTCCTGACTATAGTAAGAATCTTTTTTTTATAGCATGATGGGAGAATGAAGAGTATTTGATGGAATAGGAGCTAAGTGAAAAACACTCCACTTCACCAAGAGTCCAGATGGTTTTCCTCTTAGTCTTTCTCTGGTTGAAGACCTATAAGGGCATTAAGGAGCAGTGATTTACATGTATGAATCCCAGGAAAATTGGAATCTAGCTAGCTGTATTACTCTCACCCCTGAACCTACTCTCAAGATCTGTGCTAGTCTATACTTTAGCCTTTTCATCAATGCAGGTGACTTGGTTGGTCATTTTTAGTGGGGGCTGTCACAGATGCTAGTTCATAGAAATATTATTGCTGGGAAATAGTAACTTTTTTTTTTGCTTTTTTGGAAGGTAGGGCAATTGGGGTTAAGTGACTTGCCCAAGAACACATGACTAGTTTGTGTGTGTGTGTGTGTGTGTGTGTGTGTGTGTGTGTGTGTTGTGTCTGAGGCCAGATTTGAACTCAGGTCCTCCTGACTCTAGGACTTTTGCTGTATTCACTGTGCCACCTAGCCACCCCAGTAGTAACTTTCTTTTAACCATTGAGTGTCTCTTCTAATGGGAATAGAGGGAAAAGAGACTTCTTTTCTGCAGTTGTCAACAGTAATTATATTCAGGACTGCTAGGTGATGAAGTGGATGGGGCACTGGCCAGGAGTCAGGAAGATCTGTGTTCAAATTTGGCCTTAGACACTTACTAGCTGTATGACCCTGGGCGAGTCACGTCATCATGTTTGTCACAGTTTCCTCATATGTAGAAATGAACTGGAGGAGGGAATGGCAGACTACTCTAGTGTCTTTGCCCAAAAAAACACCAAATAAAGTTACAAAGAGTTGGCTATGACTAAAAAATAATGAAAAACCACTGTATTCTACATTTACTTATAAGTATGTATACTTAGCACCCAATTCACACTTATATTCATAGGTTGGGCCCCAGAGGGCACTGCTGCTCTCAGGTTTTAGGGTACCCTGTACAGATCTGCACTTCTAAAGCTATGGTCAACAAGCCCCACCAATGTGGGATCACAAGATCTGGCAGAAATTTTAAAATTAGTTTAACACCTTGTTACCAACTTAAAACCTCATTATTAATAGTTAGCCAGTAGACACAGTTAGCTCTCATCAAAGGTATTTACTATGATGGAACAGGCAAAAAAATTAATTATAAAATCTCCTTCCCCCCCCTTCATCCTTTCTCTCTCTCTCTCCCTTTCTATCTCTCCCCTTCCCTTTCTCTCCTCTTTCTCTCCCTCACTTTCTCCTTCCCTCTATACCTCTCTCTCTCCTCCTCCTCTCCCCTTCCTTCTCTTTTCCTCCTCCCTCTTTCTCTACCTACTTCCTTCCCTGTCTTTATCTCACTCTGCCTCTCCCTTCCAATGAGGTTACTCCCTGTAATTCTCTTGGAGAAGGATTTACATTTTATAAAGGGATCACAAGGTCTGGCAGAAATTTAACACCTTATTTTGAACTTGAAACCTCATCATTCATGACTACATCAATGGAATTGGGGATGGGAAATAAATCACCCCACCTCAAAATATATTTTATTAAAAAACTGGACTTGTGTTTTCATATGCATAGAGTTCCCCAAAAGGAAGTAATAAAGCAAGGCTCCCTCCCTCTACCAGGGCAGACCAGCATCTTTTCTACAACTTATAGTTTTAGAGTTGTCTGAGAAACCAAAAGATTAAGTGATTTATCCAGGGTTCCTTACCCAGTATGTGTGAAAGTTGGGGCTTGACCCTAAGTCTTCCAGACATTTGTTCCACTTTCCAGTGCTTTCTGTTTATCCATATAAATATGCACATACACATAATGCCTAACATAGTGTGTCTGTATGTGTACAGACACACATATGAGGCAGTATGCTAGGAAATGTTTAACAACCACCTGTAATGTAATACCAAGCAAAGGCAACTTCCCAGGTTCAAAATACCAGCATAGGTGCTCTCTATTTTATTCAGTAACAAACCCAGAACAGAGAAGATCAAAACATGACATCATTCAAAATACAGCATTTACTAAGTATGATTAAATAATCTCCAAGTACTACCCCACCCCAGGACCTTCCAATCATTCAATCAATTACAAAGTCTCTGTTCTAAATACTTCTCCACCCCTAGGCTATACCTTAATTAAGTCCACCACAAAGCCCCTCTTCTCAAATGGAGATTAGTTTCCAAACATAAGTAAAATACATTCATTTGCTCAACCATAGAACACAAAAAGGTCAAAAGTTCCCCACCCCTGGATCACAATTGAATCTACCCCAGAGTTACATCAAGTTTAAACACAGCACTCAATACCCAAATGGAGGTCTTTTCTTCATCTTGACACGAGGCAAGTTCTCAGCAATCTTAGTTCCTGGGGAGACAAGGCTTAGCAAGGCCATAAGGTACATTGCCAGTCCCTTCATGAATTTATCCTCTGTCTGTAGAACAGTCCTAGAACCCCTGAACACATTAGCAAAGCCCTCTCCCAGGATTTCTGTAAACATACAACAAGAAAATCCTTCTTCAGGGCTTCTGAACCAACAGAAAGGCTCCCAGACCCTTGCAACAACAGCACTGTCCTTCACCAGTGGACAGTATTCACTCTCTGTCTGCAGGACAGTCGCAGGCCTTCTTAGCGAACAGCCAGGTTCCAGGACTTCTTCAACAAAAGGACAGTCTTTCACCAGTGGACAAATCTGGGAAAATAACATCAAAACAGACAGACAAAGTACCAGCAAAACAGCCATGTCTCCTCAGTCCTTGGCAGCTCAGGGGGCAGGTCTCAAAAGTCCAGGGCAATTCAAAGCGGCCACCAGTAATTCTCTTAGTCTCTCTCTCTCCACGAGGTGCTGCTTCCGAAAAAGATCTTCCGCCTCTCTCTCCTGTCTCTCCAAATCTACATCACCAGCTCCTCCCACTTCAGGACTTTCTTTTCACATCAACAAGCCCATCCCACAGGTGGGATTAACAAACTCTGGGTTTTAATACAATCAATTTGAAAACCAAGCCAATACAGGGAAATCTTTAATTGCCATTACTATCACACCACCTCTGTGGGAAAATGTGTGAAATGAATAATCTGCATTATTCACATTGTCTTCATTGCTTGCTTAAGTCTAGACAATCGACAAAAACTAGATCAATCCCTGACTTGTACAGTTTGCCATTTAGAAGGTGTAAATGTTTGCACTGAAAATTTAACAACCAGTGCAGGGTGAGTTGGTTCCAGCCCACTCCTGCTTCATGTCCAATCGCTAAAGGTAGGTGAGATAATTTCTAGCCATTGTTCCAAAAGAAGTTCTGACATTGGGATGGCCAGGTGGCTCAGCGAGTAAGAGCACCAGCTCCAGTGTTGAGAAGACCTGGAGATCGAATCCTGGGCTCAGACACTTAGCACCCACCCAGAAACACCTGGCCGTGTAACCTTGAGCAAGTTACTTAACCCCAATTGCTTAGGGGCGGCCAGGTGGCTCAGTGAGTAAGAGCACCGGCTCCAGTGTCGGGATGACCTGGATCAAATCCAGGCTCAGATACTCAGCACCACACCCAGAAATAACTGGCCGTGTAACCTTGAGCAAGTTACTCAACCCCTATTGCTTTAAAAAAAAAAGAAGAAGTTCTGACATCCATCGTAGCCAGGAAAATAGTTTCTCCCAGAAAGTTGAGCAGCCTTTGGCACGTAGTGTAAATATACTTTAGAGTAGAGCCTTTAAAGACTTCATAACCGCAGTGAAAAAGATAGAAATAGTAGTTATTCTTAAAGTTTTTTGCTAACTTTGTAAAAAAGAAATTCTCTTCTCTATGTTGCCTTCACTAGTATTCAAATATAAAAAAAAATCTAATATTTTACTTTATAACTATATGGAGTTGGGAAATGAAGTTTGCTCAGCAATTCTATTTTATGGTCATAATTGTTGTTCAGTCACTCTTCATGGCTACATTTGGGATTTTCTTTCGAGAAGATTCTGGAATGGTTTGCCATTTCCTTCTCTAGCTCATTGTACAGATGAGGAAACTGAGGCAAACAAGGTTAAGTGACTTGCTCAGGGTCACGTAGCTAGTGTCTAAGGTGAGATCTGAACTCAGGAAGATGAGTCTTTGTGACTCCAGGCCTAGCATTCTATTCACTGTACCACCTAGCCACCCCTGTTATTAATTAATTAAGTTTAATTCATCAGTGAAAGTATCCATGATGTTGGTCTAATCAAACTTTCAGAGGATATATTATAATAATAACTGATCATTTATATACCAATGATATTGCGAAGTCCTTTTTGTTGTTGTTGCTGCTGCATATTATCTGATTTGAATTTTGTAATCACCCTCTGCAAGTTAGGTAATATAGGTATCACTATGCTCATTCATTTTACCAATGAGGAAACTGAAGCTCACACATGTTAAGTACTTTGCCCACACTCATACCATCAGTAATTGTTTTTAAAAAAAAATAGCTTTCAAATCCAGTCTGGCTGATTTCAAGTTCAGCACCCTATCTATCCACTGTCATGTTGAATATATATAATAGGAGTATACTTTTGATATTTTCTCTGCCCCGGAGCACTGGGCATCATTGAAGATGCTACAGCTTTTAAACAAAGATTTGTAAACTTTGGATGACCACATGAAAGTGTTCTCCATATCTTGGATGGTAAGAGAAGTGCAAATAAAAACAAATATGAAGTTCAATAAATACTGATTTTTTTTTTTTTTGCTTCACTCTGTACAAATTAAAGAAGAAAAAGAAAGCATGGGGAGAGTCTTTGTTGGAGAGGCTAGGGGAAGACAGGCACCTTGATGCAGTCTGTGGAGCTCTGAAGTGGTCCAACTATTTTGCAATCCAATTTGGAATTAGGTAAGGAGAATGGTAAAATTTTCTGAACACTTGGACCCCATATTCTCACAATTGGGCAATATCCTCCAAGGAAGTTAGAATCAGAAAGTAAGTTCCAATGTATGCCAACATTTTCATGGCAGCATTCTTTGTGGTAGCAAAAAACTGGGAACAAAATCAGCATACATTCATTGAAAAATGACTGAAATACCTGTAATGGCATATTGGGCAACCTGAAATGACCAACAGAATATAGAGAAAATTAGAAAGAGTTGTATGAACTGATGCAGAGTAATATGAGAAGAATCAGCACAACAATATCCACAATGACTAAAAAGTATATGGAAGATAGAAGCAAGTCCCAAAGGGAAGGCATAGGGGCAAGGGAGAACAAGCAAAGGGTGGGATTTGAGATGAGTCTGGAGGGAAGGGAATTTATGAGGTAGAGGTGAGAAAGGAGAGCATTCTAGGCAGGAGGTACAGCTATTACAAAGTCAGGGAGTTAGGAGATGCAGTGTCCCACATGAGGAACTGAAAGGTCAGTGTTGCGGGATTGTAGAATCCACAGAGGGGAGGGAGTAAAGTGTAAGAAGACTGGAAAGGTGGGAAGGGGTCTGTTTTTAAAAGGCTTTAAATACCAAACAGAGAACTTTGTATTTCATCCTGGAGGTAATAGGGAGCCATTGGAGTTTATTGAGTAAGGGGATGACATGATCCTACCTGAACTTGAGGAGAATTGCTTTGGCAGCTAAGGGGAGAATGGATTAGAACAGGGAAAAGACTTGAAAAAGAGAGAGCAATTAGAAGGTTATGCAGTAGTTTAATATGTAGTAGTTTAAGTGAGGGGCAATGAGATTCTGAGCTAGCCAAGGTGTTAGCTGTGTAACTAGAGAAAAGGGGATTATATATAAGAGGGCAGTGTTAGTTGAATGAAAAAAGTCAGAAGTCATACTGCAAAGGTTTTAGAAGTGAGGAGAGAGAAAGTTGAAGCAGCTAGTGTAGATGCCCTTCTCAAGGAGGTTAGCTGTGTATGACAGGAGGACTATAGGAAGCTAGCTAACAAAGAAAGCCAAATCAAATGATTTTTTCTTTTTTTTCTTTTCAAATGCTTTATTAACTTCTGATTTATATCATTCATTTCCGCCAGATTTTGAGTTACAAATTTTCTCCCTGTTTTTCCTCTACCCACCAACCCAAAATAGCAGTCCCACAGGATATCCCGTCCTCCAATCTGCTCTCTCCCATATCTTCTTCCATACCCCCTTCGACTTTTCCAGTAGGGCATGGTGGATCTCTATGCCCCAGTGCCTGTATATCTTCTTTCTGATTTTTTTTTTCTTTAAAGGATGAGTTAGACATGTAGGCAGCAAAGAAGGGGTCATTAAATAGGGAGAGAAAGTTGGAGTTTGGTCCTGTGATCACATGATTTGGGGTATTAAGTAAAGCATAAAATAAGATAAGTAGAACTGCTCATCTGAGTGTTTGCTTTTGTCATGGAGAATGAATACCATCTGCACAGTCTGAATAGAAGAGAGAGACCCTCTTCTCAAAGAAATGTCAAAAAAAAGTATTTCAAGGGAAAACAAAACGACATTTGAGCAACTCTGCAGTATTTGCTAGTGTTATATTGGGGTAGAAAGCAGTCTCTTTACATGGAGCTACCTGAGTTACAGTATGTTAGCCATAGTGTGCTCTAATCCCGTGCTATTGCTTAAACTTCTAATGGATGCTGTGATGATTGAAAAATATATTTTGCCTGGTTGTGGTAGCCCAAGCATATGGGGAAGGCTGAGGCTGGTAAATTTCTTGAGCTCCAGGTTCTGAGACATAGTGAGGCTAAAACTGTTCTGCAATCCATGCCAAGTCTGACTCTAATATGGTGAGCTCTCACAAGTAGGTTCCCATTAGGCTGCTTAAGGAGGGGCAACATGGCCCAGACTGGAAAAAAACAGAGCAGGTTAAAACCTTTTACTGACCATTATTGGACCATGAGTGACCAAGATACTTCCAGCCTGGGAGGAATAGAGAGATCAGATGTCAAAAAAAAAAAAAAAAGGAAAGGAAAGGAAAAGGAAATTCCCAGAATGTTATAGGTTACAGACATATAAAGACATAAATCAAGAACTGGAAGAGACTTTAGAGGCCCTTCTAGTTCAGCCCCCTCATTTTATAGATGGGGAAACTGAGTCCCAGAGAAGTGATATGATTTGTCCAAGGTCACACATTAAGTGGTAGAATCAGGATTCAAACTCAGATCCTATGATTTCACATTCAGTGCCCTTCAACTGCACCATGGGGCTTCCCAATCTTTCCATGGTAGAAAAACACTGAGCAGGTATGGCTGGGAGTTGGAAATTGTACTTAATAGAAAAGTATATAAGAGCAGTATCCTTTTCCTAATTTCATTTGCTAAGGGCACCTGGTAGATGATTACTTCCTTTGCCATTCATTACTGTTTGAACAAAATATTCAGAATGTGTATTGATTGTTAGCTAGCAGGTGAGCAGACTCTAAATGACTTAAGCTCTGAGATTCCTAGATTAAATCTTATTGTGGGGGTAAAGTGAGCACTGACGAGTTTTAATTATTGATAAACCTTACAGTTCGATTCTGCATCCATGTGTGAGTCCAGAGCTTTGACAGTATCATTGAGTATTAGAGTCATTCTATTGCATAATGAATGATGAAGAAGACCATGAAAACACTTGACAGTGAAAGGAGAATGAGATAGAAGTTGGTAGTTTGAGAGACCAAAGTTGGCTTCTTATTGTTTAAGGTACTAAATACTTGGGCGTATTTTAAGGTAGCCTGGAAGGAAAAATAAAGAGGAATGTAGAGATATAGGAGATACTTGAATGTTAAATGGATGCTGCCTAGGGTAGGGAAAGACTGAGGAAAGGGAAATAAAGAATGTTAAGAAAAGCTTAGTTAGAATAGTACTTTTCTCCCAAATAATTTAGAATGTTTCACAACATATTTACATTTTACTCATGATGAGTAGTTAACTGAGTTGGATGAAAGGATAGACTTCCCAGGGAAATGATTGTAGGAAAGGAAATATAACCTTTCTGTAAAGGGAGTGAAAAGAATACCCTAAGAGGTCGTTTCCATATCAATGATTTGTTCTTTGATTTACCAAATAATAGCTTTACATAATGGCTTATTCTACATGTATTTTAAAATGTTTAGTTTGGACATTTACTTTGAGTTAAATTTCCCTTTCTGTGTTTGGGAAGACAAAGGCACTCCTCAGCTCTTTAGTCAGTGGGATGACAAATTTAAATGCATACATTTCTTTAAGTATCACTTTAATATTATGAAGCTACAATGTTACACAACCTTTTGCTTTCTGCATTGTGGGGTTTATTGGTTTGGACTTGTGCATATTCCCTAATGTTGTAAGAAGTTCTATCCTGATTCAAGCTGTTAGTAAATGAAAGTGGTTCCATTTTAAAACCTGTTTCAGTGAGCAATCTATTTTCTCTCCCTCCCAACTCCCACTACCCTTCCCACTGAAAAGAAAAAGAAAAGAAAAACAAAGTCCTTGTAACAAATTTGTGTAGTCTAGATGAACAAATTCCTGCATGTCCATGTCCAAAAATCGACCTCCTCCTATACCCCAAGTGCATCACCCCTATATTAGGAGGTGGTTGGCTAGCATGCATCATCCTTGGTCCTTTGGTATCATGGTTGGTCATTCTGTGGATCTTTTTTTTTTTTTTTTGAGGAGAGAAGACAAGGCAGTTGGGGTTAAGTGTCTTGCCCAAGGTTACACAGCTAGTAAGTGTGTCAAGTGTCTGAGGATTTGAACTCAGATCCTCCTGACTCCAGGGCTAGTGCTCTATACACTGTGCTACCTAGCTGCTCCTCTGTGGATCTTCTGATGTCATCTTTCAAAGCTGTTTGGCTTTACAATGTTGTTGTTACTGAATAAATCATTCTGCTAGCTCTGTTCACTTCATATACATCTTCCCAGGTTTCCTTGAAACTGTTCCTTTCCTCACTTTTTGTATGTTGTTTGGCCGTTCCCCCCAAAGTAGTTTAATTTTTTATTTATATAACACATAATATGTAATATAGGTGTCACTCCTATATAAGCATATGACTTGGTTAATGTTTGATGTAAACTGCAATATAAACTGTTTAAAATGTAAGTCCTTGTTCAACTAACTCAATATATCTTTCTATGATTGAATTTTAATAAATTAAACTGTTTAAGAGGTTAGGCATTTTTGTTTTATTGTTCAGGATGACACTGAATATAGAAAATTACTCAACCTTTCAGACTAAAAGTTGTTAGGACAAACTACCAAGAGGCCTAGAGCTCTGGGAGGACACACCAAGACTTTGCACAAATTAGAATCAGACTTTGGCTGTTCTAGCGAGACTGATGATTTTGCAGAATTTTCATTTCTCCATCTGTCATAACAACTGTTCTTACTTTGTACTATGTACATATAAGTGAAGCAGGTCTTTTATGTCTTCAGGTTATTAATAAAAGTGTTGACCAGGACAGGGTTGAGATCAGAGCCCTAGTGCACACTGTGGAATATCTCTCTAGGTTGCTATCAGTCCACTGATCAGAAATCTCAGGGTTCAGTTGTTCAGTTTGCTAAGCTTGTGCCTGGAGATGAAGATGGGAATCATTCCCAAGAGGTGATCATTAAAGCCCTGAGAATGGATCAACTTCCTGAGGGAGAATGTTCATCTACAAGAATCTTTGGATTGATTCATTTTTGTTAAAGAATTAAATTATTATTTAGAAATTGTCTAATGAAATCTATATAAATATTCTAGATCAAAGGTTCTTAACTTAGTTAGGTTCCATGAACTTGGGATTAAAAAAAAATTGACAACAGTATTTCAATATAGTAAGTTTACTTTGTCTTTATGTATGTTATTTTGTATATTTTAAAAATTTGTTCTGAGAAGGGGTCCATAGGCTTCATCCAACTGCTGCCAAAGGGGTTCATGGTATAAGAAAAGGTTAAGACTCCTTGTGTAAAGGAATGTGAAGTGTGAGTAAGACCTAATTCAACTGAACACTTTCTCATTATCTTTAATAAGCAATCTAAATTAGATGGAATATTTTGATTGGGGGGTTGCAGCTCTTTAAAAATATAGAGCACAGGAGGGTTGTTTTAAAGCACTCTAGTTTTTTTGCCTTTGTTGATTAGTGGCATAATCATTTCATCCCTTAGTTTATACATCTTTGGTCTTTGAGTGAATAGTGGTCTGTTTCTAATAAAGTTATGATTAAGGGGAAAAATCAAACAATTAGGTTTTTCTCTTGTCCTAGAACAGACCAAATGTTATCTATACTATCTCTTTATATTTTTGTTTTACATAAGTTTATATAAAGGTTATTGGGAGGATTTTGAGACCAGAGAAATGTAGGGTTTGCTTTCTGTTTATCATGCGTGCTCTGTAAATTCTTCATTGTTTCTTTGTGTTTTTGGTTCAAGTGTTTCCTTGCAGATATAGTTTATATGTACTTTGGAAATTGTTTTCTTAATTTTTACCTTTTTTTTTTTTTTAAGCAATTGAGGTTAAGTAACTTGCTCAAGGTTACACAGCCAGGTGTTTCTGGGTAGGTGCTAAGTGTCTGAGCCCAGATTCTATCCCCAGGTCATCCCGACACTGGGGCCGGTGCTCTTACTCGCTGTGCTACCTGGCCGCCCCTGTTTTCCTAATTTTAATAAATAAATTATTTGTCTTCTTAAATGTTGTTTTTAAAACTCAATGAGAAATAGAAGGAAAATCCATTCTCAGGAGAGTACTGCTTATATTTCATGTCATATCTTTATTGAGTAAGAAGACTTGGAAAACATAGGAATTCTCAAATACGATCTGAGGTGATATTCAGCATTCAGTTCCCCAAATTCATGGTTCTTAGAAGTTCATAGTACATACAGAAGTAATCATTACTTCTTCCCCTCCCCCCCCCATTACAAAATCTTCTCCTATATCTGATTTCTTTAGGAATTTACTGATTCAAGGAATATCATTGCCTTTCTATGATTCCTTCCCCCAGGCTCTTTTTTTGTATTAACATTTTTATTTAAAGTTTTAAGTTACAAATTTATCCCTCCCTTGCTGCCTTTCCTCCTTTATGAGACCGTAAGCAATCAGATATTGGTTATATGTGTGCAATCAAATGAAAACATTTCAATATTAGTCATTTTGTACAAAACTTGAATAAAAGAAAAAATGAAAGAAAGTAAAAAATAGCATGCTTCAGTCCATATTAAATCAATATCAGTTCTTTCTCTGGAGATGGATAGTAGGCTTCATCATTAGTCCTTTGGGATTGTCATGGATCATTATATTGCTGAGCATAGCTAAGTCATTCACAGTTCTTCACAGAACAATATCTCTAGGGTATTGAATTTGTGTAGAATATTGTTATCTTGCTGAAATATCTGAACATACACTTTTAACTTAATTTATGAGTGGATGAGTCAGTGGCATTTGGGTAAGCAGAAGTTTCCCTGGAACCCACTGTATATGATAGATCATAAATTGTCAGCTGCAGCCAGCTCGCCACCTTTGTTCTTGGCATGCTGGGCTTTGTTTAAAAATGAGAAGGGGATAGAAGTACAGTAATTAAGAAATTAGTGTTTGGGTTCTTATATTTTTTTTTTCAGGGGGTAAGGTAGGGCAATCAGTGTTAAGTGACTTGCCCAAAGTCACACGGCTACGAAGTGTGTCAAGGGTCTGAGGCCAAATTTGAACTCAGGTCCTCCTGACTCCAGGGCTGGTTCTCTATTCACTGCACCACCTAGCTGCCCCTATGTTTGGGTTCTTATTGATGAATGAGTAATAACACTTGGTATCACTGAGGCCGAATGTACTTTAAAATTTATTATAAACTTAATAAACATAAAACAACCAAATAAGTATATAAAATACAGAATAAGATCTTACTTAACACAACCCATAGGATTTGACAAAGTAGAATGGAACAAGTTAGCAGATGACAAGCATGAAATGGGCTTGCTCAGTGTTCTTTATCAAGTATACTTGAACTGTATTTTAGAGCTTGTGTATTCTAGAGGATGGGGTCCACTCTCACCTTAGTCACAAAAGACACAGACATTTCACTTGAATTAAATAATGAAAAGTAACCTAGGTATGAATTGACTTTTAATCAGCTTTAAGGGATTACTGGCACTCTAGGTCATTGGATAAAAGCAGATGACTCCATGAAGGAAATATCTTGTGACTGATTGAAGATCAAAATATACCACTTTAACAAACAACAAGTTAGTCAGTGAAGTTTGGAGGACTGCAAATTTAGGAGCTGAGGATTCTAGGTCCCTGAGAAGGAATGTGGGTCCTTGTGAATTGTAGATCTGAGGATGCCAATCAGTTTGCCAACCCAAAAAGGGTCGTTGGTTCCATTTCCTTTTACTTTTTTCTATCTTTTGTTTTCATTTCCCTTCTGTGACTTTCCTCACTATTCCTTTTCCCTCTTCTCTCTTGCAGCAGTTGGTAATTATCTTTCCTCCTCTTGGACTTGTTCTAACACTTCATTTGTACATCTCTTAGGCACTTAACACATCCTGTTTTCTGTTATGTTATACTCATGTGTCCATATGTTAGAGGGAGGGTAACTTAGAGGATAAAGTCCTGGACTTGGAACCAGGAGACCTAGGTCTGAGATCCAGCTCTAACACCTCCTAGCATTATGATCACAAACAAGTTTATCTCTCATAGTTCCAATTTTCTGATTCCTAAAATGGAATTAAAACTTTGCTTATGTTCTTTTTTTTTTCTTTTTGGAGGGGGGAAAGCAGGGCAATTGAGGTTAAGTGACTTGCCCAAGGTCTAACGGCTAGTAACTGTTAAGTGTCTAAGGCCAGATTTGAACTCGGGTCCTCTTAACTCCTGGGCCAGTGCTCTATTTACTGTGCCACCTAGCCACCTGGATTAAGTTCTTTTAGTATCATTTTCAGGAGAGAGCCTTGCAAACCTTAAAGTATTATGTAAATGTGAATTATTACTAACCTACAAATTTATTGAAGGTAGAGGCTATATAGTCTCTTTTGAAAATAAGGTTTTATTCATGTCTTCTGTATATTTTATCATCATAATTATCCCAAATATCCTTCTCCCTGGGAGCCATCTCATATAATAAATACTACTTTTAAAAGAAGATTAAAAGGTCAGCCTAACTAATCCATGCACTGAAAAAGTAAAAAAAACACTAGAGTAATTACATATGTATATTACTCATAAATAATTTCACATTTCTAAAATTTTATTTTTTTAAAATATGCTTTGAAGTATACCTGGGATCCAGGCACAACAGCTTTGCTAGTACTGATGTTATTTATAGGCTCAGTTTCCCCAATGAGGATAATACCTACCCCACCTATTTCACAGGGCTAATGAGCAAATCAATGGAAATGTTACCAGTATGTTTGTTGAACTATTCTGGGAAGCCAGCCGCATGAATAATAAAAGGTATCCCAAAGGTCTTGGTGCAATTTTAAAGCTTTAATAGCTTACAGTAAAGCCATTAGGCTGCACTACAACTTTTAGGCTAACCTGTATATACAACAGGTTAATGAATAGCCTTATAGCCCTGATGTGGTAACTGTCTTTGAAGGCAAGATGTTTGTAAGATATTGTGACATGCAAGATAAACTAGAAACAAAATACACATAGATAATAGAGTTAGGTCTAGAAGGGACCTTAGAAATGGTTTAGTCTAATACCCTCATTTAAAGATCAGAAAACTGAGGAAGGTGAGCTGCTCAAGGGACCACAGAGCATTTAAACTAGGCCCTCTGAGCCTCCAAATCCAGTACTCTTTTCTCTAGATGACGCTCATTCTTTTTTTAAACTGCTCTCCTTTTTTAATCAGTTTTACGAATGATACAATACATGAATAATCATGTTAGAGACAAGACAAGTTTCCTGTGTATACAAGATTGTGCAAGCTCATGAATTTCGATTTATGGAAAGGTTGCCAGTTTCAAAGAGGAGAGGCAGTACAAAGCTTTTCGATACAGGAGAAGCATATGATAGACACACAACACAGAACAGGTCAGCAGAGATGACGTCTAAAGCCATACGGCTCAGTCATACTGACTGTTGTTGGCTAGGTACAAAGCACCCTCTTTCTGAAGTCCAGCTTCCTATTTGACTGCTACCAGGAATGTCCTGCCACATCATGGGTCACACCGCCGGTCTTGCTTGACCACAAAACTCTTCTCTGACTTCACTTACATGCAGCTTTCTAAAGAGAAGCAAAGTTATTCTTGACTGAGGAGCCATTTCTGGTATTACTTTCTATAATATATCCAGTTACCATTAGTCTGGCAAAGAGCTCCCAAGTATTTTGGGGTGACACTCATTCCTTTTTTTTTTTTTTTTTTGCTTTTTGAGGGCAATTGGGGTTAAGTAACTTGCCCAAGGTCACATGGCTAGCTTTTGCGTCAAGTGTCTGAAGCTGAATTTGAACTCAGGTCCTCCTGACTCCAGGGCCGGTGCTGTATTCACTGCGCCACCTAGCTGCCCCGGGTGACCTTCATTCTTGATCACCCGCTAGGGATGTAAGAGCCTACTCATAATGGCTTAACTTTGGGAAAAGTGGACCAGTGACAAGCAATAAAGGTACAGGACCAAGTTTGTCACCTTTGGAAATCAGTTGTGATATTATTTCCAATGTACAATTCACCTCGACAAGTATTTATTAAATATACTCACTGTGAGCAAAGTACTAGGGATAAAAATACAGGAAGGAAAGAAGTTTACTCCCCCAAAGAATTTACATTCTACTTGGGAGATAGAAGATTTACACATAGAAGCCCAGACAGTAGAATTTAAAGAGTAAGAAAGTTGAAACATAGGGGCATGTGACCTTGGGCAAGTCATTTAACCCCAATTGCCCTACCTTCTCCCCTCCAAAAAGCAAAAACAAAACAAAACAAAAGAAAGCTGAAACAAGCAGGGGCCCAGGAGGGGAAGCCTCGAAGAGGATGGAACCTAGAGAACCTGCCCACAGAAGGCACCACCTCAGATGAACCTGGAAGCAGCATAGGGGTTCTAAGAAGGCAGTTAAGGAGGAAACACATTCAAGCCTTCTAGCCATGAGGCTGTTTGTTGCAACGGTGTACTCGAGATGAAATTCCAGGTGCAAAGAGTGGCAAGTCAGCCAGTCTGCATGGAAGGTAGAGTGGATGGAAGGGAGAGAGGACCAGGAAATAGGTCAAAAGACCAGCCATGGAGCTTTCTATCATACCTGCTACACAAGCTCCCTTGAGAGGCTATGGGACTTCTCACCAAAATAGAAAATGACTCCAGATATGGAGACTAAAAACCCCACAGTTTAATTGGAGGGCATACTTCCAAATAGGTTTCTATAAAATGAAAGTTTGGAAATGGGGAATTGTACATGAATTATGTGTATTTATATCATATATATTCTAGTGTTTGTTCTTCTTAAATTAGATAATTACCACTTAAGGGCACATCCCTATTCCTCCACATACACTTGTAGACATTTATACTGGCAAGATACAAGGTTTTAGGGCAAGGGTGGGGACCCATAGGCATGATATGTGATTCTCAGTTTGATTTTATCAGCACTCTCTCTCTTTGCAGATACAGCATAGAGAATAATTTATTTCCACTGTCTTGTTGGGCTGTGCAATTCAAAACAACCTCTGAAGAGGTATGAATAAAGAATATTTTTAAAAGCTATAGGTGATCTATTAGTTGAATTTACAATTCACTTGATGATTTTGTTTCACAGACCAAATGACCATCAGAGATGCTAAGGGTTTTACCTCTACTAACATCTGAGAATTTAGTGAGTTCTCCTTCCTGCATTTCTACTTTAAAAAAAGTTTATGTTTAATAACCATCAACAGAACAAATCATCAGATAAGCATGCAAAATAATGAATGAAAATCTTGCATAGGGTTCTTAGTCTTTAATATGGTAAATGAAAAACAAGAAAAGAAGATTGTATTGTTCTGCGTCCTTTTCAGGACTGTCAACCAACCTCCCTCCCCTTCCTTCCTTCCTTCCTTCCTTCCTTCCTTCCTTCCTTCCTTCCTTCCTTCCTTCCTTCCTTCCTTCCTTCCTTCCTTCCTCTTTCCCTCCCTCCCTCTTTCCCCCCTCCCTCCCTCCCTCCTTCCCTCCCTCCTTCCCTCCCTTCCTTCCTCCTTCCCTTCCTTCCTGCCTTCCTTCCTTCTTTTCTTCTTGCCTTCCTCTTCTTCCCTCCCTCCCTTCTGCCCTTCCACCAATGGGTATATTTTTCTATTTCTCACTGCTTTTGCTGCCTATCCTCTTGTAAATAAAGATCTTTCCATATTTCCATGTGTGCTTCAGAGTGGTTGCTTTATGGCACCATGCTATTTAACTGCATATTTTGTGGGATCATAGCTATGATTTCAGTGGTGTAAGGAGTTCCAGTGAGAAAACTCCTTGACCTGCATTCATTTCACATAGTCTTAGAGAATTTCTGAGGACACCAGAGATTGGTTACTTGCTCATCGTTACCCAGCCAGTCTCTATAAGCTAGAAATGAAACCTGAAACAAGGCTATGCCATTAGTAGACATTAACATATGCAATTTATTTATTAGCATACGACAATCACATGTTAATATAATATTTAACATACCTTCTTTATTTAGCCATTTTCCAAATGTTGGACATATAAATTGTTTCTGGGTTTTTTTTTTTGCCTTTAAAAAATAGAACTGCTTTGAATAGTTTTGTACAAATAATTTTTGCTTTGCAATATAATTTTGATTTTGAAATAAAGGGTTTACATTAGAAGTCCTAGATTGAAAGGTATGATCAGTTTTATGATTCTCCAAAATTCTATGCCCATCTACAGTCTCAACAATAATGTATTAGAATGACTGTTTCTCCACAGCCCAGCTAACATGGGATTTTATCTTTTCCCCCTCATTCTAGTATGTCTAATAAGGTTTTCTTGATTTTCATTTCTCTGCTTCTTAGGGAATTTGAACCTATTTTCATGGGGTTATTAATAGGTTCTATTTCCTTTTTTTGGTAAAGTGTCTAAACATTCCCTTTGACCTTTTCTCCATTGGGAAGTGTGCATTATTAGTTTTCTATATATGCATCAATTTTGGTTGGTAGAACTTTTATCACTATCTCTACTGCAAACATTTTCCCCAATGTTTGTTTCCTTTAATTTTAGAGATACTGTTTTGTTTTTTAATCTTTATGTAACTACTGAACTGCTGGCTTAGGGGGAGGGGAGCAAGGCTGGAGATGTACCTGCCACTAAAGGGACTCTCATAGATACTAGGTTCACCCTTAGGGGAGCCTGGCCTCTAAAGAGGGGGTCAAACTCTGTTTGTTGTCTCTGGCTTTTTACATCCAGATTGTAGAACTTTGCGGGAGGGAACCCACTTAAAGAGGGCTTAGGTTTGGCTCTTTTTCTATGGTCTCCCTGAAAGAGAATACAAAGGTACTCAATATATGATGTAGGACAAGTATAAGGCAGCTATTTATTTTCTCCACTATAAAATAAATGTTTAAACCATAAAAGACTCAGAAGCATGCACTGACCAAGACTTTAAAAAAAATGGTATAGGCTAACTTCTGACTCCTATTTTATTCTCCCTGTATTCTACCTCAGCCAGTGAGGTGAGACCATTGAATAGGTGTTTTACCTTCAAAATAGCTCTGCCCTTTCCAAGCAACTCCCTCAAGGTCCATGTCTTTTGGCAAGCTGGGACATGGTCTGGCTCATCTTCCTGTTACTGGTTATCTTCTCCAAAAGGGGTGTAAATACAAAAAAAAAATTATTCCTGCTGCCAGTCAACTCCAACTGAAGACTCCAGGAACTCTCGCATTTCTGAAGTAGCTGGTCCTGAAGGGTCCATCTCTCAGGATCACTGTTTTGGTCACCTGTGCCCAGGGACAGAACCACAAACAGAAGAGACAGCCAGGACCTGAAATCTGGGCTTGGGTTCACTGCCATGGGTAAGGAGGAGAATAATGTTTCCCCACACTTGAGAGGTCCAAGAGTGGACCTCCCCAGCATCCCACTTGTCAGATGGGAAGACAGAGAGCATCGGAAGGTAGAGTCACACCTTTTAAGGTCTCCTGGATGAGTCTCTCCAGGCTCAGGGATCAGTTCCCTTTTATGTATCCTCCTTCCCCCTCCCCCCGTCCCCCCAATCATGAAGGCGAAGGGATTGTTGTGGTGTTTCAAAGTCCATCTGCACTGAACCCATGTATCCCCAGAGGTGGCCAGAGGAGCTCAGATCACCTTTACCGAATGACTCCTGGTACATTTGTATAATTAAACCCATCAATTTTTTTTGTGTCCAATAATGTCTTTTATTTGTTTAAATTATAAAAACGTTTCCTCTCTCTATAACTGAGACAAATGTTCCTTTTTTTCTTCTAGTTTTTTTTTCCTTTCTAATGTACAGATACTCAGGAGAGTACCGCATTCCCCACCACCATTACCTTGTTTCTGGCTAATGTAAATGCTTCCTTTTCCCCTCACCCCTGTGCGGCTGGGAGTGGTTTTGCAGGTTGCCCAGGGATCCTTTTAAAATCACTTGAGGCAGGAAAGGGGTAGGGCTGGCGGAACACTGGGAAAGAACAGCCCTTAGTCTTTACACTAAGGGATTGGATTATATGCTTTTTATGTCCCTTGCAGTCCTGACAATCTATGTATGCTCTGTAGTTCTGGGTGGTGTTAGATGGATTTGTGTTCTTGTAATCAGCTGGCCCTCCTGGCCACTGCTGTGAAGATGCAACATCCAAATGCTGCTACGAGTCATGGAATGAGTGTGTAATTACCTTGCAGAGGCGGCTTTCCGGGTGGTACGCTAGGACATGTTGTGACTTGGTGGTGGAACTTGCTTCTGTTCTGGAAGATGATTTGGGAGTTGAGAGGATTCCACTTGGTAACATGTGGTTGTTGAAGACGCGGATGTTCTTGGCATGTTAAAGTTGGAATGGAGCAGCTTTTAAAAAAGAGGAAAAAAGCAGAATGTTTGTTTCCCCAACATAAAACAGGGTACAATGGTAAGAAGCATGTTTTTCCTTCCCAGGCATTTATATTGAGTTGAATGAATGCCTGGAGTTTCAAGTTACTTGGGTGTGAAAAGGTGACAAGTTTATGTCATCTAACGCTTTGTACCTGTTCTTAGAGGAAGTCTTCAGCTATTAACTGCCCCCCTCCCTCAGAAGATGCCTTCTGTGCTGAGGTCCATGAAAGGATGACTATATCAAACAGGGGACACTTGCTTTTTGTGTGTCCAGGACCCCTCTGGTGGCCCGAGAGACTCTCAGAATAGTGTCTTGTGTCTACATTCAGATTGGAAGGAAATGCTAAATGTCAGTTAAAGGTCACTGAAAATAAAGATACAGTTTTTTCCCCAAGTTCACAGACCCTATGAAATCTCTCCATTGACTCCTTGGCAGTCCAAGGACCCAGGGTTAAGAATCAAATCCTTTAGCTAAGATATCCTTATACTTTCAGAAAAGTGAAAGGCTAGGTTTCCTAATTCTCTCATTTTTCTTTCTTGATAATGTCTCAGAATTGGAGAGCTAGAAGGAGCCTTAGAGATCTACTACTACAGATCTTAGTGCAGAAATTGGGCCGAGGTCAGGGGCAAAACCCACCCACTATGCTTCATGAGACTTGGCTGTCAAGTCGCCTTGAAGTTTTTGAAGACAGGAGCTAAACAAATTTGCCTCTATCAAAGGCATCTGGGTGATAATGGATAGAGCTTTGAGCCTGGAGTCAGGAGACCTGAGATACTTACTAGTTATGGAGTCCCTGTAAGTCACTTGACCTCAGTTTCCTCATCTGTAAAATGGGGATGATAATAATAGCACCTTCTTCCCAGGGTTGTTTTGTGTAACAGATGAGATAATATTTGTGAGCACAGTTCCTGGCACATAGTAGCTTAATAACTGTTTCTTAATTCTGAATCTTACTCTCTTTCCTTCCCTCTGTTTCTTGTATAAGGCAATAGAAAGGAGAATGTTTCATAAAATGTCAGGGTGCAACATTTATTTTGCAGATAAGGAAACTGAGTCCCCAAAAGGTTGTGGCTTGTTTCAATCACTATTCTTGCTGCTTAAGGTCCTCTATAGACAGGAGAACTGGGATGTGAGTCTGGCTTTCTGGTTCATTCTGCAGTATTTTTTCTCTTACACCACCCTTCCTCTGTGGCTGCAAACAAGCTTTAGGATTCAACAATTGGGAGGCGTGGTGTGGGAATTAAGAAGTGAAGATCTGACCTTAGGGTGTATGTAGTTAACCAGAAAGTAATGCCTGGAATGACTGCATTGAAAGTTTTTGCCAGAATTCTAGGCAAATACCATCATCTTATGAAAAATGTGAGGCATTCTAAAAATCCATTTTTAAAAGAGAACTAGCCTGTGATGCTGGTCTCTAATACAGTTTCTTGTTTCCATGGAATTTTACTGGTTGAGGTTAGAAATGTGTTATAATTGCAGAATGAGACCTTGTAGCTTATTGCTGGTTTAAGTAATCCCTGAACCCTGGTGAAGTATTATTTTTTTCTTTTTTCTCCTGAAGTCATACCCAGTAGATTAATAATTAAGAGGTGGTATGTGTGTGTGTCTGTGTGTTTGCTCATGCTGTCCAGCATGTGACTATGACATGAGAGACGCATTCAGTAGTAAAAATGTGACATTATTTATATGTACATGTTGGAGAAAGGTCAACATTACTGCATGAAATTTCAATAAAGCAACTACAGAAAAACCTCATCTGAAGTCTCTGAAGTCAGCCTCAGTCTTTGGGAGACAACTGAAGATCTTTTAAAATCACAGAACTGAAAGGGACTTAGAGAACATTTAGTCCAGCATCTGCATTTTTCCATGAGATGTTCAGTTCAGAAAGGTTAAGAGACATGCCCAAGGTCACATAGTTAGAATGACAGAAAAGGAACTCATATCTAGCTTGTCTGACTCAGAATACAGGGATTTTCCCACTACAAATGTGCTGTTCCTTTTTAAAAAATATTTTTTCCAGTTAATATAAAAATTTTTAACATTCATTTTTTTAAAATTTAAGTTTCAAATTCTCTCCCTTCCCCTCTTCCTCATCATAGAGAATACAGGCAATTTGAGACTGGTTATACGTGCACAGTGAGGCAAAACATATTTCCATATTAGTCATGTTATAAAGAAAACACAGACCAAAAAGAAAACCCACAAGAAAAATAAAGTTAAGAAAAAAAGAATGCTTTGATCTGTATTCAGACTCCATCAGTTCTTTCTCTGGAGGTGGATATCATTTTTCATCATGATTCCTTTGGAACTTTCTTTGTATTGCTGAGAATAGCCAAGTCATTTGCAGTTGAAAATTATTCAATATTGCTTTTGTTGTGTTCAGTGTTCTCCTGGTTCTGCTTATTTCATTTTGTATCTGTTCATGTAAGTCTTTCCAGGTTTTTTGGAGAGCATCCTGCTTATCATTTCTTATAGCACAATAGTATTCCATTACAATCATATACCACAACAATCATTCCCCAGTTGATGGGCATCCCCTCAATTTCCAATTCTTTTATGTTGTTTCTTTTAAAGAAGATCAGACATGTCCTTCAGACAAACTCAAAAATGCCTTTAATAGGCATCATCCATTCTCACCACCTTTGTAACAAAGGTTATATATAGTGTGTATACATGTAATATACACGTATATTACATATCACATATATAATGTACACTCATATTACACATATGCTGCAAAACCTCATTAAGACTACATTTCCTTTTCTTTAAGTTAGGACCATCCCAGATAATTCTGAACACAGCGTTACCTAATGATGATGATGATGGTCATAATATCAGCTAGCATTTATATAATACATTAAGATTTGCTAAGTGTTTGACACATTATCTTATTTGATCCTAACAACAACCTTGTGGGATAGGTTGTCCCCATTTTATAGATGAAGAAACTGAGCTCGAAAGACAGTAAGTGACTTGTCCAAGAACATATAGCTAGCTAGTGTCTGAGGCAAAATTCAAATTCAGGTCTTCTTGACTCCACATCTAGCATGCTATCTGTTATATCAGTGGAACTGCATTTTAGACTAAGTCAACCAAGTACATTAGTTATTCATAATTGTATTAGTAACTTATTATATCATTATATTATAAATGATTAATACCTATCATTGCTAATATATTAAATTTGACTCTACTAATATAATATTTATATTTGGTATGTTAGTAATAATAGACATGAATAACTTCCCCAAGGTTTCAGTTGAATGTCCTCTTCCTTAGGTCTGTTAATCGGGAGACAATAATGGTTCTTAGTGTCCCCCTTCACTAATTTAGCAGTGTTTGCCATGGGGAAGTCAGTCTCAATTTTTCTTCTATGAATTGACTAGAGACTTGTAAATTAGGGAGCCACTTTAGACCTTATAGCATTCAGTGAATGCTGTACAACATTCACAGCAAACTGGCAGCCTGTGTTTGAAGATGTCCCGTAATGGAGAACTCCCAAGCTTGCAAGGTTCCCATTCCATTTGTGGATAGTTCTGATTATTTAGAAAACTTCTTCTTTCTGAGCTGAAATCTACCTCTGTGCAACTAAGCTAAACTGATGTCTAACCCCTTTCCATTGAACAATCCTTCAGCCATTTTAAACAGTACTTCTAAAGCACGGTTTTTGAAGCTCTTTACTGCCTGGTTACCCTCCTCTAAGCATGCTACAGATAATAATTGTCCTTCCTAAAATTTGGTACCCAGAACTGAAAAAAATATTCAAGACATAATCTGATTAACCAATAAACATTGATTAAGCATCCATTATTATATGCTAGTCCCTGTGTGAAGCTCTGGGACAATGTAGGGTGGGATTATCACTTCTCTTCTTCCAGACACCCTATTTATGTTAATGCACACTACATATGCAGTTGGTCTTTTTGGTTGCCATATTAAAGCATTGGCTCATTTCAGGATACCAAAATCCCTAGTTCTTTTTCACATAAACAGCTTTTTACCAATAAGACCCTTAGAGTCATAGATTTAGAGCTGATTGGTGCCCCAGAGGCCAGCTAGTCTGACCCCTTCATTTTATCTTCTACTTATGAATGACTTTACTTTTTACCTCTGTTCATTTTCCTTTTATTGATTTGTTCCTGCCTGTTAGGATGTACTTTGATCCAAAATTGTCACCCAATGTAGTAACTTTCCTACCAAGGGATAGAGTTCTGGGTCATTCACAACTTTGGTAAACATTACTTCATTTAATTCCACAATAATCTCTTTAGATAACTTTGCCTTTTTTTTCTCCAATGGAATAATTTTCTGTTGCATTATCAGATTTGTTCCTGAGAGCCTTCTGTCCAATGTTCTTTTTGGATCTCAAGCCGTCCACTTTTCTTTTTTCAAATTTCTATTTTATTTTTCATTTAACAAACATCTATTTTCTCTCTCTGTCATTCTTTTCTCTATATACAATTTTTTTTAAAAAAGAAAGAAAAATAAAATCCTTGTAACAAATATGCATAGTCTAACAAGACAAATTTCCACATTGGTTATGCCTAAAAAGGTATATTTCATGTACATCTGCTTTCTTAGAATCTGGCATAGAAGTCACATTCCAGGGGATTGTCCTCTTTGCTTAGTTTAATAAATTGATAACATTTACATAGCACTTTAAGGTTTGCAGAGTATGTTATAAATAGTATCTCATTTGATCCTCCCAACAACCCTGGGAAGTAGGTACAATTGTTATTCCCATTTTACAGATAAGGGGACTGTAGCAAAGAGAGGTTAAATGACTTGCCCAGCTAGTAAGTATCAGAGGCAGAATTCAAATTCAGGTCTTCACTCAAAGACAATCAATCAACTAATAAACATGTCTTATGTGCTTACTATGTTCCAGGCAGAGCAGCTAGGTGGTATAGAGTATATAGAGTAACAGGACCTGGAGTCAGGAAGAATCATGTTCCTGAGTTCAAATGTGACTTCACACACTTCCTAGCTGTGTGACCCTGGGCAAGTCACTTAACTTCGTTTGCCTTAGTTTCCTCATCTGTAAAATGAGTCGAAGGAAATGGCAAACCAATGCAATGTTTTTGCCAAGAAGACTCCAGATGGGGTAACAAAGAGTCAGTACTACTGAACAACAACTAATGTTCCAGGCACTGTGTTAAACACTGGGGGCACAAAAAAAGACAAAAGACAGTCCCTGCTCTCATTGAATTTTCATTATTGTGATTGATTGTAGTAGTACTATTATTAACAATAATGGATTTTCATTACCTTTGACTGGAACAATCACCATTACTAATTAAATCCTGTTTTCTTCAAGCTGTCATGGAAAAGTCACTTGTGAATTCTGTGGATTTTTTTTCTTTTTCTTAAATACTCAGCTTTAACTGGGCTACATGCTTGGGGTGGCATTTCCCATTAAAGTCTATCATTTCTGTGTTGAGGGGCACTTTGGTTCTTTTTCCCTCCTGAGCCCCTCTTCTTGCTGAAAAGCAGATCTAGAATTAATCTAACTTTAAGCTGCTGACTTTGAGAAAAACAAAAATTGTGCCAGCATTCTTGTGTAAAGTCATCTAGTTGACTGCCTGGGGATTTAAAATATCTCCACATTAGAAGTACTGTCCTTAGCAGGTTAAACAGGTTTGTCCTGAAAGGCAGCAGGGAGCCAGGTTTTCTTTTATTTTTAATTAACAGCCTGCATTAAGATAATGATGTTGGAATGGTTGTAACAATTTCCACAAGTTTTTTTTTTCTTTCTGTTTTTAAATAGTCCCGTGATTTTTAGAATCCCAGGGTTCAGTACATAGAGTGATCAAACATTAGAAATTTGTAAGGGGCCTTAGTGGACATTCAAGCTAGATTCTTTTACAGGTGAGGAGCCTAAGTTTGTGAGATGATGCATTTAGTTACTTGAAATAACGAGAGTACAGATTAATGTATCTAATGAGAGTCGCCAAATTAGTGTGTTTGGAGGACAGCTTATATGTAAGTCCTTCATTATTTTGGTTTTAGTCTGGTAATTGGGGGGGGGGTTGTTTTGTTTTTTAGCAGTATTTTACTTCAGATGAGTGGGGTGATCCTCCATCACCCTGTATGTGACTGAAGACTCCTTGAGCTGTTTAATTCAACAAATTCTATCTTAGTCAGCTATAGAACTCCTCTCTGTACTTCTGAGAAAGCTCAGTAGCCCATTCTCAGCTCCACCTTTCCTGAAGAAGAGATCCATAGTAAGAGGGTGGCTGACTTCCTGGTACAGAAATGTCTACCTGTTGGGTGGGGCTGCTTTAAATGTCACCAGGCCAACTTGGAGGGAGAGAAGGGGAAGCCACAAGGGAGAGGAAATGGAAAAAGGTATAGGAGCTTGGAAAGCCAAATGGGAAAATTAGCCTTGTGTATGACATACTTAGTAATGTTACCGTCTTCCGTAGGTTTCCTTTCAGAAGGTAATTTTAGGATATTTATGCATTGAAAACATTGCAACTTTTCATGTTTCTTCTGACTTAATAAAGTATATGATAATAAATAATTTAGAAATATATCTAAATATATAATATGTAAATATCAAATTATACTTAAAATATAGAATTATAAACATAGAAATATCTAATAATATATAAATAATGAGACATGTCCTTCATATTATAGAATAATATATTATACAAATATCTAATAATATATAAATCATAAATACATTTATCGAAGTATATAGCATAATAAATTTACACATATCCAATAATGTATAAATAAAAATGTATTTAACATAATAAAATATTAATATATTGACATAGATGCATACATAATAAATTAATAATAAAATAAATTATATTATAAAATACATTAAACAAAATCTGTAATGTATAATACTGTAGTACTACAATAGTATAACTATCTAATAATGTATACAACATATCTAATAGGTATATAATATATAAATAAACATACTTGAAAAAGTATAGAATATAATAAATATATAAATAGTGAAATATATTTAACAAAGTATAGGATATTAGGGCTGCTAGTGGCACAGTGGATAGAATGCCAGCCTGGAGGCAGGAAAACTCCTCTTTCTGAATTCATATCTAGCCTCAGACACTTACTAGCAGTGTAACCCTGGGCAAGTCACTTAACCCTGTCTGCTTCAGCTGCCACCAACAGCCTTTGTCCTGAAGCCAGGAAGAAAGGGGAAAGGTGGGATAGTGTTGCCTGGTTTGCTGGGAAGGGGAGACATTTCCAATAATCCAACCAATTTTTTTAAGTGACTATTATGTAAAATATTGTACTAGGTTTGAGAATACAAGGACAAAATGGAGAGATGCCATTGTATAGTGGAAAGAAAGTACTTGAGTTCAAACACTACCTCTTTTCCTCATCTGTAAAATGAGCTGGAGAAGGAAATGGCAAACCACTCTGGTATCTCTGCCAAGAAAACCCCAAATGGGGTCACAGAGAGTGAAACAATAAAACAGCAACAAATATGGTAATAAATATACAAATGTTTAATAATGTGTAAATAATAACATACATTGGATAAATTCTATACTAATAAATATATAATAATGTAAATAGTGAAAATATTCAATAAAAGTATATAGTGGCATATGAATAATGAAAAACAACATCATCGTGAGGTCATAGGTCTAGAGATGATCAGACGTTTGGGGGTCTCCTTAGGTGGCAGCTATGAACACTTTAGGGATACATCACATCTGTAATCTGAGGTTGGAGTATTCTCTCCTTGGCCCAGAGTGTGATACGCTAGTACCATGGCAGGTGGCCTTTGAGAGTTTGGGAATCCATCGGCTAATGACCAAAGCATGGAGATGAGTGTCTTCAGGCTTAGTGAGCCTGCTCCTCAGACAATGAGCACACTGTAAATGTTGGCCCAGACTCAAAGTCTTTCCAGCTCGGTGAGGCTTGTTGGTGCTTGTGCTTTGCCAAGAGAGCCTTTGAAAACCCAGGGTGGCTATGGGTAATATTTAAAATCTCCCAGAGAGCAAGTCTATTTTGACTCCAGGCAAGAAATTCCCCTCCAGCCTCTTTCCTTGTCCCCCAAATGATTGATATATACCTCGTGTGGATTTTCTTTTCGACGCCTACATGCATGGGCAGGAAGCTGCCTCTATGTGCGTGTATGTGTGTGTGTGTGTGTGTGTGTGCATGTGTGCAATCATGCATAAGCACACACAGGAGCATGTTTGCCCTCTCCACTCTGCCCAGCCTCTCATCCGGCTGTCTTTGCCCACTCCTTGTTCTCACCCAACAGGTTGCTGGCTGACAAGGGCTGGATGAAGTGGCTTTGGCAGCCTGACAGGTGTAGGGAGGCTTGTTGAGATTTGAAGTCTCAATATTCAATGTGTAGTTTTTAGAGTGAAGGGAAACAACACAGGCAGTGGCTTTATCTTTTAAGAGTCAATCAAAAGGCTTTGGGAGAACACAGTAGCTGCCACCAACAGCCTTTGTCCTGAAGCCAGGAAGAAAGGGGAAAGGTGGGATAGTGTTGCCTGGTTTGCTGGGAAGGGGAGACATTTCCAATAATCCAACCAATTTTTTTAAGTGACTATTATGTAAAATATTGTACTAGGTTTGAGAATACAAGGACAAAATGGAGAGATGCCATTGTATAGTGGAAAGAAAGTACTTGAGTTCAAACACTACCTCTTTTCCTGATTACCTGAGTGACCTTGGACAAACAAGTATTTTAATTTTCTCTGAACTGGGTAATCATACCTGTAAGACAAGGGGGTTGGACTAGGTAATCTCTAAGGCCCGTTCCAGTTCTAAATCTGTGATCTTATAAAAAAAAAAAAACTCGCCCTCAAAAAAACCCCAAACCTTCCTTCCTTATTATAGAGCTTATTTTCTGTTG
Organism: Petaurus breviceps papuanus; assembly: GCF_028583685.1. Classification (NCBI taxonomy): domain Eukaryota; kingdom Metazoa; phylum Chordata; class Mammalia; order Diprotodontia; family Petauridae; genus Petaurus; species Petaurus breviceps. The sequence goes on from NW_027185761.1 coordinate 23,144,059, forward strand.
GCAGGACCAAGTATATAAAGCAATAAACAAACAAATGAATCAATAAATGAATGGACAGAAGATTTTTTTTTGAGGAAAGAGATCCCTTACAAGTAGAGGGATCAAGAAAGTATTACAAGACTTGTTTTATTAGTTGAGCCCTGAAGGAAGCTGTGAATTCTAAGGGAACATGACCTGTGTCTTTGCAAAGATGATATGCCAAGTTGGTTAACAACAAATAATCTCATTTGGTTGGCATGTAGAGTGAGGGAGAAATAATGTGAAATAAGTCAGGAAATGTCATCTGGAATCAGATTGGGAAGAGCTTTACCTTTGCAACCCAAATGTGTTTTATTTTGTGCTTCTAAATACATAATTTTGAGAAGTGGTCCATGGATTTCATCAGCTGGTCAAAGGGGTCCAGAACATGAAACCTCTGACTTATCACCTAATCCAACCCCCTGTTTTTTTAGATGAGTTCCTAAGGGATTTATATAGTCACACATGGTGAGAATTCTGTGAGTGACAGCTGGAATCTGAGCCCATGTCTTCTGACTCCAAATCCAGCACTGGCTTCTGAGGGAAGCACTTCTAGTACAATGCTGCTAAACAGTAATATGGTTTTTGGACATATTGCTTGAAGGAAAAGAAAGAAAAAGGAAAAACTGTCCACCATTACCTACTTTTAAGTGAACCAGTTACCAGCTTTTATTTACTTATGCACTTAGTAGAACACAGTGCTAGCATAGTAGCGTCAGATCCTGCCTTTGAGAGGTATTGATTCTGTGACTTTGGGTGATCTCTTAACTGATTAATCTCTTAATCAGTGCCCCAAATAATTCTCTAAGATTAGTTGAGAGCAGATGCTCATCTGCACTGGTAGAAGGCATTTCCTTACTGGAAATCCTTTCTCCCAATGCAGTCATCAAAACAAACATACTATTCTTTGTTCAAGTTCCAGTAACACTTACTGGCCGCCTAGTATTTTTAGGAACTTATACAAAGGGTGCTGAAAGAGACAACTGCATAGAATTTACACTTGTAACAAAAAACATGTAGAATAATCCTGACTGATTTTCCTGTCTCCAGCCTCCCCTTATCACCAGTAGATCCTATATATTTTTGTCAGATTAATCTGTCTAAAATACCCTCTTCCGGGGTAGCTAGGTGGCACAGTGAATAGAGCACCAGCCCTGGAGTCAGGAGGACCTGAGTTCAAATCCGGCCTCAGATACTTAACACTTACTAGCTGTGTGACCTTGGGCAAGTCACTTAACCCCAATTGCCCTGCCCTCCCCTCTCCAAAAAAGCCCCCCCTCAAATACCTTCTTCCCTTTCATCATATTATTCCCATGCTGAGTGTTAGAACTTTTTGCTTCTTCTGTTCCACAAAATACATGATTTTTATTTCGGGGCACAGAGCCACATAGTTTTGGGCTTAGAAACTCTCTTAGATAAAAGGGTACTAGGTATAAGTCATAACAGAAACCGTAAGAACAAACTCCCATTCAAGAGTTCCGAGACAGTAGTGGTACTGGAAAAGGAAAGGCCTTCATTTCAAATTGTTCATATAGTCCCAAGAAAGCAGATAATGAGGAAAACACAGGGCAGCAAACCTTTCTTTAATGGTAAACCAAGACAGAGATTATTGTTCCCTTAGGTTCAATAAATAGGCACTTAATTAGAGAGTACATTTGAAATATAGGTAATACAGTGCTTGGTGCAGGCTTAGTAAGTTTCAGTGAATGAGCGAAAATGACAAAGAATTATTTTACATTCTGCTTATGATATTCTGGGTTGGGTCCAATAAACAGCAATAAGTTTTACAGTCTTTTTCTTGGCTTTTTCCTTCGCCCACCCCCTTATTTCTTAGTTACCTAGAAGTCAGAAACCAGAAGCAGAGTCTTCTCTGCTGGGAAACTCTGTAGCACACATAAAACTCATATTGGGGGCGTCTAGGTGGCGTAGTGAATAGAGCACCGGTCTTGGAGTCAGGAGGACCTGACTTCAAATCCGGCCTCAGACACTTGACACACTTACTAGCCGTGTGACTTTGGACAAGTCACTTAACCCCAACTGCCCTCCAAAAAAGCAAAAAACAAAACAAAACAAATTCATATTGGCTTATTACAGTTTGGTTGACACTTTACCTATGACTATGCGGTCTGCATATAGATAAATGTATCTTCACTTGTGCATTGCATTCTATGTCAAAACCACATGGAAACATTGCTAATGTCACTTTTTTTGTTGTTGTTGGGGAAAATGCTTCAACCAGATATTTAAAGCAGGACATTAGAATTAAAGAAAATACTTTACATAGAAAACTTGAGATTTTCTTAACAATTAATTTATATACTCCGGTTTTTCTCTAAGTAACAGAAAAGGTTGAGTGTACAAATCATCCTGACTAAAGTTTGAGAATCTATGCTAGTTGATCATGGAGTTTATGGAGGTACAATAAATTACTTATAGTTTATAGTGAAAAAAGAGAGATTAAATATAGAGCATTTTCAGCTAGGAGTCTATAGCAGCATGCCTAGTTCAAAGGTAAATTTATTTAAAAAGCTTGTCATCTTGACTGGCAAATATTGTATACCATTTATGGCAATACTTCTCTGAACCTTATATATAATCATAGATTTTATTAATAGCAGTACAGTGCTCTGATGACTAGGAGGACAGACTTAACTACCTTCATCTCTGTTCAGATCCTGTGGTATTTTCTTTAGTTCTGAGAACTGTATTTTAAGAGTTGCTAGAATGTGTCTAAAGGAAAGTGCCAGGATGGTGAGGAGCTTGAAAACACCTTAGGGGGAATGACTAAATGAAATACGGGGTTTTTTAGAGAAGACTAGAGGACAGGGAGTGCAGGGAGTGGGTGGTGTGTGGAGATACCATAGGGAATCCAAGATTTGTTCTGTGTAGATTCAGAAGACAGAATTGAACCAATGGATAACAATGTCAAGGAATCACATTTCAGCTCAATAAAGGGAAGCTGTTTCTAGTAATTCAATGTATTGAACTGCCCTTTGAGGTAGTAAACTGATTTCAGTTAGATAATTCCTTAGAACCATTTCTGGAATTTTATGCATTGGGCTGTGAATTGCTTAAATAAAATGATCACTACACCAATTGAATACTTTCCTGTCACTTATTTCTGAAAATTAGAAATCTATGTGCCAGAACTTTGAATGTCCCTCCTCCATGTGGTCTTGAGTGATTATGGAAGAGAATACACACAGAATCACTCAAGACCACTTGAAGACCATCCGCGGATTGGGAGCCTCACCATTTCCTGAGATATCCCATTGGGCTTTTAGACAGGTCCAGTTGTGGGGAAGTTTTTGCTTGTACTGAACTGAACTCTACCTCATTGGGACTTCTACCCACTGTTTTATTTCTGCTCTGTGAGGCCAACCAGAATAAGTGAGGTCTTTTTCTATTCTAGTCCTTACTGTATCTGACGACAGTTACTCTGCCTTTTCTTCTTCTCAGCTGAAGCATCCTAGTTTCATTAGCCATGCCTTATATGCTCTCCAGTCCTCTCACCATCTCAGTTGCCTCCCCTTGATTGCACTCCAATCTAGTTTATGCCTTTCCTAAAACGTGGCTTCTCAAACTGAAAACTGTATTCCAGCTGCCATCTGACCAGGGCAGAATACAATTAGACCATAACTCCCCTCATTCTGAATGCTATTCTATTGATAACAGCCTAGAGTGACTTTTGGGGCAGCTAGGTAACATTGTGGATAGAGCACTGGGTTTGGAACCAGCAACACTCATCTTCCTGAGTTCAAATCCATTCTCAGACACTTACTAGCTGTGTGACCCTGGGCAAGTCACTTAACCCTCTTTGCCTTGGTTTCTTCATCTATCAGATCAACTGGAGAAGGAAATGGCAAACCACTGCAGGATCTTTACCAAGAAAAACCCAAAGGTATTCTTGAAGAGTCAGACATAACCGAAACAACAGAAAAACAATAAAGAGTGACTTTAGTGGGGGGTGGGATTGTCCATTGTGTTTTTGTATTAATCTTATTTATGGTCCACTTAACTCCCAGATCTTTTTTATCTCTTTTATCCTGACTTGGACAGTTGACTTTTTTTTTAATCTAAATGTAGGACTTTATTAACATTAAATTTCCTTTCATTATATTTTACCTGTTGCTCTTTCAAGCCTGCTGAGGTTTTTTTAGTTCCTGTTTCAGATATCCAGTATCCTAGCTTTGTGACATCTGCAGATTTGATAAGGTAGCCGTCAATTTCTCCATCCAAAGTGTTATCAAACATGGGGTTGAACCTCACATAGGGAACTTTCCTAGAGGCTCTGTTTAAGTTGACATAAATTCAGTCATGGCTTCTCTTGGGTGTAGTCCTTCGGTAAGTTCTTAGTCCACCTGACTATTCTGTTATCTTGTCTACTATGTGGCTGGACTGCATTCTCTTCTAATACCTTTTATTTTTTTAACTGTACCTGTGTTTTCATTGGTTTAGAGAAAACTAAAGGAAAAGAAGAAAGGGAAGAGACACCCCACAACAGAAGCGTCAGTGGCTTAACAGGTTCTGATTACCTTGAGATTTTGATTGGGTTTGCTTTATTTTGTTTTAACTGGACCTGTGACTTCATAGATGTAAAGGAATCCCTTTACCAGTGCAGATCAGCACCTGTTTTGCAACTTATCTTTTAAAATAAGTTATATAGATAGCTCTTGTTTTTATAATACCTGTATTTCTCACTATATCTTTCTTCCTAATCCTACCCAGAGAGCCATGCCTTATAATAAAGTTTGAAGAGGTTTATATATATATATATACACATATACATATATACACACATATGTATGTATATGTGTGAGAGATATATATGTCTGTATGCATATATACAGACATATACATATCTATATATGTGTGTACACACACATGTGGTATGATATTTAGCATTTAGGTCACATCTATTTTGAATTGATTATAGAATCTGGTATAGAATGTTGGTCCCAACCTAATTCCTACCAGACCGCTTTCTAGTTTTCATAGCAGTTTTTATCACTTAAGGAGTTCTTTTAAAGATCATTTATATTTTCAGATTTAGCAAAGACTGATTTTATTGTGTTTAGTTGTTTCTGAATCTTTCTCCTCTAATCTGTTCCATTGACCCCCTTTTTATTTTTTAACCCATAGCAAATGGTTTCAATTATTGCTGATTTATAATATTACATATACTTTATAAGTTATATACTCATATAAATTTTGTATAATGCAGCCGATCTTCATTATTTGTAGACTCTGTATTTGCAAATTCACCTGCTGGCTAAAGTTTATTTGTAACCCCCAAATCAATACTTACTATGCTTTCCCAGTCATTTGTGGATGTGCAGAGAGTCATAAGATTTGAGTAATTGGATGCATACATTCCCAGCAGAGGTTGAACAAGGAGATGCTCTGCCTCCTTGTTTCAGCTCTCACACTGCCAATGTGTGTCTTTTTTTTTTTGAGGTCTGATGCACTAAATTGTACATTTTGGTGCCTTTTTGTTGGTGGTTTCACTCTTTAAAATGGTCCCCAAGCATAGTGCCAAGGTTCTGTCTAGTATCCCTAACCACAGGAAGGCTCTGATGTGCCTCAAGGAGAAAATATGATAAGCTTCATTCAGGCGTAAATTATAGTGCTGTGGGCTGTGAGTTCAGTATTAGTGAATCAACAAAATGGTACACCCAGCAAAAGGAAGAGGAAATTCAAGGATCTGAATTCAAGGCTCCTCTCAAAAAGTGCTAAAGTAAATGCTTGTGAGCAGAGGCTCTCAGAACCTAATCCTATGTTTCCCTAGGAGCAGTGGTTCATTATTTGCTAACTTCTAATGATGAGATTAAACTGTATGTAGTATATACTTTATAATTTATACACATACATGGGGGCAGCTAGCTGGTGTAGCGGATAGAGTGCTGACCAGTATGGAGTCAGGAAGACTCATCTTCCTGGGTTCAGATTTGGCCTCTGCCATTTACTACCTTGTGACTTACTGAAATGACAAGTCACTTTGCCCTGTTTGCCTCAGTTTCCTTATCTGTAAAATGAGCTGGAGAAGGAAATAGCAAATCACTCCAGTATCTTGGCCAAGAAAACTCCAAATGCGGTCACTAGAGTGGAAAAAGACTAGAACTGGAAATTATACCAGTCTCTAGACAAAAGATGAACAAAGAGAAAAAAGTCAATTCTTGACCTGTTGCAGTGAAATGATTTTTGTTTTGGTAGTAGGTGTGCAGCTGAATATGCAACTGAAACACAACTAAACAACAAACTTCGTAATAATTATAATGTATATGGAAGTTCCTGTTCTCTCTTCATTCCTACCCCCCCATCCAATTTCCCTTGATATTTTAGATCTCATTCCTCAAATGAATTTTATTGCTATTTCATAAAGTATAATCTATAAATTAACTTTGGTAGTATTTTGATTTTTATTATATTGGTGTGGCCCAGCCATGACTACTGAAGGGAATATTCTTTCATGCAGATTGAACCATGTATTTTTTAGATGTGGCTGGTGTGGGAATTTGTTTTGCTTAACTATGTTCGTAATGGGTTTTGTTTTGCTTGCTTTTCCAAATGGGTATGGGAGGGAGAGAATTCAGGACTGAAAATAAAATAAAATTGAATTCCAAAAGGAATATTCCCCCAGTTATTTAAGTTATTCTTTATTTCTTTAAGTAGTATTTTGTGTACTTCAATGCAAATATTGAGTGTACCTTAGTGGATTTATTGTTGTTGTTCAGTCAAGCATGACTTTTCATGACCTCATGGATCATCCTGTCTGTGGGGTTTTCTTGGAAAAAACACTGTTTTTTTGTTTGTCATTTCCTCCTGCTCCAGTGGGTTAAGGCAGACAGAGGTTAAATGACTTGCCCAGGGTCACACAGCTAATAAGTGTCTGAGGCTGGATTTGAACTCTAGTTTTCCTGACTGGGCCCAGAGCTCTATCCACTGAAACACCTAGCTGCCTCCTTTAATATATAGGCCTGGCCCCTGGATATTTTATGCATTTTGTATTTATTTTGAATAGGCTCTCCTTTTCCATTATTGTCTCCTACATTTTCTTTTCATTATGATATAGAATGCACTTGATTTCTGTGGATTAATTTTGTATCCTACACATTTATTGAAGCTTTTAATTGTCCCATTGTTTCTTTGCTGATTTCCTAGGATTTTCTAAATAAATTATCATGTCTTTAGTAAAGAGTAGTATTTTTATCTCCTCTTTACCTATCTTCTTACCTTTAATTTCTTTATCTTGATATGATTTCTAGCATTTCTACATCTTTTTTTTTCTGTTTGGAGGGGGAAAGGTAGGGCAGTTGGGATTAAGTGACTTGCCCAAGGTCACATGACTAGTTTTTTTTTTATGTGTGTGTTAAATGTCTGAGGAGGGATTTGACTGACTCCAGGACCAGTGTTCTATTCACTGTGCCACCTAGCAGCCCCACATTTCTTGATCTTTGACTAATAATAGTGAGGATCCTTGCTTTTACTTTTGTACTTATTGGGAAATGATTTACAATTTACAGTTTTAGAGAGTTACCTGGAACATTGAGAGGGTTCTTCTCTATCTTATTAACACATTAATAGTGCATGTAACCTGAACCATGTCTCAGTATCACTAACCAATGATATTTCTTAGCTTTGTTAACTTTATTTTTGGAAACAGCAAAAATTCTTGAATCTGCCATTTAACTTCCCCTGCATACTTTGTGCCATATACATTTTTACCATTGCCCAAAAGAAATGGTTTTTGAGTACCTGTTATGGATAAGGCAAGAAAGAAACCTATCCAAGTGGAAATTTACTTTACTTCTCTGTACAGTTAAACGCAATGGAAGGATCTAGGCAAGGGAGTGGTATTAATGCGAGTGGCAAAATGTTCTTCAGTTCCCCAAACCAATCAATCCTGATTTATGGCTTTGTCCTTCTTCCCTGTTACTGCTGCACACCCACTACCAAAACAAAAATCATTTCACTGCAGCAGTGTCAAGAATTGACTTTTTTCTCTTTGTTCATCTTTTGTCTAGAGACTGGTATAATTTCCAATTCTAGTCTTTTTCCACTCTAGATTCTCTTGTTTGGCAGAGAGTGTTTTGGATGCAAATTGTTTCTATAATTAACTATTTCACAAAGAGCAAGCAAAACATTCTATTCTATTTTCTCGTATGAATAATAATACTATGTAGTAGCTGACATTTATGTAGCATTTTGTGGTTTATAAAAGAATATGCAGAACTTAAAAATGAAGCTCTTCCCGTTATGCTCATCCCAGAAGTGAGAATTATTCTTGATATGTGTGTATATCACAGAAATGTCCCAATTGCTATATTTGTACTCACTTTTTGTAAGAACTGGTTTTGATTGTTGGAAGCTAGAGAATGAGTGTAGGTCAAAGGTATGCATTTGCCCCTCCCTCCCCCCTCCCATCCTTGTGCCTCATTCCTCCCGAACCTGTTCTCTGCTCTTAGCACAAATTCCAATATTCTGTCCATTTCCCACTCCACTATCTCTGCCCCAGCCCCACTTTGCTGCCTTCACAATCTTAGCCCTATCTAGTTAATCCCTGTTCTCTCCTCTTGAATTCTTTGCCTCCCAGACCTTTCTCCACTCATGCCTTGCTCAACCTCACTCTTGTGTTTCCCACCATCTTTCTTCCCCTCATCTACAGTGGAGCCACACAACCATGTTAACTAGGTCCATTACACATATTGGTGTTATCTCATCTTGACTGGATCTCTCCCTGCTGCATGTCAGTGCTTCTATTCTTCTCTAATTGACTGACTTTTTTTCTCACATTCTCCTCAGTAGCTGTTGTAAACCATTTCTCTTTTGGATAGAAAGGATCTGAAGTCAGGAAGACTCATCTTCCTAAATTAAAATCCGATCTCAGACACGTACTAACTGTGTGACCTTGGGCAAGTCACTTCACCTGTTTGCCCCAGTTTCCTCATCTGTAAAATGAGTTAGAGAAGGAAATGGCAAACCACTCCAGTATCTCTGTCAAGAAAACCCCAAAAGGGGTCACAAAGAATTAGACGCAATTGAATAGCAACAACAATGGTATGCTACCTATTTCCTGATCCCTCTCAGCAGGACCTTGCCTGCTACTTGATCAAGAAAGTAGAAGTTATATTGGATTTTCTCTTCTCCCTTATCCCATACCTCATTATCGTCTCTCATTTTCACCTCCATTGTTCAGTCATTCTCAAAGAAATGGTGCTGCTTCTTGTTAAGAACAGTCCTTCCATGTGTGCCCTTGATCTCATCCCTTCTTCTCTCCTCTCTCCCCTCTTCTCCTCATGTCCCTCCTCCTAACAGAAGCCTTTCCTAATCCTCTGTTATACACGCTCTTCCCTTCTCATATCATTAGTTATTATCATCTGTTGTTTCTGTCGGTAGAATGTAAGTTCCTTGGTACTGTTTTCTGTTTTGGTTTTGGTATATTGTCCAAATTAGGTCCATGTTGATTAGTGCTTGTTGACTTGAAATGAATTTGACATCCCCAACTAAATTGAAGTTTTTTGAAGGTAGAAACCCTGGTTTAGCATTTCTATTCTCCATGTCTCTTAATAGTGCACTAGTTTGTTTATTATTTAATCCGAAATGAGTCTGTCAGTGTTATAGGTATATGAATCTGAAAGTAGACTTCAGTTTGGAGTTAACAGTTTATTATATTATTTATCACATTTAGTCCTAATCTCCTAACCAGACAACACATTTTCTCCCATTTCAAAATGAAACTCAAGAGCCATGAGAATTCTACTGACTAGCACTTGAACAATTAATAGGCAATGAGTGACTCAAACCTTTACTCCTACAAGCAGATGGTTTCTTGTATAACAGTCTTTCTCATCAGCCCTTCAGTCGCTCAAATAGAAGTGCTCTCTGACGACAAAGATTGCAGTCTACCCAAGCTTGCCCATCTTGTTCATGTTGGACAAACTGCATGTTTAGTCCCTGCTTCTAATAAAGGAAGAGAGAGGAAGTATCCTTTTTAATGAATGTTCTCTGTATTTCTCTCGATGTAGTAGAAATAAAGCTGAAGTGAATGCCCTGTTTGAAGGGCCCAGTGTCTTTTAGCTCCTTAAAAACAGATTTTTCTATTTTAGAACCACAAAAATGCAACATCATTTTCAGTGTTCTTACACACACCCAAACCCTTGAGGATATTTTTTAAACCGATGACATTAAAAATTGGGAAAACCCCATTTGTAATGGAGGTGTGCGGAGACAAGCAAGGTAAGCACTAAATGAAATTTCACAATCTATTTGGATTATATATGTGCTGTAAACATCATAGTATATTTTAAGAAATTTTCTGGATACAAATGATCCAGAATTTCAGTGAAAGGATTGAAAAACCTTAACATTTTATATTGTAAAGTGCTGAGTAATTAAATTTCACTTTCTGCTACTATTACCAGCTAGTGTTTATGAAGTCCTTTCAAGGTTTGTGAAGTGCTTTGCAAAGATTATTTCATTTTTTATCTTTATGACAACCTTTGGAGTTGGTTGTTATTATTGCCACCATTTTTACAGATGAGGAAACTGAGGCAAGCAAAAGCTAAGTGACTTGTCCAGGTTCATATAGCTAGTGTCCGAGACCAGATTTGAACACATGTCTTCTTGCCTCCAGGTCTACAGCTGCAAGCACTGGGCCACCTTGCTATATTATTTCTTTTGCTAGTAGAATCAATGAAAAACCAGGTCTTTATTTAGAATATCATGACCAACAAAAGAAACATTGGAATGACTTGAGTAATGTAAATGAAGGAAGCAGAACTCTGAATAATTATAATGGCTAGTCTTGATTCCAGGGAATAGATAATGTCAGTTGAAAGACAGGAGGCTAAGTGTGCCAGATATTGTATGTACTAACAGACATGGTAACTGTGTCATTTGGCTTTCCTTTATTTCAGAGAAAAGCTCAATGTGGGGAGGATGGGGAAATTTACCTGGAAATGATTGCAACATGTTACAAAATGAATCCAAAGTAATTTTAAAATTAAATTAAAATTTTAAAAAGAAATTGGAAACTATAGGCAGATTATGTTGAGATTAACTCTTTGTTTCCTGTTAAAATCATTTCATTGGCACATTACCCAATGTGTGTCTGCGTGAAGAAAGATCTGAAACTCAATTTTTCTTCCATTAAACAAAAGAAGAAACACTCCAAGATAATAGAAGGAAAGTTGTTGGAGAGAGAATATTTGCTTCTACTTTGGCTTTTAGATTTTATTAAAATTGACAGCTGCTTCTTCTATGAATCATAGCAGTAAAACAAAACCACTGTCCAGCTTTGTGGTCAAGATTATTGGGCTTTGGGATCTGCCTGATCAGACCATAGGAAGAAGGCTTTTCTCTGTTTTCCATGCAAGTCTAGCAAAGAGGTCAGGATGAGCTACCTCTCCTCGTTCCATCGGAAGCCAGAAAGGTTTTTCCATGCACACTTCAGGAACAGCTGTGCCTTGAAAACAGCCCTCAATAAGATGTAATTTGTCCTGCTTGGGTAGTGCTATGCCATTGAGTGTATAGGCACAATGTCATATTCACTTATAATTTATGCTCTCCCCCAACTTAAGCTATTGTACTACGAAAATGGAGTAGAGGGATGGGCAGGGAGAGGGAGGAGGAATTATTTAACAGGGCAGCAGTGAACACTGGCAGTCCTTACTGCAGCTGGAGCCTAATTTTCTCTTTGGCAGGCTGCAGGGCTATTAGCACAGCCATGGGCATTGGCTGTCTCCTGACTAATCAGAGTTTCAAAGGGGAGTGATAGCCATTTAAATGTAATAGGATTATTCTTGGAATTGTTATACACAAAGCATCTGGACTCTTTAACCCTCTAGGAGCTACCATAGACATTTTAGACATTTTTATTCCCATGGTAAAGAGAAAAGTCAGATTTCTTCTGACTACTAGTAGCAATCACTACATCAAGAAACATTTATTTAGTACCTACTTTGTGACAGGCACTATGCTAAGTGCTGAGGATATAAAGTGTAAGTCAGAAACTCAGAATGTAAGGGCATTCTGGGATTTGTAGTTTAGTGGGACAAGTCTTCCCAGGTAGCTAGATGGTGCAGTCAGTTCTGGACTTACCTAGAGTCAGGAAGACCTGAGGTCAAATATAGTCTCAGATACTGATGGTGTGACCCTAAGTAGGTCACTTAATTTTGGCATACCTCAATTTTCTCATCAGTAAATTGAGAGTATTTAATATTTCCTTCTGCTCAGGGTTGTTTTGAGGATAAAATGAGATAATATTTGTAAATCACTTTCCAAACTCTAAAGTGCTAAATAAATGCTATTGTTATTCTGATCAGTGAGGAGCAGTAGACTGATTTGACTAAGCTACTAAGCTGTAGAGTGGGTGAACACAGGCTGGAGCAGGGTCTGGCTTTAATGTCAGACAGAGGAGGTTTTAGTTTATTCTATTTTCTTTCCTTCAGACTCAGTATCATTTGCTATAGCAAATATTTCTAGAACTATATCAAGTAATAGAGTGGCAGTGCTTCACAACCTTGCCTTACCCCTGATCTGTTTGCAAAGACTGTTAGTATTTCTCCATTTTGTTGTTGTTTAGTAGTTTTCAGTCATGTGCAACTCTTTATGATTTCTTTTTTTAGGAGGTTTTCTTGGCAAAGATACTGGAGTGGTTTGCCATTTCCTTCTCCAGCTCATTTTAACAGATAAGGAAACTGAGGCAAACAGGGTTAAGTGACTTGCCCAGGGTCACGCAGCAAAAGTCTGAGACTGGATTTGAACTCAGGAGGATGAGTTTTTCTGACTCCAGGCCTGGCACTCTATCCATTATGCTAGCTTCCATTATTCTCCATTATACTTGATGATTGATCTTGGTTTTGGATTGATACTATTTCTATGCTTTCTATTATTGCTTTTAACATAAAAGGGCACTATAATTTCTCAAAAGTTTATTTTAAAAAGCATTTATTGATAGAATCTCGTGATTTTTATTGCTTTTTGTCATTAATATGTTCTATTATATTTAGAATTTCCCTAATGAACCAACACTGTATTCCTGATATAAACCCAAATCATAGTGTATAATCTTTTAAAATATTTTGCTATAATCTCCTTGCTAATATTTTACTCATACACTATTACATATAAAAAAATTTAAGAAAAATATATAGATCCCTGTTTCCTCTTATAATAGTGTTGAAAACAGATCATCCTTTCTTAGGAAAAAAAGGAAATTGTAACCATGATACTTAGTATTATCCTTAATATACCTTTAAGAAACTCAGCTGAGACCCAACTGAAGAACTGATCATCTTTAAAAAGGGGAATGTTATCCCACCTTTCAAAAAAAAAAATTGATTCTTCAGTTGAATTTGTTTTGATGGATCTGGGCAGTGGAGTTACTTAGGTGTTGGCAATAGGTTTTTCCATGCCTTTGTTTTTGTTCAGTAATTTTAGTCATGTCCGACTCTTCATGATCCCAATTGGGGTTTTCATGACAGAGATACTGGAGTGGTTTGCCATTTCCTTCTCCAACTCATTTTCTGATGAGGAAACTGAGGCAAACAGGGCTAAGTGACTTGCCTAGGGTCACACAGCTAGTGTCTGAGGTCAGATCTGAACTCAGGAAGATGAGGCCTATCAGCACTCTATCCAGTACACCAGCTAGCCTTACCTATATAGTAAGGAAAGGCTGTCATGTACCCCAAACATCAGTGGTCTACTCATTTTTAAGGAGCAGAAATCAGGTAGTGTCAGTTATAGCAGTGGAAGGGGTAGGGTTGTCTTCATGCTTTCCTGTTCTTCCTTTACCCTACCATCTGCATCGCCCGGGGCTGACCAGACTCTCTGCTTCCAAGGGGACTTTAGTCTTATCCTGCCAGACAAGATGCCTGTCTCTTGTGCTTCTTAACTTCAAGGTTGTGGTCCCACAAAGGTAAGCCTTCAGAGTAGGAGTGTGCAGACCTGAGAGCCTTTTATGCTTTTGTTCTTCTCACGTTTTCATGTCTGATCGTGCTTAGAGTGCACAGATGAAGCAACAGAAAAACAGGGCAAGTGTTGGGGGCAGTGAAAAAAAAGTGCCCAGAAGAAGGGGAGGGAGCCTGCTGAGACAGCTCAGGACTTTTTGGCTCTAGTTGAACAACTATTGAATCAGACAACTTTGTGTTCCCAAAATGGCAGTGTGCTTTTAGGTTCTAATGACACCACAGCTGGACATGACCCTTACCATACAACAGATAAAGTCAGTATGAGTGAGTAGAGCTGAGCTGTGGCATGAACCGTGTGAACCGCCTGTCTCCCCATTGCCTCAGTGTAACACCCCTTTTAAGGTCCTCTGTCCCTCGCATCTCAATGTGATCATCTCCAAATCTGGCACAGCCTCCTTCCTTCTGCTGCTGGGGTTACCATCAAAAGGCCGGTGGACCGGGTGAAGGACTCCCAGCCAACAACTTGCAAGTGCTTTCTCTCTTCTCCCTTGGGGACTACCTGACTCGAGATTCTTTTTGTGCATTTCCTTTGTCGCTCTTCTGTTTCATTTGGTTAGCTATTTTATTGTGGTTGCAAAAATTTTAGAGGGAGCTGGACATGGTTGGAATCTTTACCAGAAGTCCCCATGTGACTATTTATTAATATCTCTAGACAGAAATCCATCAGTCTTAAGTGAGGAGAATTTGCAAATTTTTTCTCTAGAAAAATTATCCCTTGTGAGTTTTAAGAATAAATATTTCCCTTGTCTGTTCCCAAATGACCAATATTCATTAACATAATATCTTTAAAACTAATTCTGTACTGGAGGAAAACCTGCAATGCTAATCCCCTGTCCCTCCCCTTCCCTCCATAGACAAAAGTAGCAGCAGCATCAAAGCACGTCCCCTCAACTTTCTAGAATGATTTAAGGTGCCTTATTATCTCCTCTAATGACTAATGAATAAATTCTTTTGGTACAGAAGATTTTTAATGCCCTCTATTTGCTATGGAGTAATTGCCCCTTTATCTTTAGACAGCTTGAGAAAAAAAGCAATATAAGACTTGAAGAAACCCATTGCTGTTCATATTCAGTTTAATAAACCTTTATTTAGTGTCCACTCTGCAAAACTAAATGTGTCTAGGTTCTTGGAGGGGTCAGACATAATCCCTGCCTGCAGTGAGTTTGCAGTTTAAAGAATACACACATAGGGGGTGGCTAGGTGGCACAGTGAGTAGAGCACCGGTCCTGGAGTTAGGAGGGCCTGGGTTCAGATCCAGCCTCAGACACTTAACACAAAAACTAACCGTGTGACCTTGGGCAAGTCACTTAACCCCAATTGCCCTCCAAAAAGCAAAAAAGAAACAACCCCCAAAACGACAAAAAAGAATGCACACATAAATAATGCAACATAAAATAGAGCATTAAATAGATTGTTTTTATGAAATACAAGCCCAGGGCTTTGAGAGCTCATAGGAAACAGATCCTTTCTGACCTATAGAGCAAATGAGGGGTTGAATTAGGTAATCTCTAAAGTCCCTTACAGCTCTGCTATCTTTCCTCGTAAAATTCCCTGCTCTATATAATATAATTCTCAATTACCTAAAGTGACATTTGAGCCAGGTCTTATACACTACATGGGATTTCAGCTGATTGAAATGTGAGAGTAAGGTGGGGGCCTATGGACTAATGTGAACAATCTCCTGAAAAATGACAAAATATGCCATTCAGGGAATTGGGTGTGCATTTCCTTCTTCCACAAGAAGCTTCTCCTGATTCTCTTTAATGCTAATGCTTTCCCTTGAAGATCAGTGCCAATTTATCCCATCTGTGTCTTGTTAATACATACTTGTTTGCATGTTATCTCCCACCATTAGACTGTCAGTTCTTTGGAGCAGGGACTTTTTTTTGTCCTTTCTTTGAATTCATCCTAAACACTAAATGCAATTCTTGGTGCTTAATATTTATTGATCATAAGACTTAGAGTCAACAGACTACTTAAAGATGGTGAGTTCCATCTCCCTCACATTTATAAATAAAGACACTAAGACTTGTTTGAGGTCACATAGTAAGGAGAACACTTAACATTTTAATTTAGGTGTTTTGACTAAAGAACTCATCCCTCAGTGGTATGAAGAAAGGCAAAGAGACTTTTGAGCAGGCAGTCTAAGGAAGATGAAAGCAAAGAGCCAATATATAAAATATTCATAGCAACTTTTGTATGTGTGGTAGCAAAGAGCTGGAAATAAAGTGGGTTCCCATTGATTGACTGACTTGAGAAATTCTGACATATGAATGAAATGGAATATTATTGTGTAGTATGAAACAACAAATATAGGGAGTTCAGAGAAGCTTAGGATTCATGAAAGGCTTTTTTTAAAAGCCAGACAGTCTTTTTTGTTGGATCCTGGAGGTGACAGGGAGTCACTGGACTTGGCTGAATAGAGGAGCACATGGTTAGACCATCACTTTGGAAAGATACATTGGACAGCAGAGTGGAGGGTGAACTGCAGCAGGCAGAGACATGAGAAAGGGAGAACAATCCCAAGAAAATCATTGCAATAGTCCAGGCACTGAGGGCCTGTGGCATGGTGGTGACAGTGTCAGGTAAGAGAGGGACACACACGAGATATGTTTTGAATACAAAGTGGACAGGACTTGGCAGCTGGCTGGATATTGGTGAGGGTGGTAGGTAAGTGGGAGGGAGAATGACTCCTTGCTCTCAAGCCTGGAGGGGTGGGAGTATGGTGGGACCTTCAGCAATAATAGGGAAGTTAGGAAGGGGGAGGAATTAAAAGGAAAGTTAGTGAGTTCAGTTTTGGACATGTTGCATTTAAGATGTCTATGAGTCCTCTAGTTTTGGATGATTTGACTTCCTTATTACTCCAAATAACAGTCAAAGTTGTAAGAGTGGAACTCAGAAGAGAGATTGGGCTAGATAAATAGATCCAAGAATCAACTGATTGTAGAAATGCCTTCTACATGTATTGATATGCTACCCTTTAAGATCCAATTCAGTCACTTCCTCCATAAATCCTTTCTTTATCTCCGATTGGGGGAAGATTTCCTCTGATTCCATTGCCCAAAAACCAATCTGAGCTTTGGGCTCTAGGTGGCTTGCACTAGTGCTACTTCTGACAGAGGTGAGATGATTTTTTTTTAATGGCACATGGGCAGGCATGGGTACAAGGGCATGAGGAAGCTGCCCACCTCAGTTTTCCTTTTAGTTTTGGACCTGAGTGCAAAAAATTTAAGAGGAGGGTGCATCTTGTGGAGGTGTCTCCACTTGAATTCACTAGTTCACACACTGCTTAAAGATCAACTGAATTGGGGCTGCTTAGATGGCTCAGTGAATTGGCCCTGGAGTCAGGAGGACCCGAGTTCAAATCCTGCCTCAAATACTTAACACATTTCCTAGCCATGTGACTTTGGGAAAGTCACTTAACACCAATTGCCCTCCAAAAAAAAGGAAAAAAGATCAATTGAATTGATAATAATTGATAGCTGCTTTATGAACTGAGGTCCAGAAATTTATCCAGGGTCACATTGGAATCCAACACTCTTCCGCTGCTCTCCTTCCATTAAAAATGATTGTTGATGCTCATACTTTAGTTTTTTTATTATCAATACTTTTCTAAAAATACTTTGATAGAAAAAATCAATTTAAAAAAAGAAAATCAAGTTCATCATCATGTAAGAAGATTGTGAGGCAAAGATTTCACTGAACTGTGCAAGTTTTAAGGAAACTCTAGGGGGTGCTGTTGTACTGAAAGTTCAAGACTGGTATGGAAGGTGGAAATAGTTCAAAGGAAAATATTAATTTAGATTTTTAGTACAATTAATATATAAAATGGTAGATCATCTGGCACAGAATGCCATTTAATAGTCATTAAAATGTATTACTTTAAAAGCATTAATCTTCCATTAATAATAAAGCTTGAGAGATACTATTCAATGGTATACATTTTTATATATACCATTTGCATTTAACATTATTTCATTCTAAGTTATTTAAAATAGATGAGATGCCCATGATGGGTAGAGGAGCAGACCAATGATGCAGGGAACAATATACTTTGCTATTCTAATATTTTAGGCAATCTGTGAGACCCTTGTCCCATAATTCCCCATAGGGGGGTCCAGCCAATGTCCTGAAGACCACCCTTTATCTCTTTTAATGACTCATGATTCAAGGACTGTCCATATAATTATCTTTTGCTGTCACACCTCCATTTTAAAATCTTCTGTTTCTTAGATAATTCGTCTCTGCTGCTCTTTTACAGAGGTCATTGTTGATCACATGCCCTAATTGGGCTTTACCCACTCCATGTCCTGGTCCTTTTGATTATGCAGATTATGGTTTTCCATAATCTGCAGCCTTGTAACATTATTGTTCGAATATTGATGAACTTTTTGTGTCAGGGAACAGATTGGGATCCTTGCAATTACCAAACATTCTCCTAGAGATAATAATAATAACTAGAATTTATTTAACTTTTAAGGTTTGCAAAGCATGTTACAAATGTCATTGTCCTTCCTCAGAATGGTCCCGAGAGGCAAGTCCTATTATTGTCTCCATTTTACACATGAGGAAACTGAGGCAAATAGGTCCAGTGATTTACCCAGGGTTTTATGGCAAGTAAATTTCTGAGGCCAATTGGGAAAAGTCTCCCTGACTCCACTAGGTCCATAACTCCATTCACTGGAACACATAGCTTCCTAGCAATGGAGAAAAGTCCCCCAGATACTTGTATTATTGTCAAACATTGTAGTGACATCAGGATGTCAAGCCCTGGAATACTAGAGAGCCTCCTAAAAGAACTTAAAAACCATTCAAAAAACTTTGACTTTACAATCTATGCAGAAAAAAACAAAGAAGAGAAAGAATGCCTGTCGTCCAGACCGGGACCTCCTGTGCTTGGATGGACAGCCCATCATTGGTCAATTAGTGCATATGTCTTAGCAGACACTGTAGACAGCTAGTGGAACTGGGCCCAGCAATGAATGGGTGGAAGAGCCAACTGAAATGACTTTGGGGATCATTCCTAGTAGTAGTAGATGACTATTCATTGCTTACCTTTATACTTGAATTTTACCATGTCTTTTAAAAGTGACTTGTTTGCATAGAAAGGGTAGTTTTTTTCTCCCTTATTAAATAAATATATTTTTCAAACTCTTATTTCATCCCTCAAATTTGGATCTTTTTTGAAAAAATTCAGTATCCCATACTAGATCCATTCTAAATCAATGCTTCAAGGAAAGATTTATATGGGATGCTCATCTCTCCTTTCTTTTTATTCTACCATCAAGCAGCAGATAATATTCTCTTTGTAAACAGAATGATTATGTATATCTCTTTGCTGGGAAATAGGTAAACATATGCATATGAAGGAGAGAATTTTATAGGTACTTCTTAAATATGACATTTAGAATTCCAATTTGTACCCACCTAGTGAATGATGAGTCAATTTATAGAGCAAATTTATAAAGCAAAATATATTAGCTTTCCCTTTGAGAAATGTTTTCATGTATTGTTCTTGATTCATGTTGAGACAATTCTTTCAAAAGTTTATGTTAAAGAGAAAAAAAAATCTTATTAGTATGCCTAAAGCTGGATCCTTAGCTTGCTGGAGGATGGAGAGCTTTTGAATCAAAGGAGAAACTGAGCCCCCTGGCCTGTTAGGGTATTGTTTCCTTCCCAGGTTCTTTGAAGCAGCAATTACCTTTAATATTCAGAATTCTCCTTTCTCCAGAAGCATGTGACTATGTCTCATTACTTTTTTTAGCTTACCAAAGTTACATTTTTAAAAAACAAATTCCATGCAAAAATGATTTTTCAGAGACTGATAATATACAGCTATACTAACTTTTAGGAAGGTAGAAACTGGTAGGTAGAAAATTTTTATTTAGTGATTCATCTTCTCTGTGAGGTAAGAACCAGTGATAATCCACAGGTATTTATTTATTGACGGCAGTGAGTAAGGGTGCTGAGGCTTGGAGTCAGGAAGACCTGAGTTCAAATTCCGCTTCAAATGCTTACTAACTGTATGATCCTTAACCTCTCTCAGTTTCAATTTCCTCATCTGTAAAATGGGGAAAAATAGCTAGCATCTATTTCACTGGGCTGTGAAGGTCAAATAAGATCATGTATTAAAGAGCTATATAAATGCTAGCAATTAATCTTAAGCAGCTTCCATGCGTGTAGTGCTAACAATCATAAGAAAAAAAGTATGACAGTCTTTTCCCTCAAAAAGCTTATGTTCTAACTGAGGAGAGAAGAAGACACTGTATGAAACAATCAATGGATAGTTTGTGTGATTATCAAAGTGCTAAATAATTATGCTAGATTCTAGTCCTTGTAGTAGTTTATAATAATTATAATTGTGAGAAGAATAATAGTACTAATAATAATGACAGATAGCACTTAAATAGTACTTTCAAGTTTACAAAGGGCTTAACTTTTATCATCTCATTTTGAGCCTTCAAATAGGTCTGTGAGATAGCTGCTATTATTAGCCCACTTTTGCAGATGAGGATAGGCTGCACAAGGTTAACTGACTTGCCCTGGCTTATATAGCTGGTAAGTATCAGAAGCAGGTTTTGAACTCGACTCTTTCTGACTCCCAAGTCCATGATTATAGGCACTACACACAAGTCGGTATGGGCTTTTTATACTTCCTCCTTCAACTGGTTCTTCAAAACAAACGAGCAGAATTTGGATAAATAAAGAGAAGAAAATGAAAACAAAGCTTTCTAGAGCTGAGCAAAAGTCAGGGGGTGGGGGGAGAGTGAGCTTGTTGGGGAAAGGAGGACCCTGGCCAGTGGACCCTGACTAGAAATGAAAGCTCAGTTTGGGGAGCAGTGGAAAGCGTAAAGATTTGATGTTTATTCCTTTAAAAGGAGAAAATTGGTCATTAGGGACCTAAAGGAATCTTTTTGGGGGGGTGGGGGTGGTGAGAGGCCATCAGGGTTAAGTGACTTGCCCAGGGTCACACAGCTAGTAAAGAGACTGAAGTAATCTTATATCTCACCTCTCTTCATTAGTGACCAATAAAAGAGATTGCTTATTTAAATATTTTAATTTAGAGAGTTCGTAAGTCTTAAGAGCTGGAAGAAACCTTAGAGATCATCTAGTCCAATCCCTTTATTTTACAAATGAGGAAACTGAGTCACCACTCAGTGCTCCAGGTCAAATTACTTGCCCAAGGTCACACAATATGTGAATTAGGTCTAGAAAGCTAGGTCTCTGGATCCAGACCTGTTGTTTTTTCCCACTCTTTCAATACTAAAGTGACTGTGTACTTCAGTATGGCCATGCCTTCCTCCAGTGCACAGCAAAGTCTAGCCATATTCTTATTAGTGTATTATTATTAAATCCACTTCCTTTGCAATGTTCTATATTTTCTCTCCATAAAAACTGGAATCCAGGTACTTCTTTCAGTTAGCAGTGATACTTTCTATTCTATCAATTGCTCTCTGTCATATAAGGTCAATTAGTCACTCAAGAGAGTATTTATTCTGAACTTAATATGTTCCAGGCACTGTTCTAAGTGCCAGGAATATAAATACAAGCAAAAAGAAAGGTAATTCCTGCCCTCCAGGAGTTTACACTCTAATGGAGAAAGACAATATGTCAAAGGAAGATAGTACGTCAAACGATGCGGGGCACAAAGGTAACCTGGCTAGGGGTGTGACTGAGAAGAAAACATGGCCACCTAGGGACCCTACCAAATGGAGGGTTTTGGGGGGAGATACTCAATGAGAGATAAAGACCCAAAAGACTGAAGGTGATGAATGGTAGAAGGCGTGCTAGGTGAATGCTTAAAAATTGCTTCAGAGGTTTCTGGGGTGGGATTTGTTTGCAGTTCATAAAGATTTCTGACACAGAGAAATTAAAGTGTTTATTTTAGTAATTTGGAAGTGCTCTCAAGTTTTAGCCCTTCCAAAAGCTTGAGTAGATATTTTTTAAAATTGCATTTAATAAACTTATTACAGATAGCCTTTTTCATAATGAGATCAATCAGAGACTTTTGACTGTTACGGAATTGATGATCTAGGAAACAAAGTGGAAAGAGTCCTGGATTTGGTGTTCTAAGACCTAGATTCAAATCCCAGCTTTTCTTCCATCTGGGGAAAGTGTTAGATAAGTCTCTTAGTCTCAATGGCCCTCAGATTCCTCATCTGAAAAATGGTAATTGAACTCAGTGATGTGTGGGGTCCTTTTGAGCTCGAAGTCTTTGATCTTATGTTAAATTCCCATGTGCAGAATTTTACATTTCTGTTGCTTCTGTTGTCCTGCTGCTGCAGTTCCTTCTCTTTCTCCTTCTCCTCCTCTTCCTCCCTCTTCCTCCCCGCCAATTCTACTAGCTAGTACTTATATGGCACTGACTATTTGCCAAGCACTATGTCTCAGGGTTTGCTAATATTATCTCACTTGATCCTCACAACATCCCTGGGAGGTAGCTGCTACTATTGTCCCATTTTATAGATGAGGCAATGGAGAATGAGAGTAGTTGTCTTTCCTGGGGTTTACACAGCTAGTGAGTGTCTGAAACAGAATTTGAACTCAGCTCTTCCTGACTTCAAGCCTAGAGCTCTACTCACTGTGTCATTGAGCTGCCTCTAACTGGTTTTAGTTCTGTAACTACCAATGCTTTTTCTACTGGTTATTCGAAAGAGACTATCAAAAAAGGAAAATCACATATAAATTTGAGGGATGTATTATGGCAATAACACACCTGTTTCATTCAGCCTGGAGTTTTAGGGGGTGAGGATGTGTAGATCCTTGGTTTGGGTGGTATTGGGTACTCTGAAAAACATATGAAGTTTAGTCAGAGAGATTTACCTGAAATACAGAGAGGTAAGTGACCTCTCCGGGCTCACACATGTATGTATGTATGTATGTATGTATCAGAGGCAGGAATTGAACCCAGGACTTTCTGACTTTCAGGTGCTGAGATACTTGTATTTCAATGTACAAGAAGAATCTTAAGTTGAATTACTTTACCCATATTTTAAAACTATCAAAATGTTTTCTACATAAGCATATTACTTGCTATCCATTGTTGGTAAATATGTATAACATATTGCTTCTCTGTTATTTGTAAATATATACAGGAGAGAGGTAGCTTAGAGTATTGGATGCAATGCTGACTTGAAATCAGGAAGATCTGGCTTTCACTCCCATTTGTTGTGCTTGCTTGCTGGGTGACCCCTGGGCCAGACTCTTAACCTCTCTGGGCTTCAGGCATTTCCCTAGAACCAGTGCACCAAGATTTAGACTTATCTTCATCCTCAGTCTCAGAGGAGGGAATCCCCTAAGCTGATGAAATTGCTGATCCTTCTTGTATTCCAAAATTACTGTGCGTCCATGCAGTATTAATAATGTGGAAATAACGAGTGACTTAGCATCGGCAGTTAAACAGACATGTGTGAAGCATCCTGGATGTGCAATGCACTGTATCTGGTGCCGACGTTAGAAAGAGTGATCTATTACGGGTCTGACTTGACTTGTTTACAATCTCATGGGGAATGACTGATACAAGGGAGAGTGATTTAAGTGCAAAGCAGAGACATAAGCCAAGTATTAAGAGAAATTTGAGGGGAGAGAGCAGTTTGGGTTTGGGAGGGGAGGGGTAGTGCTTCACAGAAGAGATGGCACCTCAAGTGGCCTTGGAAGACAGTAACAGACAAGAGATGAAAGTGAGGAAGAATCCATTCCAGGCATGGGAGGATGACATAGAATAGAATGGGTAAGGGGAGAATACAACTCCGAAATATTTGGGGAAGCAGGGCCGAAACGTAAGGATTTGACTGTTCATAGCTCCTTAAAATTCAGAGAAACTAGAGCCTGAGCTCCCAACTGTCTCAGGGAGGGACAACCTAATAGAATGCAACTGGCCTAGAATTTAATTCATCAAGCTACAAAATGCAGGATTCCTAATTAAGAATGTGGGGTTCAGGTCCCAGCATGACCTTGACTGACTGTGTGACTCTGGGCAAGTCATTGATCTCTGATCCTGAGTTTTCTCATTTATAAGATGAGGAACTTGGTTACATTATAAGTAACTTTCAGTTCTATCTTTAGTCAATTGAGCTGAACTTAGAACACAAAGTTGGAAGGCAGATCACCATCCGCAGTAATGGAAGGATGGAAGAAGAAAAATAATTTTTGGTCTTTCTGTGACTCAAAAACAGGGTTTTCATTACTATACCATAGATTTAAAAAAATTAACTTCGGAATAGTCTGTGATATGTAGCAGAAAGAATAGGTGATTAGAAGTTAGGAGATAGAGGTTCTAGTAACTAGTGGTAGTAGTGCCACTACTAGTTCTACTAACTGGTCTTGTACTCTTGGACAAGTTAGTCACTCCACCTCTCTCTGTCAATTTCCTTATCTGTAAAATTGACTAGGTGTTCAGCCTTCCTTATATGGTGGTTTTTAGGACCCAGCTAGTTAATATGTCTCTGTGTTTGTTTGTATATGTCTCTGTCTATCACTTACTGCTTACACAATTCTTTAAGTCTGCCTTATAATCTGAGTACTTAATAAGCAAGTCAATAATGGCAGCAGATTCGAAGAAAGCTTTTCACTGAAAAACTCCAACTGTTCCTACTAGGGAAGGAAGGGATTTCTAGCTCCAAAATACCAGATCCTTCCTGACAAAGACAAAGAAAAGCAACTAACCAGATATAATAATTATATCTATGTAGCTATAGATATAGGTTGTTACAAATGCTCTTGTCTTGTGCAGTTTTAAGTGATGTAAGGCAAAAAAATTATCCTGGGACTTTTGGGATATCCTAATTGTTCTTGTTGTAGAAAGGTTATAGTGCCAAATGAAAAATATAAGCTGAGAAAGCAGTATAGCAAGTTAGAATTCCGGAAAATGGAATTTTTAGAATTTTTTTTTGGAGTTGAAGAATTGAAGTCAAACTCTTTCCAAAAGTGAAATCCTTCTCTTTACTTGCATGACAGATTTAGGTTTTTTTACTTTCTACTTAGCTCTTGGTAGGGAAAAAGTCCTTTTGGTTTTTTCCCCCTTCCAAAATTTTGCAGTGGCAGAGCCTGGGTCCTATCAAGAGAGCCTCTGACATGGCTCCTTCTGTAAATGCACTCCTTCTTTTCCTCCTCCTCCTCTTCCTTCTCCTGCTGATTTTGCTTCTCCCTCCTCCCTCTGCTGCCTCCTCCCTCCTTCTGCCTCCTCCTCCTCCTTTTTCTTTCTTTCAAACACTCAATACTTTTAGAGCCTGAGCTTGTGCAGAAAATATCCCTGACATTTGAAGAGCTCCAGGGATTTAGTGAGCATGCTCAGTCCTTCCCTCCTGCTCGAAAGAGGAAGCTAGTTTACATACGAGTCATACCAAGCATAGCCAGCATGTCAGTGCAGTTAACTTGCAGCGGGGCTGTGAGGAAAACTAGCGTGTCTTTGTCCTAGGAAATGTGCCTCGTTTTTTGGCCTTTTTTATTGCTTTTTTTAATTTGAAGAAAGATTCGTAAAGACTTCTGAAACTGCATTTTAGCTCTAAGTCAAGGATAACGCCACACGTACCGTTTCCGGATAAGCCCTTGAGGCGTTTAGTGTGTGTGTATGTGCGCGCTTTGAGGTTTGTTTTTTTTTTTTTTTTTGGTGCGCGTGCTTTTTTTTTTTTTTTAACTTTTTCATTTTTTTTTTTTGTTGTTTGGGGCTGGGCCTTTCGCCTTTTTTTTTTTTTTTTCCTCTTTTTTTTTTTTTTTTTTTTGTGGACTTCATAAAAAGAGCCAGGCGCTCCCGAGCAATAATTGATTTTTGAATCCTCTAACGTTTCGGGGCAAAAGCAAACAAGCTGGTTTTCTCTGCTAAGCCCAATAAATGCTATTTATGAAGATGGACCTGTTGAATTACCAGTATTTGGACAAGATGAACAACAATATCGGCATTCTGTGCTACGAAGGTAGATACCGCCCGCTCCGCTCCGGAGAAACTGACCTGCCCCTAGTGTGTGTCTGCCGGGGGAGGCCCCTCCCTCTGATGAGGACTCTAATAACATTGTCTGGGAGGTGGTTGTGGCTGTGTGTCGTGCTAGCGGCCCGTCTTCCCTGGGCTTTCAAGGGTTCCGGGTAGCGTGGGTCCCTGTATTCTTTCTGAGGCAACAAAGTTGCCTTGGGTGTTAGGTATCATTGAAGAGGGGACTCGATTGAAATACTCCCTGGGAGTTTTGTGGGTGCCTGCTCCAGGCGGACTCTGATTGATGTGTGGTCCTATCGGTGTATTTCGCTATTCAGTGATCCGTGTGTATGTACGCACACTCGAGATTTGGTGGAGGCGCTGGGGGTGGGGGAGATCGTTCCATGTTGTTGTTGTCATTATCACTTATTCTTGTGAACAAAGAACTCTTAGTATCCAAGTACGAGTCCAACTGGGAGGTTATATATTCTATAGCTTGGTATGGGAGGGCGCTGGCATTTGTTCTGTATAGCATACAGTATTTTTAGGCCTTCCAGGACAGGGGGATTGTTTAAAAAGAAATCTGCCTGTGTTTGAGAACCAAAAGTTACAGTGTGTTTTTGTTTTAAAGGAGTGATAGACCAAAAACCATAAAGAATTTTGCCATTCATTTTGGAGGACTGGTTCTGCACCCATGTTAGATAGTACAGACTGGCCCTTTGTTTGGTTTCTCATTTCCTGTACAGCTCTGAGAGGATTCTGACATTGAAAGATGTTTCTCCTCCCTTCCCCACTCCCCCACATTCTGGTCTCTTGTGGAAATAATTACACACAACACCCCAGAAAAAAAAAAAGTTTTTAAATTGAAAAGATTTTTAGGGAGGGGAAAAAACTAACAAAAAGCTCAACCTAGATTCTAATGCTGTCATTTTTCAGTGTCTAGCACTTTTTAAATTGCCTCTGGTTGTAGTAAAAGGGAGAACTCTCTTTCTTTAACTGGCATTATCTACGTGCAATTTGAAGAAGGGGTAATGGCCTGACTCGGAGTGGCTAGGAAGGCACCGCTGAGGGAATTTGGCTTGGCAGTACGAGTGTTTTCGTTGTAACCACACACAAATAGTGCAGCTTCAAGAAGAGCATTTTCCATGTTCTTTTCGAAATTAAAGTTAGCATTTCTCTTGGACAAGAAAGATGTGGGGGTTGGGATGGGGAGGAGACTGCAATCCACTGGAGGATTCGATGAATTCAAATCACATGCTGGGAATATTCCTAAGGAAAAGGCTCTTTGCCTAAACCCAATCACAAACCTGTCCTCCTTCCCTTGAAAACATAAACACAAAATGCTCGCTCTAGTTGGTTGTTTTTCTTTGTCCTTGTGGGGGGGGATCCGGTATTTTGAAGCTAGAAATCCCCTCTTTCCCTACTTACTGGAGGTTGGAGTGTTTAGTGAAAAGCTTTCTTTGAATCTGCTGCACAAAGTATTAACTTGCCTTTTAAGCGCTCAGATTACAGGGCAGACCTAAAGAATGGTGGAAGCAGTAAGTGATCCAGCTTGTTTCCTTGGTATCTTAATACACTATAGTTTGTTTTTGAAACTTTTTTTTTCCTTTAATAGATGGTGAGCACAAACCTTTGTTTCACGGTTTCCCTACCCCATTGGGTGATTATCCTCCGATAAGGAGTAAATAAAGTTAAAAAAAAAATGTACAACATAGTTGTCAACATTTTAGACAAGTCCAAACCTTGTTAGGAAAGCTGATATCAAATTAATATTTTATGTGTGCAGCTGGCCGTGGGGAGCTTAAGCTGATAGAGGGCCTTGGCAGCTTGGTTGGTTCACTGTTTGTGCAGGAATGAGAAGTCCCAGCTATAGTTTTTTTTTTTTTTTGCTGTGGTCTCTGTTACTTATAAGAGACTCTGATTTTGAAAGTAAAATAGATGTATGGGAAGCAGGAGATAATAGGCCATATAGTCTGTTTAGTTTAAACATCTGTTACTATTTTCCTTATTATGAACGTTAACATTATTTAACACCAAAATAAACACACAGGAAATGAAGAAAGGCAAAGCAAAATGTGAGTGGTGTTTATAGTGAGCTGTTTATGTCCTGGCGGTTTATTCAGTATAAACACTACTCACAGCTGCAGCAAACCCCAAAGGGTGATTTGGGGAGATAGGGGAAGACCTTCCTTGCCAGACCTTGTGATTTCTTCAAGGGTACCTGGCTTAATCAGTGAAGACACTCCTCACACAGAAGCAGGTCAAGACTCCTCTACATCTCAGTAAATTGTCTTTGTAGAATACTCCTAATTAACTGATGACAAGCCCTCTGGTGATCATCCTCCCCAAACTTAGGGAGACTGATCTGGGCCTGTCAGGGGAAGTCCTTCTTGCTAGGTTAGGACCTGCCCAGAGCTTCGGCTCTGCCTCCATTGCCTTTGAGAACCCTGGGTCAGCTCCAGGTTCCCTCAGACGCCCAGGGTCACTGCCAGGTTGTACGTGTTCAGCAGATCCTTTGGACCTTTGGGTGATGGGGTTCCATGGAGGAGGATACTTGAGCTCGCCCACCTAGTTCAGAGAAGTCATTTTGTAACTGGTGACCTGTAGCTGGAGGGTCCTGTCTTTGGCTCTTCAGTACTGTTGTTTCCTATAGTTGGTTGTTATTTGATCCCACTTTTTGTTGGAGGCCACTTCCATGCCTCTTCTTAAATAGGAATATGTAGCACTTGACAGTATAAATCAGAGGATATTTTAAAATGTTCAGGTTTTCTTGAGAAATATTTTCATTGACTTCTAATTTTGGTCCTGATCTTCTGCTACTCTGTTCATTCTGAGCACTAATGAAAAGGAGCTACAGTCTTTATCCAGGAGAATTGAGGGTGTATGGCTACCCTCATCATTCCTCACACTTTCTCCATTCCTTCTAGGACTATGAGATGTACTTAGCCAGTTCTTTGTTCTTTTCTTAGTCAAAATCTTTCTGAAATTCAGTCCTGAAGAAAGTTTTCTTTGACTTGGGTGAAGAATATCACTCCTCTCTAAATGTTACCTAGACCTTGCCTTCCTCAGTGTCTGATTCTAGTTGACCGAGTCAGAAAAACTGAAAAAAAAAAAGGAAGAAAGAAAGAAAAAAAAGAGAAAACTAACCAGAGGGTGTGATTTTTTTTTTGGAAGGGGAGAAGATTAGGTGGAAGAGAAGAGGCAGCTGGGGGAAGGGCTCAGAGGGCAGGGAGATCTGTCCATAGTAATGTCTGGCAACTGAACTTTCTCATTAGCAGAATAATTAATTAAACCAGTACATTTATTTTAAACCTTAGCTAAGGAGTTTTTTTTTTTAATAAAAAAATCCCCCCCAAAATTCAGCAGTTAATCGTGGACTGAAAGGATAAACAGAAACATAATTTATCAACTATATGCCTTTCCATATAGTGGTTATTAGGAAAGCAGTGTTGTATAGTAGGAAGAGAAATGGCCTCAGAAGAACACAGTTTTGGTCCTGATCTTCTTGCCTGCTATTCCACATTGAACTTCTCTGTGCCTCAGTTTCTAAACCGGTAAAAAAGGAATACCAGTGCTTATACTATAATTACATGTCGCAGGGTCATTGTGAAAACATGGAAGCCACTTATTTCTTTTTAATTTTTGATGGTCTTGGTGAGTTTATCTGGGCAGGTGGCTCCAGGGAAGTAAGTTCTGATGCAGTTGGGAACCTTCTCCATGGCATTCTAGGTTCTAAAGTTTCCTGAGGGCGCTGAGAGATTCAGTGACCTGCCTCACTCAATCCAGCAGTCTCTAGATGCCCAAGGTGGACTTTGAACCCAGGTTATCTCTATCCACTATCCCATCCTACTTTTCATTCTTATTATTATTACCTTCCTTCAATAATAATAATAATACCAACAATAATAATAACTAGCATTTACAGAGTTCCTTAAGGTTTGCACAATGCTTTACAAACATCTCATTTTATTCTTACAACAACAGCGAGAGCTGGGTTCTATAGAGCCTGCATAGTAGAGTGATCAGAGAGAGAGATCTGGGTTCAAGTCCTGCCTCTAATGTATATTGGTTGTATGAATCTGGGAAAGTCACTGAATCTCTCAGGGCTGTAGGCAGGGTATCATACTCATAGAAATGAGGGCTACTAAACCATCTATGAGGACCCTGGCTGACTGGGTATTGACTTAGAAAGCCACATGTTAATGTTATCCGTGTTTTATTGTGTTTTTATTTATTTTGTTAAATATTTTCTGACTGTGTTTGAATCTGGTTCTTTGGCACTCTGGAGTGCATGCAGCCAGTGTCTGACACCTCTGCTCTCTAAGTCTGGGCAGCAGAGAAGGTGCTGACTGGCCCTAGTAGAGTGAGTTTCCTCCTCTGGGAGTTCCCTGTGGGCCTTATCCTTATCCCTCCCTTTGTCCTTTAAAGCTAAGATCAAGTCTTACCTCCAGGAATCCTTAGGTATTTTGTCACTCTTCACTCACAACAAATTAATAAGCATTTATTAAGTATTTGTCACATATGTACAAGGCACAGAGCTAGGTGCTGGGGGTCCTAAGACCAAAACCATATTCCCTGTCCTCATGGAGATTACACACTTCTGTGTGCATGGAGGAGGATATACCACAGGAAGCAAGGCAGCACTGACAGCTTGGGAAGGGTTCATGTGTGTGTGGGGATGGGTGCCTAATCTGATCCCTGAATGAGGATGGAGTGGCAAAGATCTGGCCTGCCGTGCCCACATAGCCTGGCCATGGCACACATCTGGGCACTTGCTCATGTAGGGCTGTGCTCTGGTCTCTCGCTTTTCACATTTCCTATATCTCATCTCTTAGATGAGAAGTTCCTTGAAAGAAGAGGCTGAAAATACTTGTGTGTCCTTTCTGGATCTAGTCAGACTAGATCAAGTCTGTTGTGTCAACTCCCCCCCCCCCTTAATTATTGATTTCTAAAATAAAGGAATTTTACATTCTCAGAGCCTTGGATATTGTTGGTTTTCATTAGACATTGAACAAAACCAGTCAGAGGTTGATTCCTTAGCTTGTCCTCATCAGAATAAACTTTTCTACCTGCTTTAGCCAGTGGGGTTGATTTCTGCTTCCATAATTGGGAAATGAAGGAATAATAAGATGATGACAGATGATATTTGTAAGTGACTTTGCAGACCTTAAAGTGCTATGTAAATGTTGCTGTCATCATCATCATCATCATCATCATCATCATTAATGGAGGTATCTCTAATTCCTGTTATTTCTCACGCCAGGTAGGATAACTGCAAATGAATGGTTGAAAGTCCCCCGGTAAAGGTTATGAATCCATCTACTTACTCCAAGATGGCTGCCACTTCTGTTTGCATAAGTTCTTGGTGCTAACAGATTGGCAACATGATACAAGGGAAAGATCTGGAGACCGAGGACCTGGGTTCAGATGCTTTCCCTGCTACTCTTACCTTGTGACACCTCTGCTCTCTAAGTCTGGGCAGCAGAGAAGTTGCTGACCAGAGAAGGATGCTTTCCTTGCTACTCTTACCTCTTACTGTGTGACCTTGGGCAAGTCATTTGTGGTCACAGTCTTCTCTATACAATTGAGGGATTGGGACTACAGGCATTAATTATATAGTGGAAGAAACATTGGTTCTGGAATCAGAGGGACCTGTTTTCAGATCTCTCCTCAGATACTACCTGTGTGATTCTGAGTGAGTCACATACATAGCTTCTCTGGGTTTCAGTTTCCTCATCTGTAAAGTGAGGGGGTTAGTCTGGATGAGGGGTTCTTAACCTGGGGTCTATGAATTTCATTTTAAAAATATTTTTCC
This sequence comes from Petaurus breviceps papuanus, assembly GCF_028583685.1. Classification (NCBI taxonomy): domain Eukaryota; kingdom Metazoa; phylum Chordata; class Mammalia; order Diprotodontia; family Petauridae; genus Petaurus; species Petaurus breviceps. The sequence continues at coordinate 23,175,767 of NW_027185761.1, forward strand.
AACTGCATTTTGGTATAACTGGTTACTTCTATAATCCTGTGTGTTTTATTTTATGCATTTAAAAGCAATATTCTGAGAAGAGGGTCCAAGGTTTCTCCAGATTGCCAAAAGGGTCCATCTCTCTTCTCTGTCTCTCTGTCTCTGTCTCTCTCTCCCTCTGTTTCTATCTCCCTCTGTCTCTATCTCTCTCTCCATCTGTCTGTTTGTCTCTCCTTACTTCCTTCCCTCTCTCCCTCCCTCCCTTCCTCTCTCCTCTATCTTTTCTCTGTTTTTGTCTCTGTCTCTTTCAAACCCTGGGCACTAGGTGAGCTTGGAGGTCCCTTTCAGCTGTAGAGAGGTCAGTCAATGAGCTCCCCTCTAAGGGAACCGCCCCTCTCAGCTCTAACTCTGAATCGAGAGCCTTTTAAATGCACTGATATTTGGATGGTGCTTTAAGCTGCTCTTAAGGCTGCCTTCATTGTGTACTTGGGGTCCACTTGTGTGTTGCTTGGTGGAAAATTTCTCTCTTATTTAATAATTTATACTACAGAAATATGCCACATTTTATAGTATTCTTAAATACGGAAAAGCATGTTAGGTTCTGGAACTACTCATTGTTTGAGAATAGAAGAGAATTAATAATCAAGGGTTTCCTCACTGTCTAGATTGGGAGTTGCTGACCTGAGATCTCCATACTGGGGTTTACATGAATTTCAGTGAATGGATTTGGGGGTGGGGGAAGTTTTGAACAGCTCCCTGTGTAATGGAGTCCTTTTCATTGTTCTTTCTCTAATTAGCTCAGCATTCAGGAAGCCGAGGGGAGCTTTGGGCCCATTGGTGGTGAAAAGGCCATGGAGCAGAACTAGGTTGGACCCAGGTCCCCCCAGTGCTACAGATCAAATGACAAGAGCTTTATTTGGGGGGAGTGGAGCGGCGATGGGGGGGTGTCTTCTGAGGTAGAACATCTGTAACTATTTTACCGAGGAAACTAATTTTACTTGAACTTCACATAGTTGTTCCCTGGGAGGGTGAGTACATGTGAATGAGGTCACTGGGAGGGGTTTGGGTTTCCAGAACATGCCCAGGTGAGCCAGGAGTGCTGATACCTCCATCAGGAAGACCAGCCAGTTGGGGTTTCTACTCTTTATAGTGTGGGAAAACTAAAGTTTAGGTTATCCTTATACTGGCCTTCATCTCCCCCCCCCCTAATTTACACCCTCTCCTCTCCTCCCCACCCTGTGTCCCCAGATAATTTTCCTTGGCTGTTTATCTCTTGGAGTGTACAGATGGCTCTGTTTGGGAAGGCAGATTTGTCTTCCTTCCTCCCTCTGTCCCTCATCCCACCCCCCCCCCCCCCCCCCCCTCGCTATTGTTTAGATGTGTGCTGTTGCTGTGTTCCTGGGCCTTTGGATTTATAGCAGTGAGAGATAGAAAAAAAAAATGTGGAAAGATACAAAGAAATCCCCACCAGCCTGTGAGGAGGTTCCTGAAACTTCATCATGTGGCTGTTGGAGAAAACTGGGTTTTGTTGTGATGAAAATTAGATACAGATTTATCGTGTGTGTGTGCGTGTGTGTGTGTGTGTGTGTGTGTAAACAGTTCCTCTGAAGGAGAATGTGTAATATTGTATATAGATAGAGACACACAGAAGTAGAGCAGGGCACTGTTGATGTGATTTACTTGGAATTGTCTATTACACATTTAGTACTTCACAACTTTATTATTTAACCTACAGTATCAGCCTTGCCTGACATTGGAGGCTTTAGGACCATTTTTTTTTAAGAGAGATCATGTATCCATTCCAAAAAAAGTCAGTGGAAGCTTAATATTAAATGCAGAGCCTGAAAGTAATTTTACCAACTCCGTTTGCTCATTTCTTTCCCTCCTAAAAATCATGTGTTGGGTTGAGTTCTGAAGAACGATTTCCATCAGTTGGCCTCCTCCGTCCTGCATTGCAACATCAGTTTCTACTCAGCTCGGTAGGCTGTTTTAATTTTAGTGCATTTTGTCTACATTATATTTTACCCCGAACAACGAGCCAATTTCTGGTAGTTGAAAGAGTGTTTATTTACTCAAATAAAATATAACTTATCTTCTTAAGGTCCTCTCTAGTTTGCTGCTATTTATACGATCTTTCAGTAGGCTTACATTTCACTCTGTTGTTTGCAAAGAAGTTAAGTAAACACAGCTCACTGAAATAGTTTTAGTAAATGATTAGAGGAAACTCCATAATGTCCTTCCACATTCAATTCCCAGGACTTTTCAGGAAGAACGAGGGCCAGGGACTACCAAGAGAATGGCTTTACTCAGTACAAAGCCAGTAAAGTCACTGGGATCCCACCATGTCTCTTGGAAATTCTTCTCCCTTCTTCCTTTACCAGCATTTCCATAACTTAGTCCATAGGAGCCAATAATGGTGCTCTGACACGCGCATCTACCTTTCTCTCCCCCCACCCTCCCATTTAGTGGGAAGAAAATATATTGCATAAATAAAAGCATAGTTTTGGAAAGGACAAAGTAGAGAATCGTTTTGGAGATTCGTCACTTAATTAGTGTCTGCAAGCAGCAAGTTTAGTTCTGCGTTAATAAGCAATTTGCTTAAAGGCAGCAACTGTTACTAACAAGTCAACTTTGTGGCTGTGCCAGGTTTCTTTGGATTTAAAACCAGGGACTTTCTGGATACATAGAAAAAGCTTAAATTGCTCCAGTGTTTAAACAATACGCTACATTGTATAGAGAACTGTTCAAAAGCAACAAAGACCTCCAACCACAGAGCTGATTGTGTACACTCTAAAATTATGAATGAAAAAGAATCATCCATATGTATTGGTTTTGATTTTTATTTTGTATCTGTTTTGCATGAAAATAGTTCCCTCTTAATTCTTTCTAGACACTAATGCAGATGGAGCCCTAGGATTTGATTCTGGCAGAGTCAGTTCCAAATTTTAATATGCTTGTTGCATATGCGTTCTGCCAAGCAATTTAGCAAAGTTGTTTACACTACCCATAAGCCAGCAGGACAGATCCTATAATTCTTGACTGATAATAGTAGAGGGAGTGATGAGTGCAAATCTCTGGAGGTTTTTTTTTTTTACCTTTTAAAATAAACAAAATTCTAATCATAAGGTAACACTGTTAAAGAGACATACATTTAATTTTTATTTTAAAATCAGGTACCTTTTTTTGGTCTCTCCCCTCTTCTGTGTTGAGAATACTTGTCTTACATGTGTTTTTCAGATGGGCAACTGACAAAGTATTGCTTGACCCTACAGAGAATTATTATTTTCTTTTTCTGCTGGAAATCTTTGCTCTGTTTGGCAGTGCTTGAAGTAACTGGCCAGGAGAACCCTCACTATAAAAATGTTTCCTTAGAGTGTTCTGGACAGCTTTAAAAGGTTCCGGGTTCTGGGGAAGAACTTAGTAGAGAGTAGAAAGATTAAACAAATAGTACAGGATCAATCCTTGATCTAGAGCAAGTATTAAAGATGGCTCATTTAGGGCTGAATCTAGCTTTAGAGCAAAAGTTCTCTGACCCTATTATAACTAGTTAAGAAAGACAGGCTGATGTGGGGAACCATAGAGAAGAAAAGAAAAAGTTAGGAGGAGCCTGTGAAGAGAGGAAAAGAAAGGCACTATCGAGGAGAAAGGAAAGGAAGAACTGAGGCAGGGAATTAAGGGAAAGTAGAGTCTAGGTTCAGTGTTAGTGGGAAACTAATTTTGTTCTGTTATGACTGGCCCTTGAACCATGGGCAATAGAGTGAGGTGTCAGTCGTCATTCCTAACTGTTGAAAGTATCATTTGTTCCCTGGAGAAGTTTAAGGCAATCCTTTCTGCACCAGGAAGAAGCTGCTCTGGTTTAATTTTCAAGCTTTAATTTTTTTTGTCTTAAAGTAAATCTCATAGATTTGTGAAGGTTTCCCATGCTTTTTTTTTTAACAACTTGTTAATTTTTAGAAATTTTCCTTTGAAACTTTAGAGGGGTCAGTCATTTTATTAGTATTTTGATATTAAAAAGCCCTTTTGATTGCCTTATTTTTTTTTAATTTCCAGATTCCTGGAACAACATCTGAGGGCTTCATTGGGAGCAAGCATTTTATTGCATTGTTTTAAATCTTTTTTTAAAAAATTGTAGGTAGTTCTTCTGGTCTGTAGGTTTTGGTTTTTTCATCTGTAAAGTGAGCTCTCAGTCTGTACCACTCTGATGCCATTAGATGTAAATATATGGTTGTGTTGTTTTGGTCTGGAATCGTGATTTCAACTGTGTAGGTCTCCTTGTGTGTCATTTTCCTTTACAGATACAGATCTGCAACTTGGTGGTCACCTCCGAGGATCTCACACAAAAGGAATAGCATGTAGTAAGCAAAGGATAGTGGGAAGACTTCTTCAGGAATAAATGGGGCAATGGACTGCTGCCCTTGACATGCCTGCAGAGGTCTGGCTCTGAATGCCCTAGCTCCAGGCATTGGGAGGGTGCAGAGGACTTGGGCTTATTTCCTAACTCAGATGATTATTAGCTGTTTGCCTTTGGGCACATAACCAGACCTTTCTGGAATTCTGGTGTTTTTTTTTCCTTTGTAAAATTTGGAAGTTGGACTAGATGGGCTTAGTGGTCCCTTCTCCCTCTGCATTTCTGGGTTCCATGATTCCCTGGCTGGTGATTTGTAGTCTGAATACTATTAGACTGAATATGAAATCTGCTGAAGGTGACATGATTTTAAGCCTAATAGCCAGAGTTTATCACCTCATTCTTGTGTTTCAGGGAAAATGGTTAAGAGGGTTCTTGTGTGTCTTCGTTGGTTTTTTTTTTTTTGAGTACTTGTTATTGATTAGGCATTGGTTTTGTTTATGAAATGTAGAGAAGACATGACTCCTTCTAAAATGTAAAGACATAGATTCCTAGAAGGTTTTTTTTGTTTGTTTTTTGCTTTTTGGAGAGCAATTGGGGTTAAGTGACTTGCCCAAAGTCACATGGCTAGTAAGTGTGTTAAGTGTCTGAGGCTGGATTTGAACTCAGGTCCTCCTGACTCCAGGGCCAGTGCTCTATTCACTGAGCCACCTAGCCACTCTGATTCCTAGAAGTTTAAGGGAAAAGCCAGCATATGGGTGCTTCTCCCTAAAGTATAATTTCCATCAAATAGTAGTTTACTGTTATGAATTATTTTGGTTGTCATTTATCTGCAGTAGGGTGTTAGTGGAAACAAGCACAGTGCCTTGAACATAGTTGATGTTTTATAAGTATTTATTGAATGATGGAAAGTAAACCAAGGTCATAGGGTCAGAGATTTTAAAACTGGATGGCACCTTAGGGATGAGTTTGGTCAACCCTGTTCCTTTTTTTTTTTTTATTAGGGTAAGAATTATTTATTTAAGCTGTCCCAATCACAAGTAAAATGATAAAAGTCAGCACATCTGTCACTGTGTGATGCATATGAACCTAAAGTCCCCTGTAATTTTCTGTTTCACATAGAAAGAAAAGGATGGTCCAGCAGCTACTGTGGTCCCCAGTGCTTGATTAATGTGGTCCCAGTTTTCTTTAACCCTCCCCCCCCTCCTTTTATAGTGAAGAAATTGAGGCCTGAGAAGAACTTAGGCTGGTGTTTGAATCACCCAGGAACCCAGAGGCAGAGCTGGGGTTTGAACCTTGAGTACCCTGTCTTTGGATGCAGCTCACTCTCTATTTTGCCAGGAAAGCTCTTTGGTTCATTTGGAGCATTTAGATGATGCTTGAGACATTTAATTAGTATAAGGATCCAAATAGGTGAAGACGAGTGAAATAATGAGTCATTACTGGGATAATTTGCTAGATTCAGATGGCCCACCTTGCTCCATCAGGGCTTTCAAAATTAGTGGAAGGGAAAGAGCTCTGGATATCTCATTGGAGGACCTAGGCTTAAACTCTGCCTCTGTTGTACATCTTACCTGTGTGACCTTGGCCAGGTCTCTTCCCTTCTCTTCATCTTTAAAGTGAGGGATTTGAACTAAAGCATTGGTATCAAACTCAAATAGAAATAGAGTCCATAACATTGTAGGTAAGCATACCTGCAGGCCTCATATTAGCTTAGAAAACCACATATTAACATTATCTATTTTATCATATTTTTATTTACTTTGTTAAATATTTCCCAGTTACTGTCTTGAGCACATCCAGGAGTGTTGCTGGCTGTGTTTAACACCTCTGGACCAGATGATCTCAGTAGCAAAGACCACACCTATTTTATATCATATTCAGGTAGCTGACATACTCCTGGACACATAATTGTTATCTTAATTTAGTTCCTTTCAACTTTAAATCTTCTGATCTTTGGTAAGAACTGGGGAGGCCTGAACCACTCAGCCTTAACTCTTCTTAGTCAAGGTCAGTGGTGGACAGTCATCTTTTAGGTAAACCCTTTTCATTTACCTGGCTGCTGCTTTGTATGTGAAGATACGCCCAATCATAATTTTACATCAGTTACGTTAATAGCCATGTACCCAGGCTTAGGCTGTGGCCTTGGCTCCTGGGGAGGCTAAATGTATGTAAATGAAACAAATAGGGAACAAGCTTTCTTTCTGCCTATTTGTCCTTACTAATATGCCAAAATCACCTTCTCTTTTAAAATCATCTTATTTGCATTGATGCCTTTTGTTCTTGGGTCTCCCGGATAATCATTGCTCGAGCACTTTTATGGTTTCTAAAGCCCTATATATATATTATCTCATTTGATGCTCACAGCAAACCTGTGGTGTAGGTGCTATTATCCCTCTTTTAGAGATCAGGAAACTGAGGCAATGAGATTTAAGTGCCTTGGCCAGGGTCACACAACCAGTAAGTGTCTGAGGTGAGAATTGAATTCAGGTCTTCTGGACTCCACATCCAACTTTTGAAAACGTTTCAAAAAATCCAAACATTTCAAAAGAGGAGACAGAAAGGCAGTTAAGCCAAACATAACCAACAAATCCCCTGTATGTGATAGTATATATACCAATTCACACCCACATTCCCTTCCTTCCCCCTGTCTCACCTTTCTGATGAAATGAGGGAAGTTCATTTTTCTCAGCTCATCTCTGGGGCCAAGCTTGGTTCATTATTGTTATGCAGGATTCTCTTTAATTTTCCAAAATAATCTTCCTGAATCATAGGTGTGATTGTCATTCCCCTGCTCAAAATCCTTTATTGGATTACTCTTGTTTATTGCCTAAGATGATACTCTGACCCGGGCATGTAAGACCCTGCTCAATCTGGTTCCCACCAAGTTTTCCATATGTATTACACACATTCTTTCCATATTTTATATTCCAGCAAAACCAGACTCCTAGCGGCTTCCACATTCCATATCCCATCTTTCATCTCTGTGCCTTCAGCAGGTTATTACCTTTAGGCCTGAAATAGCCTCATTTTATGTCCACTCATCTCCAGAGAATCCTTACCTTCTTTGAAGACTTAGCAGGTGCTCTTGGTTTCTCAGCTCCTCCTGACTTTGCTACCCCACCTCCCAACCGTTAGTGTTCTCTGCTCAAGTTCCCTAGCCTGGCAGAATTCCTTGAGGTTCCTTGGGGTCAGGGGCTATCGTGCACATGTTTAAGTGTACACACATATGCTTGTGTGTGTGTCCCAGGTGCCTTCATTTAATAAAAGTTTGTTGAATTTAATTGAGTAAAAAGTTATGATTTTCTAAACAGATCAGTTCCCAGGCATGGAAAGTAGTGAAAAGCTGGCAGACCCCTTCAATATTACAGTGGACCCCTCCATGTTGGTCACAAGACCATAGACCTAGAGCGAGAGGGGGTCTCAGAAACTGTCAAGTCCAGACTGTCCATTTGATAGATTACAAATTGTATGCCTAGAAGGCCTGAGTGATTTGCTCAAGGTTACACAGATAGTAAGCATCAGATGTGGGATTTGACAGATTTCAGAGCCAGTGTACCACTGTACCACCATGCTGCTGGAGAGAAGGATTTCCAGTGGTCTAGATTTTAACCCACTTATGTCTCCTTGTTTTATCAATTTGCCTGTGTTCTTTCATGAATTTTCTACAAGGCATCTACCCCAAATTCTGGGCACCCTCCTCTCCATCTCTTGAAGTCACATGGCTAGCAGTGAGTCCTGTGGGACGCTCATTGAATGTCCTTCACTCTTGCTACATCACTTGCCCGCCATCTTTTTTTTAGCATTCATCTCTGAGGATATTCTCCAACTACTTTTCCATCATTGCTGATGTGTTGCAGATTAGTCATGCCTACCATTTTCCTCACCATTGCCCTTTGGTTGGTTGACTTGCTCCTTTACTTCTTTGAAGATGCAGGACTTTGACTTGAAGCCATGCCATATAGCACCACTGGTGGTAGCCATGCTGATGTTAAAAAGGAAGGAGATAGAGACTAGACCAGTGATCTCACTGGCATAGAGAACTCCTGGGTGAGGAAGCTCCCTTTCCCGATGTAGTACCTTGCTAAATAAATAGATGGACTTTAATTTCAAGGAGTAGCCTGCGGTTAATAAAGGGCTAGATAGTTTTGTCTCCTGTTCAGTTCTGGATGTAATGTCCATCTGTAGTGTCTGTTCATGAGAAATCTACTAGCCAACCAACCGGGTTGTCCATCTAAGCATTCTTTATTCACTTGGATTTTCTGTGTGTATAGATAGGTAGGCTGAACTGTTGAGTTCTTAGGGATCTCACTTGAGAGGCTCTGCAGTGTTCCAAGGCTTGATGTAATCAACACATGATTTTACAAACGTGAACATCTGGAACAGCTTACCATCCATAGGAAGTCATTCTTCCATTTGGTCCTTGTACCAATCAACCTTAGTGGTCTCAAGTGGTAGAGCCAGGAGAATTTGGGTAGGGCACAGGGATATCGATTCAAACTCTATGGAAAGAAAAACTTTCCAACTATGAGAGCTATCCTAATATGGAGTGGGCCCTTTGGAGAAGGTAAATGCTTCCCAGTCACTGAAGGTTGTCAGGTGGAGTCTTCATAACTACTTGTATTGACTGGAAGGAGATTTCTATTGAAGTATGCATAAGACCAGATGCATGCCCAGGTGCCTACTAGAACTGAGATTCTGAGGTTCAGTCATTCTCATCTTGTAATTATATTCTCTAAATCAGGGCTTCTGGACCTTTTTTGTGTCATGATCCCCTTAGACAGCTTGTGGCCCCCTTTTCAGAGTCATGTTTTTAAATGCATAAAATAAAATATTATTGTAAAGGAAACCAATTATATTGAGATACATTTATCAAACTATTTTAAAATAAAAAGACAAGTTCAAGGATACCAGATTAAAAATTAAGTTCCTTTGCTCTAAATGTTAGTAACATTCCCTTGTTTTTCTGTATTCCTATAGTGCTTCCTTGTTTCTAGGACTCATTTGTTACAGCCTTGGATTGTTAGATCTCTTTTCCTGTGTATAAAGCTGTAACTACACAGAAATGTGATTATTTTTTTTAAACAAAGCAGCAGAACTTATACATTCAAATGACTTAATTATCTTCAAAGTACAGGCAATAGCCTCATCCCACAATTCCAGGAAGATATGAAGTTAGATGAAGCATTATTATTGGGAAACAGTTCTACATGAACAATATTATAAATGGATGATTGGACAAATTAAATTAAACAAATATTTAAGTATTAATTAGATATAAGCTACTGTACTGTGCACTGACAATACAACCCCCCCCCCCCAAATAAAATAAGGCAGTCCCTGCCTTCATGGATCTTACAGCCTGTTGGAGTGCAGGTGGATTCTATACATATATACATACACATACATACATACACATACAGGCATGCATATATTCTTAAATTATCTGTGAGATCTCTCTTTCGCTCTGATTCACTCTCTAACTCTCTCTCTCTCACTCTCAGCTAGGTGGTGCAGTAGATAGAGTGCTGGCTCTGGAGTCAGGAGAACCTGAGTTCAAATCCAATCTCAAGGTACTAGCTGTGTGATCCTGGGCAATTGACTTAATCCTGTTTGCCTCAGTTTCCTCATCTGTAAAATGATCTGGAGGAGAAAATGGCAAACTACTCAAGTATCTTTCCTAAGAAAATGGGAGTCAGATATGACTGATCAACTAAATGACATATACATATGTGTATACACACATGCTCACACATACACACAAGGGCATTAACAACTGAACATAGGAAGGGGCCCAGGAAAGCTTCATGGAGGACATGGCATTTGAACTGCGTCTTAAGGAAGCAAGGGATTCTGAGAAGGAGCTGTGAGGATGGTGCATGTCCATATGCAAAAACACAGACAAGGCAGATGAAAGTATATCAAGTCAGGGAATGGTGAGTAGGCAATCCTGGCTGAAGCATTAAATGTGTGAAGGGGAGTGATACGAAATATATGGAAAGGTAGGTGGGAACCTCAGTGCAGGGCTTTCAGTGCCTTGCTGAGAAGATTGTATTTTATGCTAGGCAGCTGTGAGCCATTGATGGTTTTTGAGCAGGGAAGTGACATAGGAAGACCTGTATTTTAGGAATGTTAATTTTTAATATCAAATGATACTACAGCAGTCTTTTGCGATTTTTACAGTGGGGATTGGCTTTTTATAACTTTACAATGAGTGTAGTTACAATGTGCCAATATATTATTCTGAACTCAGGTTGGTAAGGGCAACTTTATGTGAATTATTGCCTAGAGTTGCCTTGGAAGACTGTATACTTTGGCACTCTACTGTTGCTATTGCATTTGGTGCACTCCTTTCCAAATTGCCTTCAGAGAGTTCGCCCCCAGAGGACAGATTTAATTTTTGTAACCTAAAAAAAGTCATTAGGAGTCAAGTTTTGTAAACAAGGTAGCTTGATAAATCTTGTTTTCAGTCATAAAAAAGGAAGGAAGAGGAAGATGTGTGATTACAAAATAATAGGGTTTTTTAATGGCTTATTAAAATTGATCTTGAAGATATTTCCAACACAGGCAACCCAAACATGTTTCTAGCAATGCCAGAACCATTTAGAATAAATGTCCAGCTTTCCAAAATGATGGATACAAAGGGGAAGTATTTAATTGCATATGTAAATTCTCTTATGTCTTTCTTCTTTGCTTTGTATACACTTTGTGTATGTCTTATCTCCCCTTTGTATATATGTCTTATCTCTTCAGCAGATTCTCTTTTCCTATTTTTCACTCACTGGATGAGCAACTGCTCTATTTAATTATCTCTCTCCTTTACTTAGAGAGGGTTCCCAACCTGGGGCCCCTGGAGTCCATGAAGAGATTTCAGAGGGTCCATGAACTTGGATGGGAAAAAAATCGTATTATTTTTTTCATTAACCTCTAACAGATATTTAGCATTTTCTTCAATAATGGATGTCAGTAACAATACATAGGGGTCCAAAAACTTCACTAGACTGGCAAAAAGGGAAAAGACTACAAACCCATGGTCTAAATGTAGAGTTGAATTCATTTTAATGTAAATGTGCACCAAGTGACTTCATTTTATATCATCTAGGACTTTGCATATGGGCACACAATAAATGCAAGTTGATTGATTCTCTGAGTGGGCTCCATTTGGAAACATTCAGACTTAATATCAGGATGTTGAATTATCTTGTGTTGATAGGGCAGCATTTCCTCTGCCCTGCCTTCACAGTACTCCACTTGGCTCACCCTTTTGAAGGTATTTAATCCACTTGGGATGCTCTGGCGACATCTGGGCTGTTGTTACTTCCCTTTTGTACCAGTGTCCTTCACTTTCTACCAGTGACACTAGAATGGCTAGGAGTCTTTTAATTAATCATCAAAGCAGTTGTTAAGCCCCAACATTGCCCCAGAGTAAGGATGAGAGGCAGTGTGGTACAGTGGTTAAAGAGTAGGTTTTAAAGTCAGGAGGACATGAGTTCAAGTCTTGTCCCCAGCCTTGGGCAAATCACTTAACTCCTCAGTGTTCTAGGCAGCTTTCTAGGAGACCCAACATTCTATCCCCTGTCACCTAGTTTCCCCTTAGAATCTAAGTTCTTTGAGGGCAGGAACGATATTTCTTTTTGCTTATATTGTGTTTCCAGAGCTTAGCACAATGCCTGGTACATAGCTTAGTAAATACTTTATCTATGTAATAGAAGGTTTCTATGCCAGTGAAAACACAAGTCCAGTCTATATCTCCACCCTTTTTCCTATGTACCAGGCACCATGCTCAGCCCCAAGGATGCAAGGACAGGGCATCCCAAAAATCTTAATGCAGTTTCAAGTTTTAATAACATCAAAAATATTAAGACTATAAACTTAGGAAGAACACCATTGAAGAGGTTAATTATTTAAATTTCTTTGTGTACTTATTTAGTTATTGTATAATAAATGTTTAATTTTAATGGAATTTTCTGGACGACTCTTTCTCAGACTGGTGGATCAGTAGAGAAAGTCCGCTTGCTGGCGACCATGGTCATCTGATCTATCTCCATTACAGTTGTTTCATGTGGAGTTATATAAAACTGTCATGGGTACATCAAAATCTCATTCTTTGGATCGTCTTAAGATTACAATTACAAATGCAGTCTATTCGGTCAACAAGTAATAGCAGATGAAAGTTTTGTTTTTTTTTTTACAAAATTCAAGCACTGCCCAGAGTGCCATGTAACACAGGATGGTCATTACATTGAATTTTAATTTTAAAAATGTGAATATTTCAAAGAAATTTGACTTTTATAGCATTTGTGTTTTTATACCTTTAGAATTTATGCTTCTTAAGTTATTAAAACTTAAAATTGCATGAAGGCTTTTGGGATATCCTGTATAAAGAAACAGTGAGATGCCATGATCTCAGAAGAGTTAAAATTACAGATAACTGCCCCCCAAAGCAGTGGAAAGACACTACATAGTGGTATAAGTAGACAGTAAGATGTTACTGACATTGGCTGATGTGATGGGAAAGGCATCAGCGAAGACATAAATAACCAGGAAATGGGGTAAATGAATCATGTATGGAGAATGGGAGGCAACAGACAGAGATTTGGGGAGAACAAGGTGGAGATCCAACAGTGTGTTGGTTAGATCCTTTAGGAAAGGCTTATGGAAAGTTATGGACAACAATCCTGCAGTGTGAGAAGATGCAGATGAGTTGTAACCTGTACTGGAACTGAGGCTTTATCAGAGCATCTCTTACTTTATGAAAGAAGCCTTTTTTTCTCCAATGACACTGACCATTGAGAAAATTTGCACAAAATGAATCCATTGTAAAAATGACAACTATAGTCACATAGAATAAAATGCTCATTTAGAATGAGTCGAAAGTTTTGGATAAGGAAGAGTTTAAATGGATCATGGCCAAATGGGTAGCATGCTATGCTTTAAGCCAGGATGTAACCCGAGGCTCCCAATCTCAGATCTGGACTCACAGAAACCAGCTGGGTTCGATCTCTGTGTTCTCTTAAGAATAACACAGCCACAGCTCAACTCCCGCCCAGGGTTCCAACTCTGGGAACATCTGATATTTGGCTCCTGACTCTCTAAGGACCTCGGTCCCCACTCCCTACTCACCCTGTACACTGTCTGACTTATAAAATATTTGAGCAAAGAACAGGTTTATTAACAGTCAGGAATAAAAAGAAAAGAAAATAGAAGTAGCTCCCTCTCCCTTTTTTCTCTCCTACAGAGCTGGCCTCTGCCAAGGTTTCAGAACTGTTCCTTCCTTCCTTCCTTCTGTCTAAAGCTCTGCCCTTTCATGGGCCTCAGGGAGGGGCCATGGCTCACTCCACGCCTCCTATATCTGGAGCCTACTCACATTCCGCCCACTGTTGCTGACATGTTTTGGCTCTTTCTCTGCTCTGGGTCCCTATGTAGTCTCTCTCAGCAATAGAGTTGCTTTCTGTGTCTGACTGTCACTACATCACTTGTTCAAGCAAGATGGAATTGGATGGTATCTTTGCCCAAGTCCCAGTCCAAAGAGAAGGCCCTATTGAACCTTGGAAACCCCAGTAGCCAAGTGTATCTTGCCTCCAGCCCTACTTCAGACTACACCTGAAAGAGGAAGCTCATGTCCTGTCAGTTATTCTTTTCCTTTCACTACCTTCCAATCTACCAATGATATTACATACAACTTCATGTGTCAAGTAGTGGTTCTTAGTACTTCATTAATTTGGGGCTCCTTTACAACCACCCCTGAAATTTTCAGTTTCCAGAATTTTTCTCCCTCTCCTTTTTGCCCTAGGCATAAGCACCTGTAACATCTGCTAGAGACACTTTTGGGTAATTCATCTAACCTGTCCCTGCCTCAGTTTCCACTTGTGTAAATAGGGGTATTGTGAGGATCAATTGAGATGACATTTGCAAAGCACTTTTGTAACTTTAAAGTGCTATATAAATGCTAGCTGATACTATAACAAATAGGTAGAGTCAGGCAGAACAAATTCCCTCCATTGCTGTACACAAAGAAACATGTCTCCGTCCACACCCTAAATTCATTGCTTCCCTGTAATGAATGAATGGCGGGGTTTTCTTCTTGGTTGTCCTCTGGAAGCATGAATTGTATTGGTCGAGGTTCTTACAGGTTTCAAAGTTGTTTGTCTTGACAGTGTTGTTACTATTGTATAAATTGTTCTCCTGGTTCTCCTCATTTCATTTTTTATCAGTAATCAAAGTCTCCAAATTGTTCAATTTCATATTGATGTTATCACATCAATTGTCTTTCTGGTTCTGCTCACTTTACTCTGCATCAATTCATATAAATCTTTCACATCACTTTTTATAGTGCAGTAGTATTCCATGGCATTCATATCCCCCCATCTGATTCAACCATTTCTCAATTGCTCCATATCCCCTTAGTTTCCAGGTTTTTACTACCACAAAAAAAGAGCAGATGTGTACACACATATGTATGCACATAATATGTATATTTGTATATACACACATGCACAGATATACAGTTCTCCCTTCCACATTTCAGTTTCAATACATCATGGATTGGCATAAGAAATTAAATGGGAATTTGGGGGGAGTTTTGCGGAAGCCACTGACAATATACCGAGGCCAGCAGATGACACAGAAAAAGTTTAGAAACTCAGAAATGCATAAAATATATGTATAGTATTGTATAATAGCAAAATATTTTATCTTTTAATATTGTAATAATTCAGGCTTATCTGGTATGAAGGGAAGGCCAAAAAAATTTACTTGGATTTTCCAGATTGCAGGTGCTACCCCCTAAGTCCCATGTGGAAGCGACAACTGTATTTACTTAAAAGCTTTTTTTCTGCTTCTTTGGTCTCTTTTGGGTATAGATCTACTAGCAGTATAGTTGTTGATGTTGTTAGAGTTGATTTGAAAAAATGTGCTTCACCAGGCAAAGCTACTCTGCACTTTTGCCTAAATTTTAAATTCAAAGCTTTGCATTCTGTAAAAAAGAAAGTTATCTACCAATTTTCTTAGCAAAATATTCTGTAATAGTCACTGATATTTTCTCCTTCTTTCTTTGTACCTAGATGAAACTTTTCCACTACCTCTCCCAGAGTAGGTGTTTAATTGTTATTGAATCGAATTTCTTGTTTTAAGAGAGGTGGGAAGGAGACTATGAGCTTGTAGCTCACCAGAGTGAGAGACTCAGAGCAGAGCTCAATGAACATTGATTCAACTTGAGAAGAGGTTGTTGAATTTCTTATTTAATAAATCGTTCTCCTTAATGAGACCATTGAGAATTTTATAGGACGCTGGACCTGTCTCGCTTGCTGTTCTTTGAAATTGATAATTTTTTAAAAAGGTCAGTTGTTAAGTGTTTTTTTCTTTCCCCCTTCTCTCCTGCTTCTACCCTAGAAAAAGAAAAGAAAAAAACAAAAGCCTACTAAGAGCTAGAAGCAGATAAATTTTTGCTAAGCTCTCATGGCAGTCAGGCAGATCACTGTGTTGGATAACTTGCCCTGTTTTTCCAAATTTGAAATGGAAGAAGAAAAACATGCCATCTCCCTTGCTGGCAGCCTCCCGAAAAAAGGCGATAGCCAACAGTTTACAATGCCATGGTAATAAGAGAGGCATATTTTTAGTACCTGTCAGACACAAGTTCTGTCAAATGGCTCATCTCCAAGGTAGACACTGAAACTTGTTCCCTGAACCTGAGCTAGAACCACATATGCAACTTAACCCATCCTGGCTTGTAACCCGGGCGCTGGCCAAGGGGGCATGGTTTTGAATAATGTATTTTTATCCCATGCCATCTGATGAAACGAAGACTGCCAAATGCAGCCAGCGAGTTTACAAGGCCTGCTAGAACTATTTAGGAAGAAGATGGAATGCCATGTATGAATGGTAGGCTTCCACAATAATAGCTATTTTTGCTGAGTCTTTTGTAACACACTCTGACAAAGAGCCAAATGAAAAATCCTATTTAGGACCCAGCGAAGTGGAGTACTACTTACTGTTGAACTTTTATAGAGGGCATCCTTTATGGATTCCCATGTTTAAACACTCCATTTCTTCTATCTGGTGTATAACTTATTCATAGAATGAAAGGGGGTTGATTTCAAATGGTGAAGAACTTGGAGATGTCCTTCTCTTTTGGCATCTGGTATGTGGGGGTGCAGTTTAACCCCCACCCTCCGTTGGCCTGCCTCGGCATCTCAGAAAGCTATCACAGTCGCTCTGTGGTTGACTTAAATTAAATCACATGAAGCCAGCTGGGAGAATGCTGACACACACATTTTTCCTGCTGAGCATGTTGAAACTGGTGGCTGCAGTTAAAGGGTGAACTTTTCTTTGCATCTCTTTCTAGAGCCAGCAGGATGAGGGCTCTGGAAGAGCTACAGATCAAGAAACCTGAGCTGATGTGATGAGCAAACGGGGAATATACTTTTAAAAATTACAATTTTTAAAAAATCTTTTGAAATTCCCAATGAATGAAAAAAATCTGAAATGTCTTGTTATCGTTTTAAAATGTTACTATAGGATTGTAGATTTTGATCTGGAAGGAATTCTAGCCCAGACTCTTCCATTTTTTTTTCAAGCAATTGGGGCTAAGTAACTTGTTCAAGGTTACATGACCAGGTGTTTCTGGGTGGGTGCTAAGTGTCTGAGCCCGGATTCGATCCCAGGTCATCCTGACTCTGGAGCTGGTGCTCTTACTCGCTGTGCTACCTGGCCGCCCCCAGCCCCTTCCATTTTACAGATGAAGAGACTAAGGCCCCAAAAAGTTATGACTTGCTTACGGTCATGTGGTATTAAATGACAGGGATGGGATTTGAACCCAAGTCCTCTGACCTCAAATCAATTGATCTTTCTACTGTACCATACTGCTTTTCATTGACTGAATATGTGTGTCATCTATGAAAGTGTGTTTATACCAAAGCAAAATTTTTTTTGGTAATCAGTTTGATTACCCACTCTTTACCTAGAAATATTTGAGGTAAATAGCACATGGGGTGATGAAAAGAACAGTAACACCTTATAATTTTATTTCTATAGTATCTTCTGAAGAGTCCATTGGTCTGCTAGGAGCATCCTACTAGTTAGGTAATAAACCCATTCTGAGATGGGAAAATCAAGGTTGAGTTAAGTGTGTGTTCTAAATTCACACACTGAGTCAGTGGCACAGCCAGGGCTAGAAACTAGATCTTCTCATTCCCTTATCCTTTAGTTATCTTGATTTTCATTATGATAGGAGCACTGCTTGATTTCATTCTCTTTTAATTGCTTATCCAAATGTATTCATCCTCCAAGCAACTACCATAGTAAAATTCCTAAAGTTTGGGTGTGATCATGTCACTCCCTAGCTGGATAATCTCCAGTGGCTTTCTATTGCCCCTAGAGCCAATTGCAAAGGTGACATTCAAAGCCCTTTCTAACCTGTCTTCAACCGAACTTTCTACTGTATTATTACATGAAGGACTTCTGGTGAAACCAGCCTCCTTCTTGACTTTTCGTCTCTCCTCCCTTCTCTCCTCCCTCTTCCTTCTTCCATAGCTCACTAGCTCCCATTTCAGACTTTTCCCCAAATCCTGGAAATCTCTTCTGCCTCATCACCACCTCTTGGAATCTCTAGCTTTGTTCAAAGCCTAGTTCAAGTGCTTCTTCCTCCATGATGCCTTCCTGGATCTTGTCCCACTCTCACTGCCACAGCCATTAGAGCCTCCCTACTGAAATCATTGTTTTTACTTTGGAAAGATTTATCTAAACTTTTATGTGTCTGTGTCTCTTCCACTACTGGAAGCTCCTTGAGAGCATTTGTCTTTGTATTCCCAGGACTACCACAATGGCTGGCCCATAGGAGGTGCTTGACATATGCCTGGGTTTTGTTTTGATTGATGGCTATTTTAGGGCAGTGGTTCCCAATTTTTAACTATGAGATATCATTTTTAATAACAAAAACAAAAAAATTGTGACTGTACCCATTGACTACTGAAATTAGACCAAGGTCTAGGCCAGATATTTCCCCACCTCTGCTTCCAAGAGGAACTCCCTTGGGGTATTTAAAATGTGACACAGATTTTATGTAGATATAGATATGGAGAGGGATATAGATATATCTATATATGCAGATATATGGCTATGTGTGTATATATAATAAACAGCTTTTTAGGAAGTCATCTCTTATGTGAAGTTTATAGGTTTTCAAAAGCTAAACAGACCAAATTTTTATTATTTTACCT
This sequence comes from Petaurus breviceps papuanus, assembly GCF_028583685.1. Lineage (NCBI taxonomy): Eukaryota > Metazoa > Chordata > Mammalia > Diprotodontia > Petauridae > Petaurus > Petaurus breviceps. The sequence goes on from NW_027185761.1 coordinate 23,194,307, forward strand.
ACCTTAACCTCACGTTATATAAATATATAAAGTTATGTAAATATAAATATAATATAAATAAATATAGTATACTTATATAATATAAATATAACTCCTGGCCTCCTCCATTTCCTAGATGCTATTTCTTGCCTTCCCAAAGGTTAGAGAAGGAATCCCCAACCCACACACAGCCTCCTTGGTGCTGCCCATAGACACCCCTTCACACACACACACACACACACACACTCACTCGCTCTCATATTATGCAGTTTTGTTTAGCTAAGTGTGTAATTGGATTAGCAAGTCTTTGTGAGGAGAAACAAAGATTGAGATTGTGGTAATACAAATAGATTCGTGATATAAACTTAAAACAAACAGGCAATTTGAGTTGGAACCATTGGTCTGGAGCCCATTGAATTTACACCAGTCTCCTAAATGATCAAGAAGATTTCTCAAAGAGGCCACTTGAATCCATGTGGGCTCACACTGAAGCCAGGCTTTGGATAATGTAGGATGAGGTGACATCATTTTCTCCATCTGGAAGCTTCTCATGGGTGCTGTCAGCTAGCCCCAAAGCAGGAATTTCAGATGAACCATATACATAGGACAATAAAAGGCTGAGAGTTTCCCCACTTAAAAATATGCCTAAATCCCAAGTCATTAATTAAGTTTGCCTTTCTGTGTCTGACCAGAACTGTGTTGGGCCAGGAGAGGGCATGAGCATGTTGGGGAAGTAAATTGAATAAAAACAGAAGCTTTTTCAGGCTGCAGTAGCCATTCAGCAGATGGAACCTCCTCAATTACATTAGCCCAGCACCTGCTGTCTCCCATTTCAATGCCCATGTGCCATTCAGACACCATGGAACCGCAAACTGTGCTGTCTCTAGAAAGTGTGTTCAGAAGAAAGCTCCGGGGTCTGAGAGATGAACTGTGGAGGAGCAGCCTGGAGGACAGGCAGTGATGTACATCCCAGCAGTTAGAAGCCACTGACCTATTTAATTTGCTAGAAGTTAATAGAGCCTAATAGACCCCAAATTAAAACATTTCAGTTTTGCTTTCTTTCCTCATTAGTCTAATTTCCACTGACCTTGTGTCAGAGCCAAACCGATTTAGGATCATTCTAGCATAGGATCAGTTTGATCTGTCAGCATATTTTTCAGGGAAACAGCCCAGCCAGAGCTCCTAGAGCTCTGGCCCTCAAAGTAATACCATGGTGCTGTACTTTTGTGCTTTGTAAAACCACTCAAACAAGGCTTTCACAAGACTCCATGCATTTCCACATAAGCACAATTCCCCACCCCGGGACTTCAGGACATTGGTCTTGCACAGTGAAATTACTTTGTATTTAAAAGTTTGGTTTCCCTGATTATATAACAGGAGATGGCACTGCCCGTGTTAGGCCTGGCTTAGCCAGAGAGCAGGAGGTACATGGATGATGGCTGCCAGGCAAGCTCTCCTTCATATGCTGGTACAATGATTTGGATCAGATTTTGTGGAGCAAAATCCTTTAGATGAGGGGGGTGAGTGTAGTGAGCGATCGCTGTAAAGAAATGGATGCAAAGTTTAGAGGGGTCTTTGTGAATGGTATTTGACTCAATTTTATCCTTTAGAAGATCATTTCCTAACAAAAGTAAGTTATTTTGCAGAGCATTATCAGCTAATAGGGTGGTAGTATCTATTGCTTGTTTTTATGCCCATTTCAGTAGCTTTAAACCAGGCGTCTGGAACCTTTTTTTGTGTCCTGGACCCCTTTGGTGGTTGGAAGCCTATACTGCCCTTCTCTGAATCATGTTCTTAAATGCATAAAGTAAAATCCACGGGACTACAAAGGAAGTCAGTTATGTTGAAATAGTTATCAGTTTTTAAAGCACACAATCCCCCTTCCCTCACAGATTAAGGACCCCTATTTTAGGTAGACATAAAAAACCCCCAACATTCATTAAAATCAGAGACATATCCTGAATCCAGACGATCCAAGCTCATTCATGAACACTCCTGGGCAGGTCTTTGATACATGAGGATTAGACCTTTAAATGTGTGTGTGTGTCACTGGTGGTACAGGGTGGAGTCAGGAAATATATTGTACTCCATTTCCTCTAGAGGATGCCATCTGACCCTTTCTCCTCTCCCCCATTACCTCAACTAGTCACCTGGAACTTTCAGGATCTTCCTCCCAGGATTCGAAAGGATTTCATTTGGGAAACAGTCATCCCCTAGGAGGTTTCTTCCAGCCTTGCAAGGCAATAGATAATGAAGTAAAAGCATAGTAACAAATTGCAAATATAGGTGATTTTCCTTCTCCTACTAAACTGCAGTCGAGGGTTAGGACATATTATATCCACTGAAGCTGGATGAGGGAGCTTGTTCTTTTAGAGACATTGCTCATCTTTTTATGTGTTACAGCCCGCTTTGGTGGCCAGTCTGGTAAAGCCTATGGCCCCCTTCTCAGAATCATATTTATAAATAATTGAAAGATGTGCTCATTTTCAGTTAGAAGGGAGTGAAAATAAAAACTAATTTTTAAGTTCCAAGTTCATGGACCTCCTCAAATCTGCCCACAGATCCTATATAAAGAATCCCCTGTTTAAAAATAGAACTGTACCCTAGGACACATGTTTCAAAGCAGCTCCCTTCCTATTAGTGTCTAGACTTGAAGGTTTGTTAACAGTCTGCTAATTAGATTTCAGTTTTAAAGGTATAACCCATTTGTACTTTACTCAGAATGCTCCTTTTGAAACTCCCTCATCCTCCAAGCTCCTTAATGCCTCCCCAACCAAAAATTTGCCGAATTTTCTATTTGTCATTTTCCCATTAAAAATAATTCTATGAAGGTATATTGAATATAAGTATAACTGTCTCTGGGGAGGCCATCCAGTCCATTACATTACAGTCAAAGCTTCTCATCTTGAAAGTCTTTCCTATTGTAACCTTACCCTTGCACAGATTTGCCTTTGAAGTGGGAGAGGAGCCTTTAATCTTTGATCATTTTCACTTAATGACAGATTGCCCTTTGATCAGCTCAGTTTTCTTCTTTCTTTTGTTTCACAATAAGTCACTTACCTTGGTGGTAGGGAAAGACCTGAAGGAGGTCCAGAAAGGTCCCAATTTTGAAGAGCACAATGGTTATTTAACCTCCATATCTTAAGCAAATACACCCAAGCAAAAGCCAACTCTTCCTGGCCTTGCTTAAACTTGAACACTGTGTAATGTAAACGTAGCCAGCTGCACCTCCCTGCCCTCCCAAAAAAGGCACAACTAACCAAAGGCAGCTCCCTGCGATGTTTTAAGTTGTTCTCATAGCTTTGGGAATAACTATGAAAGTTCCCATCAGCATCAAGTATGTTGATGCAGGTGTTTTAAGTTTTGGAATCACAATAAACTTTGAATTGTAATTGGATATTTATTTTCAGATTACATTTTATGACTTCTTGGTTTATTATTTAACAGTCATTTGCTATCTGAATATGAAACAGAAAATCTTCCCCAAGTCATCTCCTTGACAAGAAATCTAATGTTTTCAGCATAACAGTGAAAGGAACAATAGAGATTGGGAGTACAAAGGAAGACGCTGGTTCAAACCCAGTCTGATAACTTTCTTTAGCTCCAGTGCCTGGGACACAGTAGACGTTTAATAAATGCTATTGACTGGATGACTAGTCCTCACCTGAAAAATGAAGGGTTTAAACTAGATGGTCTCTAAGGTCCAAATGAATGAATGAATGAAAGAAAAAAGTATTTATTAAACACTTACTAGGGCCAAGCACTGTGCTAAGAGCTGAGGATGCAGAATCGGTCATGTTCCCTGGTCTCAAGGAGCTCACGTTATAATGCTTACTCCTATAGAGGAGTGGGTTGGGCATATGGAAAGGCCTCTTGGTCTTTGGGGTGAAGTGGCAAGGCAGATGCTACTGCATCTTTCATAGTGTCATTTCGTTGATATAAACCATTATGGTTTCTGGAGTCGAACCATTTGATGGTCCTAAGCACTTTGGTCATGAGGGTTTCTTTTCCAAGTTTTCAGTAGCTGTAGCTCCTGCAAAGGGATAGGGAGATGGTGTTCAACATCTGCAGTACTCACTAGGGTAGCTCCCATGGACTGTGACTGTGAGGGCTAGGCTGGAAGGAGGGTAGGTGTTAGAGGATGGGTGGGGTGCTGCACGCTTGCCATTTCTAATGCTCTTGGACCCAGGTCTTGGGCTGCCTTAGTGTGGAGTGTGACGGGAGGTGATGGACAAAAAGTGGCTTGGCCTACCAGCCGCATGCTAATTTCTGTCTCTTCTTCAGTGAGTGTTTCTGCTTCTTCAGACTAGCAAATGGAGAGAAATTAGTTGGCTACTGATGGTAAGGATGGCAAGGCCATCAGAATTGATAAATACTGAAAATTTGGGAGGAATGATTGTAAAATGACCTTTAGGACCAACTTAAAGATTTTTTCTTTATTTGAAAATACTGTTATTCAGTACTTTTCATTTACAGATTCATAAGGCTATTTGGATCTTAATTCCTGTTAATTATGAGCTGTGTATTTATCATTTCCTGAATCAAAGGATTTAGAATGGGAAGGGTTATTATTAGAGATCATCTAGTCCACACCAGGAAGAGTGGGGCACTAAGATTAGGACAGTGACTTGCCTAAGGTCACTCAAATAATAGAGTTGGAATTCTAACCCAAGTCTTTGAACTTCATATGCTTAGAACTCTTTGGGGCTCCAACCCATCGTTATTCCTTACTCAGGCAATGAAATTCATTTTAATATTAGCCTATGCACAATAATAATTAGGTAACAAGATCTGTATAAAAAGGTACTGTTAGTCAAAATGGAATTTTCAATTATGTGCCCAATAAAATTTGATGTGGCAGTTAGGTGGCGCCATAATTCACAGAGCACTAGACCTGAAGACTCATCTTCTTAAGTTCAAATCTGGCCTCAGACACTTACTTGCTGTGTGACCCTGGGCAAGTCACTTGGTACTGTTACTCTCAGTTTCCTCATCAAGAAAATGTGCTGGAGAAGGAAATGGCATCTCTGCCAAGAAAATACCAGGTGGGGTTAGGAACAGTCAAAAGTGACTGAAACAACTGAACAACAGCAAGATTTTATGTGCCATTGTTTCTTTCTACTCCCCTCAGTTGTACTCCTTGGCTATCTGACCATGGTCTGTATTTTGAAATAAGTATAATAGAACCAATATAAACTCAGCCTTGGATTTCTGTGGGCCAAATTATAACTGTGAAATGTTCTATCTACATATGGTGAAGGGCCATGTAAGGAATGTGAGCCCTGTCTCCTGACTTTTTTTTTTTAATGTTATTGGTTGGAAGCAGATGAGGGGGGAGTTCAAGTTTGTCGTTTTATGTAGCTTGCTCATCCAGAGGGATATGTTTTGAACTAAACATTTAAATTATTCACCTTTTTTCCTTATGGAACTAGAATCTTATTATTTAATGTAATGTGAGTATCTTCACAACTAAGAAAATGGGTTTTATTTGTAGAATATTATCAAACATTTGAAAATAGCTTTTTTTGTACTTAATTTAGCTCTATCAGAGAAATGAATGATTATATGATTTTTATTTTCTAATGTGAATAGAGGGAGATAATAGAGTTGGAAAGGACCCTGTAAATCATCCAATCCCAGAGGTTCTTAACCTGTGGTCCGTGAATTTGGTTCTTTAAAAAAATTTTTTTTTTGTTAACTCTATTTCATTTTATTGGTTCCCTTTGTCACTCTTTGTATTTTATTTATTTATGTATCATTTATATATGTATCTAATACATAAATTTAATACATAAACAATATGTATTTATTTATACATATTAAATAATATGTATATTATTTAAGGCATTAAAAACGTTATTTGGAGAAAGGGTCCATAGGTTTAATCAGACTGCCTAAGGGATCTATGATACAAAAATGCTTAAGAACCTCAGCTCTAGTCTCAACTATTCATTTTATAGATAAGGAAAAAGAGTGAGTTGCCTCTGGTCCTTCTGTTTGGTACCTGAACCACCATCTTCCCCACCAGGGGCATTGTCACTGGCCAGTGCCTGGCTTCTCCAGCTTCCTTTAGGCCTTAGCTTCTGCAAGAACTCTTTCCTGATAGCCCTTAATGCCAATACCTTCTCTCTGTTGATTGTCTCAGCTCATTCTGTACATTTATCTTGTTAGTAAATAGTCATTTGTATGTTGTTTCCTCTGTTAGACTTTGAGTTCTTTGAGATTAGGAACTGGCTCTTGCTTTTTTTTTTCTTTTTTGTATCCCCAGCTTTTAGCACAGTTCTTGGCACATAGTAAGCACTAAAATGTTTGTTGACTTAACTTGATACTAAGTGTCTGAGAAAGTTCAGCCAGTGTCTTTCTAGTACATAATACATAATGGCCAGGCTGCCACTGTGTGAAGTCATTGATATTAATTAACCATCCCAAATTCAAGATGGTACTCATAAATTCAAGTCAACCAACTTTTGTGAAATGTAAGACTCTAGGGTTAGATATTGTTGTAAATGCTGACAATAAAATAATACCAATGAAAAGGGGGCCTCCTCTCAAGCAACTTACATTCTAATTGGAGTTCAGGGAGATAAGGTATATACCAGAAATGTAAATACAAGATAATTGGAGAAGGGAGAGAAAATGAACAACTTTGTGGATGAACTGTCATCTTAACTGAGAAGTGAGAGAAAGCAAGAATCCTGAGAAGTGCATGTAGGGCAGTGCATTGCAGGGATCTGCTACCTTCCAGTTGCCTGACCATTTGCTTGGATAAGTTATAGTGGGGATTCTTGTTCAGCTGTGGGTTAGACCTGATGATCTGTGAGGTCCTTGCTAATTAATTCTGAGATTCTGGGTGAGTGCTTTTTTAGAATTCTTACCCTGTCATCCAAAGTACTTCTCTTTCTAAATGGGAAATCACATTGTGGTTGGAAACTAGAAACCCTGAAAGGGCAAGGTTTTCATAATAATCAGCATTAATCTCTTTACAAGGTTCAATTGTCTCCGTTCTTTCTTTTAGGAGTTAATTGGTGATTTCTTTCTCTCTTCACTGCCCTGTTTCTAATAGATCTGGAAAGTTTTCATTTCTGATTTCTTGAAATATAGTGTCCAAGCTTTATTTTCTTATCTTTGATTCTAGGAGTCCAGTGATTCTTAATTTTTGTTTCTCCTTGATCTAGTTTTCTAGAACAGATGTTTTAGATAGCCAATACTTTACATTATCTTCTATTTTTTAAATCTTTGCATTTTATTGTTCTAATATTTCTTGCTATTTCAGCGGTCACTATTTCTGTTTGGTCCATCTTTTTTTTTCAGGGAGTCTGTTACCTGGGTAAAGTTTGCCACTTCCTGTTCCAAGCAATTTCTTCTTCTTCTTTCTAGAGCTTTTATTTCACTTTTTATCTCCTGCTTCATTATTTCTAGATATTCATGTAGTTCTTAGGGAAAATCCATTTTTTTCTTTGAGTCTCTTCTTCCAGTTGTATGGCGTTACTCTCTCTTTCTAGGTTGGATTTTTGGGCATTCCCTGGATCTATAATAATTCTTTATAATGGTCTTCTGTTTACTCATCACTCCAGCTTTAGTTTCTGAACTGGAACATTGTGGCAGCCCCAGGTTCTGCCTACCCACTCACCCCAATTTTGAATGGGGTAGTCAGCCCTGCTTGGTACTAAGTATTGAGAATTAGAAATGAGCTAGAGAAAATATCTGAACTATTGTCCATTTATAAAATATTATTGAAAAGGTTATACAAAGATGTTAAATGCTTTATCAATTTACAGTATTGTAGAATATTAGAATTGGTCAGGATTGTAAAAAGTATCTAGACCAATGCATTGGATTTTGACTTAGAGGTGGGCGAGAATCCTGGCTCTGCTATGCTTGCCTGTGACCTTGGGTAAATCATTTACCCTCTCAGGGCTTCAATTTCTTTATCTCTAATGAGATTGTTAGAATAGATAACTGATCTCCAGGGTCCTGTCCAGCTCTCAATCCATTTTCCTCTGATCTATACCTTACAAGTAACCATCCAGCTTGTGCTTAAGGGTAAATGCTTTCTAGATTCCATATGGCGATATCTTTGTTCCCATGTGAATCACCAGAAGTGAGTACTGGTCAGCAGGTTTCACAAATTTTGGGAGGTTCTTCATCATATTTTAGGTGTTTCCTGGATGCATGCAACTCACCTTTCTATTGCTAATATCAGATCAGCGGTTAGCTGTCTTGATGCCAAAAAATAGGGAGCCCGCTATCCTTCATTTCCTCACTTGGACCATTCCTGGATATTCCTTAAGTATCTGACAGTTCACATCTTCCATCATTCCTTGGAGCACAAACTGTTGTTTCCTTCTCAGAAGATCCATCTCCCACCACCAGCCCCCATGGAAAGAGTTTTACCTATTGCTTCTCAGTATTCATTGGTCCTTGTTCCTTTCCTCCTTTTCAACCACACACTGCTAGGGATTCCCTTCTGTCTTTGTAGATTCCCTTCTGTCTTCTTTCCTCTACTTTTACCCCTGCATTTTTTTTTTTTTGCCTTTTGGAGGGCAATTGGGGTTAAGTAACTTGCCCAAGGTTATGTGGCTAGTTTTTTTGTGTAGGTGTTAAGTGTCTGAGGCCGGAACTGAACTCGGGTCCTCCTGACTCCAGGGCTGGTGCTTTACTCACTGCATCACCTAGCCACCCCAAGAAAACCCTTTTTTTAAAAAAACTTTTTTTGGGGGGGAGGGCAGTTGGGGTTAAGTGAGTTGCCCAAGGTCACACAGCTAGTTTTTGTGTTAAGTGTCTGAGGCTGGATTTGAACTCAGGTCCTCCTGACTCCAGGGCCAGTGCTCTATTCACTGTGCCACCTAGCTGCCCCCATCTTACTTTGAATGAAGCTAACATCTCTTAGATTTGTCCCTTCTTCCTTCCCATAGCCACCAACCTAATTGAGGTCCTCTTTACTTCATACCTGTATTTCTGCCTGGATATTTCATTCCCTTTCCCCTCCAATTTGACCTGGCACAGGTGCTAGGCTAAGCTTCTCTGAAATACCACTTTCATCATGTGTTTCCCCTGCTATTGGATCCTCAGTGCTCACCACATCAAGTCTGACTTCTCTCACACCCAAGACCCCCTATTATTTGGATGTGCTCTATCAGATCTTACCTCTATAACTCCTACTGCTTACCAACAGGAACACTCTGATTTAGTTGAGTAGCAGAACTTACTGGCAGTGTCACCATGGGTAAATCATTTAACTTTTATAAACTTGTTTCTTAGTATTTGTAAAGGAGATAAGTGAACCAGTCAATCAGCAAGCATTTGCCTACAACATACCTGGTACCATGCTAGGTACTAGGAATATAAAGAAAAGATGAAGCAGTCTCTGCCCTTGAGGAGCTTACATTCTATGGGGGGAGATAGGATGCATATACAGAATGTATAAAAGGTAATTTGAGGGAGAGGCATTAACATAGGAGAGATCAGAAAAGACGTTATGTTGTATCCTAGAGGTAAAGGGTAGCATTGGAGTTTACTGAGCAGGGAAGTGGCATGGCCAGATCTTTGCTTTAGGAATATCACTTTGGAAGCTGTGTGGAGGAGAATAGTACTTAGACTATTTCCCTTATAGGGTTTTTGTGAAGAAATCAGTGTGTAACCTTTAGAGTTCTATGTAAATGAGTTATTAAAATGCTTATTAGTCTAATTGCCTTCCGACATTCCACCCCTTTTCTCCAATCCCTAATTCTACTCATGTTCATTTTTACCTCCATGACTATTTCCTTATCATTCCTCTTCCTGGAATTATGCCCTCTTCACCCCTCTAAATTCCAGTTACCCTTTAGGATCCAGTTGTATCTTTCCATTGGAGTCTTAGGATCCTAGATTTGGAGCTGTAAAAGAACTAGGAGACTATCTTTTCTGAAGCTTAGGGTGAATCCATGAAAGTCTGCCTGGCCATCTCACAAGTTTCTTCCCATCAGTGCTCTGCAACAGCCAAGTTGTCGACTTCTGGAAGTCCATATTCTTCCATTGTCCATATTTGAGCCACAGTCGGGCATTGTCTTTCCCACCCCCAGTAGAATGTAAGAGAATGTAAGCCCCTCAAGGGCAAGAAGTGTTTCATTTTTTTGTCATGAGCCTTGCACATAACATAGTAGGACTTAAAAAATTGTTGCTGAATTGGAGTTCAATTGGAGCAGATAGGTGTCACAGTGGATAGAGCACTGGACTTAAAGTCAGGAAGACTCATCTTCCTGGGTTCAAATCCAACCACAGATACATAGTAGCTCTGTGATCCTGGGCACATCACTTAACCCTGTTTGCCTCAGTTTCCTCATCTGTTAAAATGAACTGGAGAGAGAAATGGCAAACCACTACAGTATCTTTGCCAAGAAAACCCCAAATGGGGTCATGAAGAATCAGCCACAACTGAAAAACAACTAAACGTCAACTTTGGCCTCTAAAATTAGTGGTCTTTCCACCATACCAGATTGTAGGCCCCATGAAAGGCAGGCAGCAGATTTGATATTAGGCACCAGAACAAATGATTGATTACTCGGAGTTGAAAATCCTATTCCTGGATGATATCCTTGAACTTTAACATACATTATGTGTAGGTTCTTAAAGCGTGTAACGTGCATTTTAAATGTCTAATTTAAATTTTACAAATTATTGCTACAGAATTTACTCTGCAATTTAATCTATACACAGATGCTTTGTGGAGTTCTCATTCTGTCAGTATGGGAAAATGTCTGACTTTGGATATCCTATTTTAGTATTTAGAAGGTTCATTTTTTGACTGTAATGAAACCAACTGTCATTCTGAGTCAGTATATATTTGTGGTAAATCAGTCAAATATAAGCTGAAGCATATGCATGAATTTTTTTTTAAAGATGTTTGGCTTGGGAAGGCTGACACTTGATCATTACCTCCACACCTGGCTTTCCTGTATGAGCTGGGGAATTCAGGATTATGAGTGAGATGAGATTATACAATTGGAACAGGTGGCAAAGAACAGCCATGGTAAATCTGAGGTTAACTTCTGTGTGGAATGGCACTGACCAGAAAGCATATTGTTTTACTCCCTGGGGCCTCAGATAGTAGTTGTCTATTATGTTTGAGAAGGAAAATGGTGACCAGAAAATGGGAGCATGAGAAGCATTTTAGCGTAATGGAAAGACCCCTGGATATGGTGTAAGGAGACATGACTTTGAATCCTATCTGTATTACTGGCCTGACTTCTGGGCTTCTCATTCCAGGCCTACATGGTTGTCTCCCATATCCCTCCTCTCCTGAAATTCTCGACTCCATATGAAGCTCTAATTAGCTATGCACTTATAAGTTAGGGCCGGATAGTCGAATGTTCACTGCTATAGGATCCTTCTTATAGGACAAGCTTAATGAGGTTAAATAAGTCAGCAGAGAAGATGCTGAGTCGATAAGTAGTAATAGTTACAAAAGGAAGACTTATCTCCGAACATGAGCTTTGAATGCTTTGTTGACTGGATACTGACAGAGAAAGGAGTGAAAAGGGTATGGATATTCCATTTAAAAAATTTAAATTTCTTGTTATTCTGATGACAAAGACCAACAAACATGAGTATTTCCATATACAGAAAAAAACAGAAAAAGTTTATGATCGTGTAAACTTCTTTTCACATACTTTTTTTAAAAAAGTAGATCATAAATTCAGCATGTCAGTTTCAGAGTTTGCCCTGATGGCCTGCATCTGTTTCCCTTAAGACTTGGTTCTGTTCTCTTCTTTGCATTACAAAAAACAAACTTTCAATTATGGGTTTTTCTTTCTTTTCCACTTTTTCCTCACTTCTCCAGACTTCTCCGATCCTGCATTAAAAACAAATAAACAAACCTTTCCATTGTAACATGAGTATAATTGAGCAATGCTCCCACCTTCCCTCCCCGCAACACACACACACACACACACACATACACACACACACATACACACACACACACACACACTTTGGACAAATCCACCAGTATCTATCTCATTCTCCACCTCTAGGCAGGAGGTGGGGGGCATGTTTCATCACTGGTTCTCTGTAATCATGGTTCATCATTGCATTGCTCAGGGTTCTGTAGTCTTTCCGGTTGTTTTTCTTTATAATGTGGGCTTCATATAAATAAATAAATTGTTTTTCTGGTGTTCCTCACTTCACCCTGTCTTAATTCATAAAAGTTTGCCCAAGTTTCTCTGAATCCAGAGGTGGCCCAGTGGATAGAAGGCTGGGCCTGGAGTCAGGAAGAGCCGAGTTCAAATGCAGAGATGGGAATAGAACAAGAGCACCTAACTTACAGAGTTGTTGTGGGGCTCCACAGATGATATTTGTAAAGCACTTAGTACAGTGCCTGGTGTATAATGGGCACTATATGAATGTTAGCTGGTGTAGTCATAATCATATTCATGATTATTCTCTCTTTTGTCATTTCTTACTTTGAAATAATATTCCCTTCCATTCACAGTTTGAGTATTCTAAATGGGGAGAATGGGTCCTAGTATTTGGAGCGAGATCTCTTAAAGTTCATCCAGTCTAACCTCATTTTATAAATGTGGAGCCTGAGACATGTGCACGGTGGGGGCCAGGTCAGGGGTGAGGATTATGGAGGCCTGTAAGCTTAGAGGTGTGTGTGGGGGGGGAGGGGCCGAGGAGAGGGGAGTGAGCTATGGTAAATAGATTACCTTACCTTTGCTGGAACAGAGGGACTAGAAGGGCTTGAGTTCATTTCACCAAACATAAAAAGCATCCGTTATGTGTGTGCTACAGTCATGTATAAAACACAGCCCCTACCCTCAAGGAATTTATGGTCTATTAGGGGAGAGACATGTTCGCAAATAACTATAATACAAAAAGTGTGAAAATATTTGAGGTACAAATAAAATACTTTGAGCCCACTCACAGGAAGGAGACTCAGACTGGCGGGAGAATTTCAGGGCTTCATTGGGGAATGGTAGTATATTTCTGGACTAGGGTATGTGCATGTCATAATGAGAGTTAAGTCTGTAAAGGTAGAGGTGGGGAACAATAAATGGAGGAATTTCAATACTAAGATTTATCTTTATTCTTTCTTTTCTTTCCTCTCTCCCCTCCCCCCACCTCCTCTCCTCTCCTCTCCTCTCCTCTCC